>NC_051162.1:137337351-137707825 GCF_013339745.2 Dermacentor silvarum
AAATTGTGTGAGGTGTGTATGCCCAATCCGTAGTCGACATAAAACCACTTCAAAGAACCGTTCCTGATGACTACATGACTTCCATTCGCCAAGTACGGGTTTAGTGAGATGTAGCTTGTTGTTTGTACAATGGTCCCATTCGTGTTGCCATTTTGACCTCAAGGCCTCCCGAATTGCGCGGATACAATCTTTATATGGGATTGTTGTGTTTGTTATGTCTTTGTGTGCTGCCATTGACGCGCATCTATCAGCTTCTTCATTACCCGGTATTCCAACATGGCTTGGTACCCAGCAAAACCTGATTGATCTGCCATATTTGTTTGATCTTACCAGGGTTAAAATATCCCCTAACAGGGGCTCATATTCAGATTTAACATGTAGAGCCTTCAGTGTGCTTAAGGAGTCAGTGTATATGACTGTGTTTTCGTGTTTGTCAGCGATGATCTTTTTAACTACAGTCCATATTGCGTAGACTTCGGCCGTGTAAACAGAGGCGTGCTGTGGTAGTCTAATACTTGTTTCCCAATTTTTTGTCACGACCCCCACGCCAACGTGTTCTTTTGTTTTAGAGCCATCAGTGTAATATTCTGTGTAATTTTTATATTTGTCCTGAAGAGCGCGGAATTCTTGTATGATGTGTTCATGTGGGGTGTCATTTTTCTTTAGAGGGGTTAATGCCAAGTCACATAACTCTATGAATTCGCACCACGGGGGTAATCGTTGCAGCTTTTTAGCAACCTGAAGGACCTCATGAGGAATGTCATAATCGCGACAGTATTCCTCATATCGCAGCAGAAGTGGTCTAATCATGTTCGGTTTATTTGTGTAGTGTAAGCGTGAGTTGCACTGTGTGACGATGTTGTAGCATATGTGTTGTGGTGATGACTGGATTCTGAGTATATAGGAAAATGTTAGTAGCGTCCCTGCGCTGCTGTAAAGGAGGCTCATTACATTCAGTGTATAAACTCTGGACAGGTGATGTTCTGTAAGCACCACTTGCCAGTCGTAGTCCAAGGTTATGAATTGGATCAAGTCGTCGGATGTAAGATGGTCTGGCTGAACCATATATGATGCTACCATAGTCTAATATGCTGCGTACTAAAGAGCGGTATATGTGTAGCAGGCATTTACGGTCAGAGCCCCAGCGCTTCCGGGACAAGACTTTGAGGATGTTAAGTGCATTATTCCCTTTAATTTTAAGACTATTTATGTGCGCCAGAAAGTTCAACTTTTTATCAAACAGAATACCCAGAAACTTGTGTTCTTGTTTTACCGGTAGGACGGCTTCCTGTAACTTAAGGGTGGGTTCTGTTTGTAGGCCTCGTTTTTGTGAAAAGACAACACTAATAGTTTTTTCAGTTGAGAAACGAAACCCGTTTTCAGATGCCCACTGTGTGAGTTTGTTTAATGTGATTTGAGTTTGCCGTTCGCAGGTTGCCATGTTCGATGCACGACACGCAATTTGTAGATCATCCACATATAACGAGTGCATAACAGATGTTGGAATTACATTATTTACGGAGTTCATTTTTGCGACAAACAGTGTTGTGCTTTAATACACATCCCTGCGGCACACCATTTTCCTGAATGAATATGCGTGACAGCACCGTTCCTAAACGCACTTGAAAGGTTCGGTCGGACATGAAATCAGCTAGACATTTAAGCATTCTACCGCGGATCCCTAAATCCGCTAAATCCCTCAAAATACCAAACCTCCATGTTGTGTCGTACGCTTTTTCTAAGTCGAAGAAGACTGTGAGACAATACTGTTTGTGTAGAAAAGCGGTACGTATCTCGTGTTCTAACCGGACTAGATGGTCTGTTGTAGAGCACCCTTTCTTGTACCCACTCTGATGGTTGTCCAGCAGGTTCTCTGTTTCAAGTACGTATGTCAATCTTATGTTTATAATTGTTTCTTATGATTTGGCAAGACAGCTTGTGAGTGCTATAGGCCTGTAGCTGGTTGCTGTTGTAGGATGCTTTCCATCTTTCAAGAAAGAAATTATAATTGCTTTCTTCCACTCATTCGGCATTTTTCCCGTTTCCCAGATTACATTGAAGAAGCGAAGTAAGGTATCCACTGCTTTAGAGGAGAGATGTGCGAGCATTGTATAATGTACTCTGTCCGGACCGGGAGCTGTCTTTTGCCAGAAGTAAGTACCCTGTTGAGTTCTTGGAGTGTTAAGGGGATGTTATACGACCTCTCGGAACTTCCTGTTGTCGGAAGCCTTTGTTTTTCTGCTGATTGCTTATATTTTTGAAATTTAGGAGAAAAGTTTACCGAGCTTGATATGTCATAAAAATGCTGCCCTAGTATGTTTGCTTGATCTTCTAAGTTTGTTTGCTTGCCTGGGGGTGAGAGTATGGGGATCGTGTAAGGAGTGTAGTTCCCTCTAAACTTACGAAGTTGATCCCACATTCTTTTGGATGTTATCGAGCTATTTATGGATGATATATAATTTTTCCATGACTGTCTTTCGGCTTGCCTGCGTGTGTACCTGGCTTTCGCTTTTGCTTTTTTGAAAAATAGGAGGTTATCTTGTGTTGGGTATCGCCGAAAGATACCCCACGCTTTGTTTTGTAGCTTTTTAGTTTCCGTACATCCCTTCGTCCACCAGGGCTTTAATTTTTTCCCTAGAACGCCAGAGGATTGAGGGATTGTCTGTTCTGCTGCAGTAAGTATACTGGCAGTATTTTTTTCATTTAGTTCATCTATAGTTAATCCATCTGGTATGTCATCCAGACTGGCTTTTTCGGTGAAGAGAGGCCAGTCTGCTAGATGAAGTTTCCAACGGGGTGATCTCGATGGTATGGTGGGGAAAGGAGATGTGTTTTTAATAATAGAAGGCATATGGTCACTACCGTAAGGATTCTCGATAACACTCCATTGGAAGTCGTTAAATATAGATGGGGAGCACAGCGCCAGGTCAAGACAGCTCATAGCTCCTGTGCTTGGGGAACAGTAAGTTGCAGCACCAGTGTTTAACAGCATACGTCATTTGTTAAGATAAAATCTTCAAGTGTTTGTCCCCTGGTGTCATTTGTTTTGCTACCCCATAACGTGTTATGTGCGTTAAAATCACCCGCGATTAAAAAAGGTTCTGGTAGCTGGTTTAAAATTAGCTCTAGGTCTCTTACAGTAAAATGTGAGTGTGGTGGAATGTATAGTGAACAAATGGTGATGGTTTCGTGTGCTAAAATGGTCACAGCAACGGCTTCTATGTGACTGTTAATGGCAACTTCCCTCGCTGCGATACCTCCTTGCAGAACAATGGCTACACCGCCCGAAAGTCGGCTCGCCTGGGTACGGTCTCGTCGTACCACCGTGAAGCCTTTTAAAAAATTTTTATGTTTTTCGCCTAGGTTTGTTTCCTGCAAGCACAAGGCCACAGGAGAGAAGTTGCTTAGCATGTCTTTGATGTCACCTAGGTTACGTAGGAGTCTATAATTCCAGTGGATAATAAAAGCCATGTTGTAGCAGAAAGGTAAAAAATGGCATTACGAGTGAATAAGAGATAAGAAAGATGTTTGGTGACATAGACCTAAAGAAGGCTAATATAAAAAAGAGCGATAACCTTTACGTTGTCACTTTCTTAATTAGTGTGGTTATTGGGACTTTGTCCCTCTTTGCGCGCTCGAGAGAGCGCTTGTCCTTCGGCGTCGACGACACCGGGGTTTTTGAGTCGACCTCCATCGCTCTCCCTGAGGCGCTGGAGGACCGAGAGTTGGGCGCCGAGACACGTGTCTCGGGCCTTGGGGTTCGATTGATTTTAGGGCCCAGCGGCACTGGTGTCCGCCGGTCCTTCGAAGAGGATGGAGCAGTGCTGACTGCTTCCACCACGGGGGCGGGACGGGTCACTGCAGGGCCACTGTGTGTGGGCCCGCAGGACTCCTGAGGCCTCTGTGACGCTGCCCCCACCTGCGTCACTTCGGCATAACTTCTTCTCGAAAGGTAAGACAGTCGCTTCCTTGCTTCATAGAAAGAGATTTTTTTCTTTCACAGTTAGTGCAATTACTTCTTTTTCTTTTTTCCAGCAAGGACAGGACCGCGAGTAAGCTGCATAGTCCCCTTTGCAGTTTACACAGTGAAGAGAAGAAGTGCAATTGTCAGATTGGTGATCATTTGAGCTGCATTTAGCACAGGTTGTTTGTCCTCGGCATGCGTGTGAAGCATGTCCAAACCTTTGACACTTGAAACATCGTCTGGGGTTCGGGATATATGGCCTGACATTTACTTTTACATATCCTGCATTGAGAGAGGTAGGCATTTCGCTTGTTCCAAAGGTGAGTATTACATGTATTGTCGGGATTTCTTGATCGTTTCTGCGGATGACAATTCTTTGTACTTTGGTCACGTTTTGTTCCTGGAAACCCTCCAGCAGTTCCTCATCGCTCAAGCCAAGGAAGTCCTCCTCGGATATCACACCTCTACTTGTGTTTAGAGTTCTGTGGGCAGAAATTGTAACTGTGGCATCACCAATACTGGTAAGTTCTGAGAGCTTTTGTACTTGATCTTTATCATTTAGTTCTAGGAGGAGGTCCCCGCTAGACATTTTTGAGGCTTTATATGTCGGTCCAATTTTGTCTTTTAGGCACTTGGCTACCAGGAAAGGAGACAGCTTTCTCACGGGTGTGTTGTTTTCACTATGGACTACATGATACTTGGGGAATGCTGGGGTGTTGCTCCGAAAGGAGAACTGGAACGTTGCTTCGGTGCGACCTCTTTTCAGAGGTCGATCATAGACGACAGAGGTTTGCGCTGCCATAAGAAGGTGTACATGTTCGGCAACAGCGCCGACCACCCACCACGGAGCCCAACGAGGGGACGCGGCAGAGCTTGTACACAAGTCTGCACGACGCCAGTCGTACGCCGCTACTATAACCAAATATGGTGTACCCAAGGTAGGATAGCCACACACGGTTAACCCTTGCCGCCAGGGAGAATGGAAGTAAATGGAAGAAAGTAGAAGACAGGACAGGCTAAAAAGTGTGAGAGAGAGACGAAGATTGGGGAGAGAGAGACAGGAAAAGGCGACTACCGATTTCCCCCGGGTGGGTCAGTCCGGGGGTGCCGTCTACGCGAAGCGGAGGCCAAAGAGGTGTGTTGCCTCCACCGAGGGGCCGTAAAGGTCCACACACACGGCATCGGCTCAACCTCCAGGATCCTCTTTTCCCCGGACACGGCTAAGCCGCGCACGGCTACACGCGGGAGGGTCCAACCCTCGTGTGCTCGGGTACGTGGTGGCGCAACTCACCAAACGCCTGCTGACGCAGACGCCCCTGCGGGGGGGAGGCCTTAAAAGTCCGAACACCCGGCATCGGGTAAACCCCCAGGATCCCCCTTTCCCCAGACACGGCTAAGCTACGCACGCACGGCTACACGCGGGAGGGTCCAACTCGCATGTGCTCGGGTACGTGGTGTCGCAACACACCAAATGCCTGCTTACGCAGACGCCCCTGCGGAGAGCTGGAAAGTTGGCTATAGCAGCCATCAACGCAGTAAAACTGCGGAAGTCATGAAAAGGCAGGTGTTTTGTGACGTACGTCGGGGCTTTGAGCGTGGCCTTTGTTGAGCTATATACACGTTCAGCCAGTTCAGCCCCGTCGTCACCAGAGAGGAGATCGCGCATCGAAGGCTATAAGTATCATGTGCCATGTATAGAAGCGTCGGGTTGTTAAACCTTCCAGAATTTGCACTGCTTGCTTTTGGGATGGTTGCAAACGTGGTAGGAGGGATAAATGAGGAATAACACGGCGCGGCGCTTCATCGTTTGGCTGCTAGCGCTCAAATGAAGCCCCGCGCGGGCCTTCAAAACAAACGAACTTGGTAACAATTGACTGGTCCCCGGCAAACTTCATACATAGAACACTTTACACACGTCGTATCTTCTCAAAATTCAATGCACGGCCACTGTGTGCTGTCATCGCAATGAAGTCCACCAAGGAAGTTTCTGCATGAAACAAACAACCAACTATATTCATGCTGTACGCTATCTGTTTAACACCAGCCAAGGTTAGTGTCAATGCAGCAATTGCACGTATTCTGAAAGAGTGGTCTTACGTGGGCGTGTAGGTTATGGCAGGATATTTCCATTTTGCGCTGCGCTGTTGCGTCATATTTTCATTCATTGTGCCATAATTCCATTTCGCTGCGAGCGGCACCACTTGTGTGTATTTTTTTTTTTTTAACTTCGAATGGCTGCTTCAGGATTATGTTGAAAGACGGACAATAATGGCTCGATAAATTCAAATGTCCATACAGCTAATGAAAAGGATACACTAACAAACGCTTCTAATTCATTTTTTGAAAGTGCGAAATGGCCACAGAGGCGTGGTGATGTTGCCTGCCTAAAATATTAAGGGACTTAGATGGCTATTAGGTTGCTCGCTTTACCACCATGGTTATAACGGTGCGAGTGAGGACGGGACACAGAACGAATGCACATAGGACAATCGCCGATGCCCTCTGTGCATTCTTCTGTGTCCCGTCCTCACACGCGCCGTTATAACTATGTTCCATCAAGGGCTGATATAATGCATCGGCGTTGCAGTTATAGTTAGAAAACTTCAGAGGAAGGCTTTTGCGAAAGCATTATCAAGAGTTCCAATATATTTTATGCCACCTGGGACACAAATATCAAAATTAATGATACTAGTCTTATAAAATTTTCGTTAAGCAAATACGACTTCACGACTGCTCAACGTCGCAAATTCAATATGTAACATAACGTAAGCCACTAAAAACTCTATTAATGAGTCTTTTCGATAACAGCTACGCGGTTATTCGAGTTGCCATGCAAGTAATGTGTGCCTCTTTGGGTAATCCATCTCAACAGGCCCCCGATTGGCGTTTTCTAAGACATTAACAAAAAAAAACACGGTACACTTAGAACGGCCGTGAATTGAAGCTTGGTAAGCAGCTTTATTCATGAAAAAACTGGAAAAGCGAGTCAGCACATAGCGGACAGGCCAAGGCGATGTCCTATCTGCTCTTGCCCCGTTTTTCGTGCAGTTTCCTTTTTTTTTTGCCATGATCGTAGCATACCTACGCGTAACGCACGCATTTGCACCATGCCCTGGGCTTTAGGGGGCAGCTTAAGAGCATTTGACCGGAGAAAAGCAAACGTCGTAGTGCAAACGCTTCCGAAGCTGTTGGAAAATATTTTCGCTCTGCAGCCTGAGACTTCCTCGCCCTCGGAGACATGTGATAGCCCTTCACAACGATTCGATCTGTTTTTGTTTCGGAGTTATTTTTAATGCCTCATTATTTTATCATTGGTGAGCTGCGAACCACAGAGTGGCTAAGACTTCCCGGGCGTTGCTAAAGCTTATACTCCGTTACCTCCAACGCGGCAGCTCCGCCCACGTGACCCCTCATTCCAAGTCACACCGACTGCAGCGCCTGTCTTTCCAGTGGCGGCACTTGCCTTCCAGATGTTTTACCAGCTCTTTCATTTTTTTTCCTGAAAATTATTTGCACTACTCCTGGCTGCACTATCCCACCCTGCTATAATCTCTTCTTGGGATTGCCAAATAAAAAAAGTGTCACAGTTTCGCCCTAAGGGCGAAGCAATGAATGCGATAGCAACACAGCAATGTCATACGAAGTAAGGTGAGCGGCTTTGGTAGCAACATGAATTGTAGTAAACATGATCTGGTTAAGTAAGCAGGTGTGCTGCGGCGCAAGTAGACCGACACGAAGAGAGACTCGATGACGACGAGAAGGCGCGTGTGAAACGGTGGTGTTGATGAGAAGCGCTTCCCGTGGGCAGCGCGTGCGAAGGGACACACCTGTAGTGCTGCACTGCCGATCCGGGCAGCATTGCATGTGTAGCGTGCGTTGGAAAATGTGGCCCGACTATTACAAACTGAATGAACAAGCGTGGTGTGAGCGCGCACGAACAAACACGAATAGATCACACTGAATGACTGCAGACAACGACTGTCAAAACGCTGGCAGCAAGCATACGCCGCAGCAACGGGCGAAGGTACGTGCGGTCTATCGCTTCAACGGAAACTGAGCGGCGAATGCACGGCGCATAAAGGTCAGAGCCGTGTGGAGATAAGAGACGGTGCGGACGAGCGACGAGCGCGGTTGTTGGCAGAGTAGAAGCGCCCCCCCCCCCTCCGCTCCCTCCGGCGCTGGCTTCCTGCTTCCTTGCTTGCGCGTGGGAGATGAGTGCGTTCGCTCTCCGTTATAGCGCGCGTCCCCGCACGCTTCCGCTCGGGCATACGGCGCGCGGCGAAGATTTATCTATAGGGAACCTCACGGCGACGGCGACGGTGACGGCGACGCCGACGGCAGAAATCCGGTTGAAGTGTCCATATAATTGCTATCGCAATAATAAATACACTCTGACCTTATCAGTGTCGTGGGTTTCGAGACGCTAAATTGCGGAGTCTTTTCAGCAGGAAGTAGAGTGTCATGACGTACAAATTTCAAAAGATAATTCACAGCATTTGCTTAAAATTTCATACCATGTTCACCTACTGTTCCTGCTTTCGAGCCGCATCATTTCCCCCTACAAATGTTCAATATGAAAGCGCCAGTTCCACAACATTATTTTATGTACCCCCTCCAGGGAAATTCTAACCAAAATTTAGGGGCCCATCTCAAAGCAATATGATGCCTGAGTAGTCTCAAAAGTTCAGTCCCATGCATTTTCGCCGCCATGACACCGAAGTTTAGACATGCTCAAAAACTGTTTCACCCAGGGAAATCGCCCTGTCCGTGATACTCGGAAAGCAAAACTATCTTCATGGGTGGTTCCTTCTGAAGTTTCAGGGTAAATTACCAAAGTTACCGGCTTGTCGCGTTTATTTATTAAGTAAAAGGTGTCCAGTGCACGCAAACCGCCACATGGTAGTTTTTAGCCGCAAAGTATTCACCGATTACAGTATCGCAGGTACCAGGTGCCGCAAAGCATGAACGTTGGTCAGCGAACTCGCTGAAATTTTCCGCTATAATTGACGAGAAATTCCTGGCTGTAAAAACCACACATAAAATGCAGCTTACGGTGAAAACAATTTTTTTTCCATTTGTTGGGGTCAGGTACCTGTGTAAATGTCACATACCCGGGCCTTCGAAACGCTGTGTTATGTTTCGATTTTGATTTCCGGCAGGAAGGCTTGCATTTATATATAGTAGAACCGACAAGCAATAGCGATGAGGTATTATGTGATTTATTCCGTGCCAATCGTTTTCTTTTGCAGAGAAAATAATGAAATTGATAAGGTGCGCATACGGTGGCTTAAGGTGCGCATAAGGTGCGATAAGGTGGCTTAGAAAGCTTAAGCACAAATTATTGAATATTATAGTGTCGGCTTTCCTGTATACCAGTGATTAATTTCGCAGTTTGAAGTCCACCCAGGAATTCAACACATCTTAAAGTGTTTTCCACCGCCAATGACCCCCGGTGGCTATGACGTTACGCTGCTGAAACCGAAATCGCGGGTTTGATCCCGGCATCGGTGGCAACATTTAGATCACGGCAATTTTGCAAAAAACGGTTGTGTACTAATACCTACGCGCACATTAAATTGCCTTTGGTGGTCAAAATTAACCCGCAGTCCCCCACTACGGCGTGCATCATAATCAGATCGTTGTTTTGGCAAGTAAATCTCCAGACACTTCTTTTTCAAACTGTTTTCCCGCCCCGCCATGATGCTCTGCACCGCGACCTTGAAAATTCATCACTCGGACGACGGGACACAGTGATGCACATAGCGGTATTTGACGAAATGGTAAACAGAACAGTGGCACGCGAGAAGTAGTGGGTCTAGTTGCATAACGTGCTTCTACTACTGCGTCGCTTCAACAAAACTGCAGGCGTGCAGCGGCTCGAATACCTGGTTTCGAACGTGAAAGCCACAAGTTCGGATCCTGCCTTGGAGAGTGAGAGATAAAAGAGGCAGGGATTTTTCCGTTACGCCTGATGGCGAAAGGTGCGACGAAGTTTCAACTACTGCACGCCGCTGTATATGTAAATATTGATAAGGCACGTTTTGACTGACAATCATCTGCTGCGACGTGCCGTTTCAGTACCTGCAACCCCCCCGGCTTGCCATCATTCAAACTCCACCACGCACTTCGTAGCATGGGGCGTTTCCGTCCGGCATAATAGCGGAGCCGCATGAGTGTTGAAATTCGATGATTAATAGCTCGAGTAGGAGCAATTTCTATGATAAAAAAATGTGATTGCCTCCCAAATATGGCATATAAACAACTTCCCCCAAGGTTCCGTTATGAATGGTATGAAAAAAATTCTTAAGAAAATAAATGCTTACTGTAATAGTGACAAAGTATGCCTGCCTCATCTAGTAACTTCTACAAAAACCCCGCTTTGGCTAGCTCATATGGTTGCCTATTCAACTGCGTGTTCACCTTGCCGTCCGCCCCCAGCCTCGCATGTTCACTGCCAGCGATTCCCAGCGATTCCGCATTTAGAATACCAGTCCTAATTAAAAACCTAATTTTTTTTTTAAACGAGACACCTTGTATAATATTTTAGGCGACGTTGTTCTACATTTAGATGTAGTAACATGAGAAGGTAGCCTGCGTCAAAGCCAGCTATCCCAAAATCCCATATTGTTACTCAAGGAAAAAGAAGGACAATAAGTCGGACTGATTTCTTTTTATCCTTCAGTATTTTTCCTTTGCGGTTTCATTTCGTTGTGTTTTTGGCATTTCTTAGTCGCTGGAGATAATGTTTTGATGATTGGTATAGCCTGCCCTTAGACAGCCTACTTTACCTTAGTCTTCGTTGAAACAACGACGACAAAAACAGCGAGACTTACCGACGACTTCTCTATGCACTGGAGATAGGCAGTAGAAAGAGCTTGTAAGGCTGCGACCACATGGGTCTGATGGCTATGATGGTTCGCATTTAGCGATAGAGACGTGGTTTAGGGACAGGTTTGAGGCGTAACAAACATTTCCTGCAATGAAAGATGCAGTCGGGTACAAGGCGTCTTATGAAATGAAGCAGCTTGATGGTGGACTTTAATGTTTTGATTAACAGCGCAAGGACATCAAAGAGGTATAGAAGAGTGAATGGAGTGCTGAAATTAATCTGACACTTTTCCTACAGCCTCTTTAAAAGAAATCTTACAGCCTTCTTAATGATAGAAAAACATTTAGGAATAACTAGTTTGCATAACAAATAACAATCTCATTACAGGATATTTTGAATGTCATAACACTTAACATTTGGTAGGGCTGTTCTTTTTTTAGGTGGGTGTCGCTAAAAGTACTTAGACGATCCTTTAAACGTTTTTACGGGTACTTAAACGAATCCTTTAGATTTTTTTTTTATGGGCTCGTTGGTTTCGGTATGTTTCCCGTTAATTTACGTCGGGCACGCAGAACATGTTTAGACATAGCGCAATGCGAACCACTTGTGAAAAATTCAGGATGAATCCACCGAACGATAAATACTGAGGTTATTGCGATTAGCATTGTAGCAGTGTACAGATGTTATATTGCGACCACCAACACGCCGGCGTGTTTGCAGCCGCGTTCACCTCTCGCGCTTCCCACTGAATAAGCTGCCCCAGTTAGGGGCGCCACGAAATTCGCGTGTGGCA
This sequence comes from Dermacentor silvarum, assembly GCF_013339745.2. NCBI lineage: Eukaryota > Metazoa > Arthropoda > Arachnida > Ixodida > Ixodidae > Dermacentor > Dermacentor silvarum. The sequence continues at coordinate 137,348,938 of NC_051162.1, forward strand.
CCTGTGTGAATGTATATTTAGACAAAGCTGTCACTATATATATATATATATATATATATATATATATATATACAGGGTGTCCCAGCTATGACGCAGCACGATTTTTAAAAAAAGGAACGGTGTTACGCGAAGTCAACCTAGTGCGTATTGTTTCCAGTGCAGTGGAGTAGCCGCCAGTAATTTTTTCGTTACTGAGATTTAATTAGGTAATTGTAATTATTTATCTAACTCGAGAAGTACTGTCCTAAGTATCAAAGTGTCAATGAGAAAGTTGTAGAGCAACATGAAAAACTCCCGATACAGCTCTCTGTTGCTCAATACATGCTACATAAATGCGTTTTTCCGAGTGTGCAAGAAGGCCGCGAATACACGCAGAATTGCCGCACGACTGGCCGCTCGAGGGCGTGCGTTTTCGGGATACAGTTGTACCGATAAGAACAATGGCAACTGCAACTGCTCGCTACCCATGGCGAACTGTATATATCTGCATTGCATTACGCGCGTCGCGCAATGCATTCCCGGCCCTCATCATGGGTAGGCCGCGGGTGCAGCGCACGGCCGAAGAGGCTGCCGTACGCGAACGTAAGTGCGAGCCAGTAAGGCCGATCCCGTGCATCGGCAACGGCAGAACCTCTGACTGTCTATCACAAGACAATACTGTGCAAGTGTAGAGTTGTCCGCGAAAGTGTGAGTGTGTGCCTGTAATAGCGGGTGATGTGTACAAACTGTAGTGTTCTGCGATTGGGTGCAGGTTGTTCTATTGTGTGCGCAGATGCGCAGATAGTTCCATTGTGTAAGTTGGTTTTCCTGCAGTGCGTTTTTGGAGCTCACAGACGAATCAGTGAGACATAGAAAGCTTCGCTTTAATAGTGTAGCCATTTCCTTCTCATCATGCTCTCTAAAACGCCTTTCCAGTCACGTGTTACCGCTCTCAATCGACATTTCCTGTCCTTCGGGTAATTTTGCTCAAATGGTTTATGGCTCACTTCCCGTGTCTATGACACATTTAACACGGGGCGGCATGCACAAACATGGTTTATGAGTGAAGAAGCCGACCTTTATATCTTATTTCCGTGCACTAACGTTTATAAGAAAAGCCACGAACGCTCATAGCACCCCGCGTTCTCCAATGCCGTAAAGCATGGCCCTCACGCAGCAAAAAATTCTGCTCGCTGCAATCACCTTACTCGCACAGGAACTGGTAGTGCTCGCAAAGGGTCCCAGTTACCCTGAAGCTCGAAGTGATCTGCAAAAGTATCAGGATGTCAGCAAGGTAAGGCATATCGGCGTCATTGACAATGAGGGAAAAAAATATGTCTGTACTCCTATGTCTGGCAACACGATGCGATCATATGGGACTTTTGCTGAAAGCTGGGAGAGGTGGTGACTAATTATGAACGATGGTACAGAGCTAAGGAAGTTAAAACAGAAACACGAAATGTCAGCTGATGATGACAATGATCCGCATTAATGGCGCGTGCCCACTAAGAGGGATCGGGCAGCAGGAATTATAAACAAAGAAACAAAAACAAAATACTGAAGGAACAGAATAGTACGCAATTGGGCAGTCGTAGCCCAGCCTGCACTATTCACGTTTGGGTATCGTCTTCTTCATTGGTGTAAATATGTTTCTAATGACCCCTTGGTTTTTACATTGTATGGCTTCCGATTTTACAATATTATTCGATGAAGACTTTGCGGAGCGTACGAGCAATCGTATGTATGTCGGGCAGACGGGGCACTGCAATAATGCGCGCCTTCTGGAGCACTACAATTCCCTGGAAGGTCAAGATAGCTCGAACCTGTCCCACCACTGTCACGATTGTGGATGGGGCCCAATTTTTGACAACACCACTATACTGTATAGTCTCAGGAGGCAGTCGAAACGGGAAATTGTCGAAGCAGCTCGAATGGGCAAACTGTCGGAAGCATTAGTCGCGCAGCCTTCTCTTCCTTGCATTATAAAGAGCTTGAGTACTTCAAAACGTGTTGATATGCTTCTCTCTTTCATACCGGTTCTGAGATGTATGTATATTTGCATAAGGTTGACATTAAGGTTTCAGTTAGAAGTCGCCGCTCGTCCTGTGGTTGTTTTTTTTTTTTTTCCTCTGTGTGTCGTCTGCCGCGTTGTTATACCAACGGAGCTTTTTATATACAGGTAATACAGATAGTTCTCACAATCTGCGACATTCCTTGATTTTTGCCAGGCAGTCATCATCAGCAACATTACCAGGCAAGAAGATGCATCACACTTTTGAACACATGACAGTAATATTGGCTGGATGGCAGGGAGAACATTTAGGAAAGCAACTCTATTTTTCGGTTACGTGCCAAGGGCAGAGTTACTTCAGTCAGCGAAACAAGGATAAGAACGCACCACGATTTCTGGAAAACAATGAATATAAACTAGGAGTGCTACGAATGTAAGTGCATAACTTTTTCCTCCGATGTTTTCAATTTCTTCTATTCGTTGTGTCCAGTGCTACCCTGATGTAGGAGAATGGATCTGCATGTTCAGGAACTACTACGAAGATCCTGCCTTCGGAGGACATGCCAAGTGCCTTCGTTACAAGAGATTCGGCAGCTACGAGAACTTCACGACAAACGTCGTCTTCACTTTTGGGGAGCAGGGAACAAAAAACACGTAAGAATTTGTGCTCTCCTCTCCATGAAACAAGCACCGCAATAGAACAACGGTGCTCGAACAAGAGATGCCTATGCAGCTGAAATTGAGACAAAGGCGACACACTGCGTTCCTTGAGAGCATTTATATAGATAGACACCCTCCGCCCCCCCCCCCCCCCCCTAAATACAGGAGTAGAACAAGCGGGCGCGTACAGTAGGATGGGCGAATTAGAAGTGTTCAAAAGCAAACAAAATAAAGAAGGGTAGGGTAGGGGTAGAGTGTACTAGATTGGGGGAGTGGGTCCAACGAGGGCTCTGTGCTGAGGCATATTTTTATGGAAAATCCAGGTGGCGCCACCATCACTTACTTCCGAATGAGCGGTACCGCTCGCCGGCCAGACGCTTGTCGCATCGGAGACCCTACCGCAGCTGCATGGAGCGACATGCGGATGCTCAGTGGCGGTAACACTGACATTATTCCCCACCGATCTATTGCAAATAAAATGAAAAAATAGCGGCGGAAAGAACGAAAACGACGCAACAACGACGGTGCGTCGAGCAGACGACAGCTACTCAGCCCGCGAGCTCGCCTCAACCAATGAGCTCTGCCGAAACAGCGGGAGCCATCGTTTATTGGCCGGAGATTCAGATGATGATGATGATGATGATGATTTATTGGCATCCCCTTTGAAATGGGGTGGCGACAAATAGTCACCTAGCCTGCTTGATTTAATCAGGTATACTACACATGTTCTTTATCTAGCATTTTTGTATACCTCCCATTATCTTTCTTTTTCAAAATTTAGAAGGAGGCGACGGCAGCGCCGCCACATTTTGCGTGTTTTTTGCTTCACCCTCGCCGCTTGCTAAGGCGTCCGCTGGACCCACTCCCCCATTCTAGTACACTCTAGTAGGGGTGACGTGTTCATTTACGGCCGTGTGGGAACAAAGATAGTGTGAATACTGCCGGTTCTTCCAAGTAGGAAAGAAAAAAGGAAGAGGGGAATTAGCTTTAGGTGCAAGCAAGCAATGTCCTTCCGGTGGGTTCAGCATTCTCAGAAAACAGTAAAATATGTTTTTGGAATGTTGAAAAGTGGGGCATGACAATATTAGAAAGAAAGGCGAAAGGGGATGGGGAGGACTTAAAGAAGAAGTCAGTTTCGCCCGAAAGGAGAAGCATCGATTGCGATAGCAAACTAGTGGACAGCTATATGAAATAAGGATAGTAATTTTATCGGGTGTATAAACTTGTAAACATAGACATACTAAATAAATTACAAGCATGGTGTCGCGCGCGCACAAGTAAACATGAACGCATCTCACTTGATGACCGCGGAAACGCGCTGTCGAAGCACTAGTGAGCGCGGCAACAGCTGCGAGCGAATTCACCTTCGTCCCGCCCTCGAATCAACGCGAATTAAGTCTCGAAAATACAGCGCAGGGAGGACTGTGCCCTCACCGCATATGGCCTTCAAGATACAGCCATTCGGGTGGGCGCACGTTGCGTAGAACGCGGCCTCACCCTTCTCTATACCCTCCCCTCGGAGCTTTGCGGAGCCTTGCGGCCTGGCGGGCGCATGCGGTTACTCGGGCGGCGCGCAGTAGAACGCCCCCTCCCCCCCCCCCTACCATCCCTCCGGAGCATTGCGCGCGACTGGAAGACGGCGCGCTTCCTTCCCTCTTCCCGCCCTTGCGTGCACGAGATTGAGCCGCGATCGCCGGCATTCCATCGCACGCGTTCACTCCAACATGTAGCATACGGCGCACGGCGACAATTTTATCGCCCGTGGACGTTATACTGAGCCTCACGGCGACGGCAACGCCGACGGCGGAAATGCACCTGGAGTGTCCACATAATTGACATCGCAATAAAAACATTGTAGTAAGAGGTATCCGGTTAAGTGTAAGTAGTGCTAATGGAAAATGGAAGCAACGAGCATGAATATACGTCTCGTCGAAAAATATAAACGAGTTAATCAACTGGCAGGGAAACAAAAAGAATAGAATAGATGGCGTAGATACACACTCTCATAAGTAGGTTCTTGTCGGCTGTATACAGACATACCAACTTTCATCAGTACTTGAAAGTGCTAAGATTTGGTGCGCTGGCACTGGAGGAGGAGACATGAATTTGCCAACTACAGCAATTCTTTATTCACTGATAGAAAAATTGTATGCTCTTATGTTTCCTTTTTTTTGTGTAGATGGCGTGTTCTTGCATATATAATTTATACTTGCTCAAAATGAATTGATTAGCCAGCGAAAGTCATGGTTTCTGATTCAAAATGTCGTGTGATAGAGCTCATCTGTGTAAAATGCTCACTGCGACATTTTTGCCGTGTCTGAACAAATTGAATGTAGAAAAAACTGAAGTGCCGTTCGCTTTCTCAGCGAACATCCAAGTTGCTTTCTTTGCGTATTTCAGATCTGGGAAGTTCGTGCTTGAGTCATCACCTTGTTACACAGGAAAGGACATACACCACTTCACTCCCGATAATCGTAGGTTATTACCAAGCAATACGCCAGATTTCATTTTTGAAATCAATATAACTCTGGTGTCTGGCATTTAAAATTAACCAACCCGAATGTTTGAAGGTTGGTACTAGAAATAACGGATGCCCGAGTTTTAAAATCTCTGGGCTCTCCGTCTCATCATTGATCGTACGTTTATGCTCTATTTCATTACCATGTGATGATAATGATGAGTTGTCAATTTTTAATGGCATCATCGTTGAAACGCGGCGGTGACTAGTCACTTAGCCTGCTTGATCAAAGCGATTTTTAATATATCTGTCCCATAACATTTCCCTTGCTTCTTGACCTTTCCTTGATTTTTTCTTCCTTAATAAAAACATATGTCCCTATATTGCTAAGTTACCTCTCCCTGTAGTGACACCGGCTAAGTCAATCTCGTCCCTGGTTTTCTTGTACTAACGCTACGTCTCTTGCTTGTATCGATCACTGACCAGTTAACGCTCCCATAACCTATTCAGAAACCGAAAGCATGTGTATTTCAGTACTGCAAAGTTTGTGCTGGACTCGTCACTTTGTTACACAGGAAAGGACATACACAGCTTCGCCGCGCCTTAAACTCGTTCTACGAATACGTCCTTTTAATAAATATAGCTGCAGGCTATATAGCCTCTTCATTACAGAAGGCAACGAAGGCAGGGAAATGAGCAGTCTGATAGTTTATTTCACGCTTTTTGAGGAGCTCACAGAAAAAGAAATGATAAGAAAAACACATTTAAACCGTTAAATCGCCGTTTCTCTCGAGGCTCAGACCATTTCTTAGCTCATAACCCGTGCCTTTCAAGCAATGTGATGCAGGCATGGACAGCCACACAATGACCAAGCGCACGATAGATGTGCTCGGGGTTTCAAAGTCAATCATGGGTCCGGACTGGCTCATAGTAAGGCTCGCAATAGCGCAACACAAGGCACGGACAACTGTCCGCTCTTGTATTGCGCTGTTACGAATCTTACGATGAATCCTAACCAACTGGCGTAACTTGCCGTCTTGAGTCAGGATTGGCTTCTGAAGGGATAGCTTAGAATGAACTTGAGATGGTGAGATTATAACGGTTACCGAGACATTCCGGGCTGCAACGATAACACGTCGTAGGCAACACGCATAAATCTACTATGGAGTATTACATTTGTTATATTTAGCGGAACAATGGTTTGTAGACAGGTTCTTGACGGCCTCTTTGTTTTGATGTTTTTTTTTCGTAGCTGATGTCGCTCTCGAGGATTACTACACAATTTACGCGGATTGCTCAAGTTGTGTTGTTATTCGTCACCGCTATGCTGATAACGGTGAGTACCTCATATATGCTAGGCTACACACGATTGTTAGAAAATAAAACAAAAGAAAATGAAACAAGAGAAGCAGAAAGGAAAAAGCGTTTGAAACGCGTTCTACAGATACGTCCTTTTAATAATTATGATTGCATACTCTATAGCCTCTTCATTACAGAAGGCAACGAAGTCAGGGTAATGAGCAGTCTGATAATTTATTTCACGCTATTTAAGGAGAAAAAAATGCTAAGAAGAACACATTTAAACCCATGCCCACAAATATGGACACAAGCTGCGAATACATTTCCTGAGCTGCTCACAGCCATTTTTTCTTTTTTTTTTACTGCCATCTCAGCCAAGATATGGCACGAAGCAGGGTAAACCATGATGCACGCTGACAAACTCGCGTGATTTTTATGCCTCAGAACTTTTCGCTGAGGGGTACTTGGCTTTAGAAAAAGAGCCCACAAATGTGGACACTGGTAGCGAACAGGAAGATTTGCGAAACCGCTCGCAGCCATCCTCTTTTTTTAACGGCCGCATCAGCCAAGATATAGCTTCGTCCTTCGAAAGCCGAGTAACCGAAGATCCCGACTGAGAAAGGCGCGCAGCTTTAATGTCTCACAACTTTTCGCGCAGGATACCTTGTCTTTACAAAAAGTGTCCACAAATGTTAACACTGGTAGCGAAGAGGACAGCCAAGTCTAAAGCATTTGTCCATAGCCACTCTGTAGACAATTGTCGATAAGTCGAAAGGGTTAAGTCCAATTATATAGTCTATTGACCCATCGTGAGGGTTTGAGTATACACAATATTAATATTTGTTTGTGAGATTGCATTGACAATTACCGATAAAAAGTGTAAGGGTGTAAGCCCTTAGATTGTCTACAAACTAGTCTAAAGAATCTGACTTTAAACAATCCATAATCTTATAGACAAATGTCTAAAATTTCTATAGACTTTATGAATAACTTTTGTAAGGGATTGTGAAGGAGAGAAGCAGACAAGAGGCCGTCTCTGCGATCGCCTGCTTTACTCTAACTTCGTACGGCGGCCGCACGGCCGCCGACATGCTCCACCGAGATGATGCGCGGACGGCAACAGCATCTGGTGGCGTTCTCCGACTGTCCCACGTTCAGCTCACAAGCGGCAAAGTAGCGCCATCTGCCATCTCCCATGGATTCAAGGAAACTAGAATTATGATGATGATCGCTTGACGTACTACAGCAGGCAAACTTACGGTGGAGATCAGCATAAAACACTTTTCTGCTGAAACATCGCTAACAACACGCAACTTCAAACAAAATAAAAATAACCAAAAGAGAACGCTTAGAGTATTGACCTACAGGAAAGAAAAGACTCACGATTTCAATGAATCTGGTAAAATTTTGAAAATTTCATTACCTTTAAAGACGAAGTCCTTTTTCCATAACTAGTGCGCACTCTAGGGGTAACGGGGTGAATTCCTATCGATAGATACGCACGAATGTTGACTCAAGCACACACCTTATAGTACGATGTCTGCTCACGCTGTGCCGTTAGCGAGATGCTGCGCAGTAATCCCAAAATGATTTGCAATGTTTGTGCAATCTCGATGGCCTGAATTTCTCTCTCTCACTTTGCTCGAACTTCCCAGGTAACGGCTGTTCCTTGTGGCGACGCCTGGGCACGCTCGATCAGCCAAACGATTGCTGCGAGTTCATCTACGACGAGAACTGCGGCTCATCGCCCAAGTACCCATTGTACGACCAGTCGTGCGGTTTCTAGCCGACAGAGCAATGTCCTTCAAACATCAGCATGGAACCTCGCTGCAACGAATAAAACTTTGTAAAAAAAAAAGTCGCAGGTTCACCCGAAAGGTGGAGCATCGATTGCGATAGCAAATTAGTGGAAAGCTATAAGAAGTAAGGAGAGTATAAAAAATTAAATTATGGGGTTTTACGTGCCAAAACCAGTTCTGATTATGAGGCATGCCGTAGTGGAGGACTCCGGAAATTTGGACCACCTGGGGTTCTTTAACGTGCACCTAAATCTAAGTACACGGGTGTTTTCGCATTTCGCCCCCATCGAAATGCGGCCGCCGTGGCCGGGATTCGATCCCGCGACCAACACCATAGCCACTGAGCAACCACGGCGGGTAAGTAAGGAGAGTAGTTTTATCGGTCGTATAAACATGTAAACATAGGCATACTACGTCAATTAACAAGCATGGTGTCACGCGCGCACAAGCAGACATGAACACATCTCACTTGATGACCACGGAAACTCGTAGTCAAAATGCTGGAGTGAGGAAGCGCGCGCGGCCGCAGTAGTGAGCAAATTGAACTTCGCGCTGTCTCTCGCATCAGCGCGAACTCAGCCGCAAAACACAACGCGCAGTGGAATCTGTCCCCGTCGCAGATGGCTTTCAAAATACAGCGGACCGGGTGGGCGCACTTCGCCGCCTGAGCGGCCCGGAGTAGAACACGCCCCATCCTCCCTACTCTGCCCCGGAGCCTTGCGCATGACGGAAGACGGCGCGCTTCTTAACCGCTTAACTCCTTTGCGTGCGTGAGATTGAGCTGCGATCGCCGACTCACCCTCGCACGCTTTCACTCGTACACGGCGCATACGGCGCTCGTCGATGATTTTATCGCCCTTGGACATTATACGGAACCTCACGGCGACGGCGTCAGCAGAAATGCGCCTGGAGTGTCCACATAATTGCTATCCGAGTAAAAAGTTGGTACACAAACATGTTTTACGCTGTTCCCATCCCTATGCTATTGCGCCGTTAACCCCCGATGGCACGCCTTCAGATTTTAGAGTGTTCTTTTTCACACAGACACACATACCAGAGAAACACGCACCCATAATGCGCGCATGTATGCTACCTCACCCAGTGACACAGAAGCGTGGAATTAGTGAAATGGGCTAGTCGTTGTGTATTCGTTATGAAGAAGAGCTTCCACCGCCGCCGGGAAGAGATTCCCACCGCCGCCGGGCACCCGCTGGTTCAAATGGGCACAAGCGTACCCCGACCTGGCGTTCGGCTTCCTTCAGGGGTGAGGATTGGGAAAGGAGCCTGTGGCCTAAATTCCCGTCGAAACCCTCGTGCTCACGAGGGTTTCGACGGGAATTTAGGGCGCAGACCGGGGTACGCTTGTGCCCATTTGAACCAGTCGGCGGCGGTGGGAATCGGAACCCACAACCTCCCGCAGCCGAGGCTTCTCTCGGTACAAGGTAGTTATTTAAGAAAAAAAAAGACTATGTATACAAAAATGCTAAACGAAAACATATCATACCTGAATACATCAAGCAGGCTAGGTGACTACTTGTCACCGCCCCGTTTCAAGGAGAATGCCAATATAAATCAGCATCACCGAGTCCAATGTGTCCAGTCCGTTCTGAGGGAGCTTTTTTACACGGGTATCAGTCAGTAAACTTGGCGCACTTGAGATAGAGAATATTTCACTTTATCCGGGTTTGTTATATTCGGGTACGACTGTAGTCAGCACGGCCGTTTTTTACAACACCGTGACAGTCATCATTAGCCGCCAGTCGAGAACCTAAAGAGTTGCTTTGTCAGTCGTTCGCACAATGGTGGGTGTTGCAATGAGCATTGACCAGCGCCGCGCATTGCACGGTAGTTTCCATTTCGCACAAGCACGAACGTCCCGACTGGAAACGAATGGGCATTCTCGGTTCCTTAACTGTTTGAGTGTGCTGATAACGATCTATATTGTCAGCACCTCTGCCTCCTGCCACCTTTGCGCGAGATAGCCAAGCCGCGCTACGAGCATGTCTATGCAGCTAACCTGCACGCCCGTTGCTGACGGATGTTATAGTGGTGATAGTTGCAGAGTGATAGCGGATTGAGAAAGTGTTATGTCATATACATTATATTAGCGACGAACTTGGAAACGAGTAAGAATCGCTGTGCAGGAGCCACATCCGCCGGGTTTCTTGCAATGGCGTACTGCGTGCTTTTGCAGCGTCACGCACAGCGTACGGTAACTTGTACGTTACTTACGAAAAGAACAAAAATGATCTGAAGTGGTGGCACAGACGTCATATTTCTTTCATGTCTTCACCAAATGTCGCCAATATCTACGGACATATCCAAGAAATATTTATTCGAAAAAATAATAAACATTTTCTTTTCTATTTATTTGCTGCTTGCGGTACTTTAACGTTTGTGCGGCGCCACCAAAAAAAAAAAGCTAGTAAAGCATTTCAGGTGTTGCTTCATTTCATCCTCAGCATTTGTGGTATTTTCACCGACTGCATTTGTGGAGATGAGGCTGCTGTATGCACTGAATGCATTCAAAAGTATCCTAAGTGACTGCCTTTATCAACATATCGTCATGTACATGGAACGTTAGAACATTGCTTGCACTGCCTCAGCAAATCTCCAGTTGTGGCATCGCTGGTACGCTATTAAAATGTGTGTTTAGTCCAAAAACTCTTGACGATGGCTTGTAAGAAGACCGGCACACAGAAGTACTAACACGCATGCAGACACACACTAATGTGTGTATCTTGTACGTCCTCGTCTTTTTGTTCGGGCTAAGCACCACTTTTTAGTGTCTCATTATTTTATGCTATTATAACACATTTATCCTTGTCTGTATATTTATCATGGTATTGTATTAAACCGATAGATCAAGTACACGTTTGGGAATGGTTTTGTACGTGCTACGATGAAGTTGCCGGACATCTGTTTTCCAAGCTTATGGTGAACCGTTTATTATATGCAATTCGGCTTCTTGCAGCCCTGGAGATGTCCTGGTCAAGCGCATATGTTATCGCAGCCAGAGGAAGATGTCAAAACCCTACAGCATGCATCTTCTCATCGATGGCTTCGGATCTGTGAAGACCGCAGCATATCACTCTGCAGCTAGTGGGGCATGCAGCCACAGTGTCGCATCAATGTAGCTGCTTGCTATGCTGAACAAAAATAACCACAAGGAGCCTTCCCCTGAAGTCAACTGCACTGGTCTGCCATCGCAGTGCACGCGGCGTCCCAGGAGCAGCCCACTCACGCCGCTGCCACTCGAGTTCGTCGACGGGAGGAGCGTCGGCAACGATGGACTTCGAGAACCAGTTACCACGCGTGTGTATAATGCCAGAGAAGATGTACCCCCATTTCAAGATACTGCCGGAAGAACGAAAGCTCTCGTTGCCGAACTTCCACAGGTGATCCCATCAGCTTTTAAATGTACAAGCATTTCTATGCTTGCGCAACAAGAAAACTGTCCATCCATCCGTCCGTCCGCCCGTCCGTCCCGTTATAAGCACGAGACACACGGTGCGATTTTGCGTGCCATCCGTCGTACGACGCGCCGCATCGGCCACCTCACTACAGGTTCTGAACATATTCTGCCGCATGCGGCGCCAGATCGCACGTGATGCATCGGATTTAGTCGCACGACTGTCGCATTGGTCGGACGGCCGCAGCCAATGACAACGCGGCATCGATATGACGTGCCCCCCCCCCCAACCTGCGACATGCTTTGACTTCTCAGAGGGCGCGATTTCCACGTTTGATTGAAGCAGTTCTGGTCGAAACAACATGATGAACGCCGCCGTAGTTCGTGCCAGCAAAAATTAATTGCTGATGTGGATAGTCTGTGGTAATCGCACGTTGTGGCATCAGACAAGCCTAGACTACAGAAATGCGAGACTACGTACCGCAAGCTGGATTGCCGTCGCCAAGGCCCTAGACCTAATCGGGGACGAACGGCGAGTGCTCAATGTGCAACAACTGCCAAACATGGCCAATATGCTTTGTAGCGTCCCACCAAGCAACGACCAATTAACGACGAATTGCCTGTACAAAAAGCTGAACTCAGCGCGCTTCGCGTGTCGCTGCTGAGTTCGATCGAGATCGCGGGATGGCCGCGCTGGCCGCATTTTTCGGGGTCAACCCGTGGCTCATAATCAGATCGTAATTTTGGCATGGAAAATCCCATAATAATAAATATAGCTCCTCAAGACGGTACGTGCGCTGTTCTGTAGCGCGGAAACGAGATTAATATTTTATGTGGTGTAACCACGCAGATAATTGTCATTTGATCTGCATGTGTCCCGTCAAAATTGGCTGCCTGTTCCACGAGTTCCGCAAACACGTTTGGTCGTTTTGTAGGTCCACTTAGTTTACGCCATTAATTTAGTTTAGTTAATGTTAGAGATAAACCTAGCAATTAGCTGCATTTTTTGTAGGGATTCCTTCCGTATCATTTAGAGCAAGTCGACCATGGCCTTCAAGTTCAGTTGCATTTGTGAATACGAGTGCAAAAAGCAATAGTGTTTTGAAATCAGTGGCATTGCCTTTGCCAATTTAGGCTGCTTCAGGAAGTTGTCAGGATAAACTCGCTTGGTGCAAGCAAGTCCTCTGTATGATCATCTGTCTATTTTTGTGTCCACGGCAGGACGAAGGCCTCTCGCAGAGTTCTTCAATTGCCCGTCTTGCATTAGCCGACTCCAACTTGCGCCTGCTAATTTCCTAATTTCATCACCTTACCTCATTTTCTGTTGTCCTTGACTGCGCGTCTCTTCCCTTGGAACCCGTTCTGTAACTCTAAGGGTCCACCAGTTATCTGCCCTATGCATTAGATGGCCGGCCCAGCTCCGTTCTCTTAATGTCAACCAGAATATCTGCTATCCTCGTTTACTCTCTGATCCAAACCGCTCTCTTAATGTTCCGCCGAACATTTTTCATTCCATCGCTTTTTGCACAGTCCTCAACTTGTTCTCGAGCTTGTTTTGTTAACCTCAACATTTCTACCCCATATGTTAGCATCGGTAGAATGCAAGGATTGTGCACTTTTCTTTTTAACAGTGGCTGGTAATCTCGCAGCATGCCGTATGTACTCCAACGCGTTTATCATTCTGTAAATTTCTTTTTAGGGGCGAAGCACCTTAGGGCCGAGCCTTGTTCCTCGTCGCCGTCCGTAGCTCTGGTTTGCATGGAGACCGCTAGGAGTGCTGTGGTGCACAAGGGCTATATAAGCACTGTATATACTGTACACGTGTACAGTATATATATATATATATATATATATATATATATATTACCAGAGCACATCGGCACTAGCTCTGTGCCAGCCAGTGAGGACGAAGACGTTGACGATCATGCGGTTCGCGGCGCGCGCTAGGTCGGTTTTCAACGAGCCAGCTTCTTTAACCGCTTCATCAAGTCTACCTGCAAAATACTTTTGTTGCAATATATACATATACGGGGGATTCAGGGTTACCCGAATGATCCCCCGGTGCTTCGCCCACTCATCATCATTTACTTCGTGGATATGCGGTGTTTTTTTTTTTCATGATTAGAGTCCCCTGTGAGTAATTCACACTTTCTTGGTTTAAGGTCATCAATCATTTGTTGCAATTCAATAATCTCCAGTGTTGCTGAAAAGGACAATGTCATCTACAAACCAAAAGTTGTCAAGATATTTGCCACTGATCCGGACTCCTGAGCCTTCCTAGTCTAATAGCTTGAACACTTCCTCTACGCATGCTGTGAATGACAATGGATTGTATCTCCTTGCCTGACCCTTCTTATAGGTAATTTTCCAGTTTTCTTGTGCAGGAAAAAGGTAGCTATAGAATATTTTTAGATATATTCAGAGATATTCACGTAGGCCTCCTGTGCTCCTTGATTATGCAGTGCTTCTATATAGCGCCTAACATTGCCACAAAAGGGCAATGCACGTACCATCACAACTTATTTCTTGTTTGCATTTTTATAAGTTCAAAAGAATTAGCAGGTATGTGTAGGGAAACAAGTGAGTCAACATTTCTACAGTGGGGCTTGTCTTCATCACGGCAGCAAGTTGAGCTGTTGCCCTGGTGAAGACAAGTCCACGTGTCAAAAAGGCATTACGTATCAAACATTTGTGCAGTATACGGACAAATTCCAAACCAACAAAGTGACATTTAAAGTGTGTTCTTTTGCACAACGACAACCAACATGGACTTCTTTGGGGACGATTCCGCTGAAGAAATCCTTAGCCAGTATTGAGAGAGTCCATCGGAAATACTTCTGCCCATGGTACAAGGACATCACACTGGACATGACACAAAAAAACATTAATTCTCCCCCTTCTACACCTACCTCTTGTGATATTTCAGGCTCCGCGTCTCATTCTTCCGCTCCAGAGGACGTTTCTACTGTCTTTTCGCACAACACGTCCACCCCTTCCCTCGAAAAGACACCACAGACAAAACGCAAGATAACACAGACCGACTTCTCGAAGAAATTAATAATGAACTCCACCTACATATATGTCAAACAATGAACGCTTTTTATTGTCACTCAAGGATCAGTTAGACAAGGTGCCCGAGAACCTTTTGGGATTGTGCAAAATCCACATACTGGTCATTTTAAACCGTTATCAAGCTGTAAATGTGCCCACAAACTTGGTGCCATTAAAGACACCTCAAGGAGAGGAGGATAGTATCCAGGCTGCAAATGTTGTGTTCATTTATTTTTGCTGGTTGGTGCCTGTGTTATTTATTCGGTGCTTGTAAATAAAGGTATTGTGGATCAAACTGCATTTGTATGTGAACTAAAGAAAAACTACGGCCAAACTCATCTCGCGACGACTGTCAATGATAATGCCATTAGCATTCTACTGCAGCTGCACGGCAGTGGTGACAATTCAGAACTATCACAGACGATGGTGGCGCTTTGTGATCGACGTGGTGATGAGCCTCTGGGCGACTGTTGCATTTTCAGGCACAGAAGTCTGAGCTACTTTCCTATCAATGCCTTTCCAAAGTGGAAGTGTTGGATAGTCGAGGAAAACATCTTTACGAACTTAATCGCCAGAAGAACACTACAAAAAAATGTTTTGAGAGAAAGCTGCACACAGCTGGTTTATACGCAAGGCACTTGATCGGCATTTTAAACGCGGACCTTTTAAGGTGCTTTCACATCATTCCGAATTTGAAATGCCCGGAGAGTACCTTTCCTATAATTGCAACCTTTAGATTCGCCCGCATTTTTATTTTTGCATTCCTCACTGACGGAAAAAAATAGAACTGAGAGCAGAGGCAACAATTTCTTTTGAAAACCTTTCACTGGTTTTGGTCGCTGCTGGCCCACTTAGTGCATGACCGTTTGATGATCTTTGTCAGATTTCGTTTAATGCTTTCCCATGACAGGCAGCTGCGCTTGCAGTGTTTACAATTTTATGCATTTAAATATTGAAAACTCCAGTTCATTCATCAATCAATTCATTTATTTCGTGACACAAACAAGATAGGAGCGCCGAATAAAAGCTGCCATTTGGCAGCTTAATGGAGCTTGATAGCACTGCCCCCGTTACAAGGATTCACAGCAGCGCCGACCATAATTAGAAATCATATCAAATATAAACACATTAGAGATAACACTGTCAAAGTAACAAGGTAGCAAATATAATATCAATACATAAAGTATACTGTCACCCCGCAGGGGTGCCTGCGTCAGCATGCGTTTGGTGTGCTGCGACACCACGGACCCGAGCCCATGAGGGTTGGCCACTCCCGCGTTTAGCCGTAAGTGGCTTAGCCGTGTCTGGGGAAAAGGGGATCCTGGAGGTTGAGCCGATGCCGAGTGTTTGGACCTTTACGGCCCCTCGGCGGAGGCAACACACCTCTTTGGCCTCTGCTTCACGTAGACGGCACCCCCGCACTGACCCACCCGGGGGAAATCGGTAGTTGCCTTTTAGATGCCAAGCATCTTATGCTCGGGGCTATGTCACATCCTCCCTCCCTCCTCCGCTCCCTCCCTCCCTCCCCGTTCCGCTTCCGGTTCCTCTTCTGGTTCCGCTTCCGGAAGCCAGCTTCCGGCTTCCGGAGAACGCTTCCGGCGTTTTGCCCGAATGGTCCCCAGGTGCTTCGCCCACTCATCATCATTCACTTCGTCCTCTCATTCTCCTCCCGCAACGCCGCGATGAGTGCCACGGAATGCGCCAGCGTCAACGCCAGTGTCAGCGCCGTGGACAGCGCCGCGGAGAAGAGGGCTCGAGCCGCTGCTACGAAACGGCAACGGCGACAGGCCGACCTGAAAACTAATGGGAACTTGAGTCGACCCCATGGCTGCTTCGCATACTACTCAGGGTTCCCCTACGGGAAGATGGTGTAATTTTTTCTGTCTCTCTCTCTCCCTCCCTCCCTCCAACCGTCTTCTTTCTCTCCCACTTTAAATCTTTCCTGGCTTCTCTCCATTTCTTTTTACTTCCGATCTTCCTGGCAGCAAGGGTTAACCTTGTGTGGTACAACCAACCTTGGCTGTACATATTTGGTTATAGCGGCAACGTGCAGTTGGCGTCCGCAGGACTTGTTTTCTATAGGACCTGTGGCGTCTCATTGTTGGGTTCCACGGTGGGCGGCTGGCGTTACTGCCGAAATCTGCAAATCTTAATGGATAGATCCTTTCCTAAACTCTCTGATCGCCCTCAGAAACGAGGGCGCGTCGAAGAAGTATTTAAATTTTTTGGTCGTAACACTGAGAATTTCCCCCAATATCAGGTAATACACTGTGAGAAACCAGGAAATACAACGAGAATGATCTCGCCTTTCCTCGTTTCCAAAAGTCTAACTCAGACAATTGGCCCAGGCTATAAGGCAACCAGACTAGCAAGTGGCGACCTTCTTTTGGAACTTTATGACAAATAAAATGTCACAGTTTCGCCCTAAGGGCGAAGCAATGAATGCGATAGCAACACAGCAATGTCATACGAAGTAAGGTGAGCGGACTTTGGTAGCAATATGAATTGTAGTAAACATGAGCAGATTAAGTAAGCAGGTGTGCTGCGGCGTAAGTAGACCGACATGAAGAGAGACTCGATGACCACGAGAAGGCGCGTGTGAAACGGTGGTGTTGATGAGAAGCGCTTCCCGTGGGCAGCGCGTGCGAAGGGACACACCTGTAGCGCTGCACTGCCGATCCTGGCAGCATTGCATGTGTAGCGTGCGTTGGAAAATGTGGCCCGACTATTACTAACTGAATGAACAAGCGTGGTGTGAGCGCGCACAAACAAACATGAATAGATCACACTGAATGACTGCAGACAACGACCGTGAAAACTCTGGCAGCAAGCGCGTACACAGCAGCGGCGAAGGTACGTGCGGTCTATCGCTTCAACGGAAACTGAGCGGCGAATGCACGGCGCATAAAGGTCAGAGCCGTGTGGACATAAGAGACGGTGCGAGCGAGCGACGAGCGCGGTTGTTGGCAGAGTGGAAGTGCGCCCCCCCCCGCTCCCTCCGGCGCTGGCTTCCCGCTTCCTTGCTTGCGCGTGGGAGATTGAGTGCGTTCGCTCTCCGTGATAGCGCGCGTCCCCGCACGCTTCCGCTCGGGCATACGGCACGCGGCGAAGATTTTATCTATAGGGAACCTCACGGCGACGGCGACGGCGACGACGACGGCGACGACGACGGCAGAAATCCGGTTGAAGTGTCCATATAATTGCTATCGCAATAAAAGCAACGTGAAAAACTATGTAACCTAGTGTCTCTCGGGGACATACCCGTTTCAGTAACCCCACACCGCACCATGAACACCATCCGCGGTGTGATTTCCGATGACGACCTCATGGAACTGACCGAAGCTGAACTTCTGGAAGAATGGAAAGAACAAAACGTAATCAATCAGAATGAGGCTGATGGTAAAGAAATGGACACTAAGCATCTAATACTCACATTCGGTTCCAGTGTGCTGCCAGGAACCATCGAGGCAGGTTACATTAAAATCAAAGTACGGCCGTACATCCCCGACCCTCTCCGTTGCTTCAAATGCCAAAGATTTGGCCACAGTTCACAGAACTGCCGAGGCCGTCAGACTTCTTTCTGTGGTTTTTACGTGCCAAAACCAGTTCTTATTATGAGGCACGCCGTAGTGGAGGGCTCCGGGTTAATTTTGACCACCTGGGGTTCTTTAACCTGCACTACAACGCAAGCACACGGGCGTTTTTGCATTTCGCCTCCGTCGAAATGCGGCCGCCGCGGCCTTGATTCGATCCCGCGATCTCGTGCTCAGAAGCGCAACTTAGCTGACTGAGCCACCCCGGCGGGTAGGCCGTCAGACTTGTGCGAAATGCAGTGCGAACGAACATCTCTCTGAATCATGTGAAAACTCTCTCCACTGTATGAACTGTGATGGGGAGCACGCCGCATACTCGCGGTCGTGCCCTACCTGGAAAAGAGAAAAAAAATATCAATCAAAGTAAAGGAGAACATATCATTCAAGGAGGCACGTAGGCGGGTATCATACCTGCCCAAGAACACCTTTGCCGATGTGGCGCGTCAGGGGGCAGCGACACAACGGCTTCCGGCGCCTGCCCGGCCCGCAAGCAGCGAGCCCGCAGTGACGCCATCCGCCCCCTCGGCGGCTGCAGCTAGCGCTGCTCCGCCACCTCAGAACAAGGGACCATCGACCTCCAAGCTGGTGGCCTCAGGGATCTCGTCCATCGGACGAGGGCGGCACGTACAACAAACCGCTCGCAAGAGCGCGTGCCCAGTGCCTAAGGAGCGCCGAGAATCTTTCCGTGAGGCAGAGCACGTCTGCTTTGGTTAGCACGGGATCACGTTCAATGTCTCTGGCGTGTGCGTTGAGGGACCGGCTGTTTAGCAGTGCTATAGTGAACTCTGTTTCGGGGTCGACGTCTTCTCGGAAAGCGCGGAGGTAACGCTGAGTGACGGTGTCGAGACGATGGTTGTAAAGGCGTTTGAATTCGTCAATCATGTTCTTGTCCACGTTGTCGTTCTTGTGGTGGAAGCGATGGTCAACGGCAGCGTTACCGGCGCTGCACAGGAGAGAGAATGAGGCTCGCGCGCTCCGTTATTTTCATACCGCGGAACTACCGTGGCGCCCCCAGTGGAGTATGCAGCTGTCGCACCACCTGTCGTGCACGCCGCTCCGTAGAGGATTCCTAGAGGAAAGAAAGGGGGAGCGTAGGATAGGAGAGGGGGAGGGGACGTGCATGTGCTGTGGGGGTGTGGGACGCGGGCGCCGCTCCGTTGAGTAGAGGATTCCTAGAGGAGATAAAAGGGGAGGGTAGGATAGGAGAGAGAGGGGGGACGCGCATGCGCTGTGGGGGTGTGGGACACCGGGGGACGGAAGGAGGGACGGACAAAGCCCTTCCATAAGCTGCTTCGCATCTAAAAGCCCGCATCACAAGGCCCGACAAGGGCTCTGTGAAGTAACAGCTATTTCTTAAACACACAGCACAAAAAACATTCCCACGATGAATACACAAATAATACAGTGGAACGTCAGAGGACTCCTTCACAACCTCGATGATGTTAAAGACATCCTACACAGGTTTAACCCTAATGTGCTATGTGTTCAAGAAACGCACCTCAAATGTACACAAACAAATTTTCTCAGACAATTTTCTCTTTAATTGTCGAATGGCGGCAATTACAGACCAGAACTTATCCGAACCCGGCGATTTCACACCTCATTTACCCAGACATGTGTAAGACAGATAAATGCAAAAACTGTGGTTCTAGAGCCAATCTGGAACATATGTCGAAGCATAACAACACTAATGGGGATGCAGCCTCTCGCGATCGCCTCCGCGTGCGCTGGGAGACTGTGTTGCTCAGCTCTGCCCTTGACGATCAACTTTGAGCTGTCCAGCGGGCCGACGAAGCCGCCAGAGCTCAAGAGCTACTGGCCGTCACCTAGGCGGGACCATTTGCCCGTCCCACAAACTCGCAGGGCCTTTAAATAAAGTTCCTTGACTGACTGAATGTGCTATTTTTCGCAAAGACCGCGATGACACTGTTGTGTCATCCGTAGGTGTGGCTATCATAGTAGACAGAGTTGCCTGCCGGGAATTAAAACTTCGTAGGCCTATAGAGGCAGTTGCTGTCCTAGGGGTGTTGTTTGACAAGCTAATCACTATTAGTTCTATATACATCCCTCCCCGCTATTCACTTAATAAAACGCCATTTTAAAACTACATAGATTAACTTACGGTTCCATACATAGTTGTCGGAGATTTAAATGCACATAACACCTTGAGGGGAGACTCTCGTTGCGATTCGAGAGGTCGCCTAATTGAAAACTCTCTTTTCCTCCCGAGCATGTATACTCAACAAGAAAGAGCCAACGTACTACAGCGTGGCGCATAACACATACTAGTCCATTGACCTAACTATAGTATCGAGTACACTAATGCCTTGCCTGGAGTGGTGCGTTCTGAACCCCTTTGGGAGCGACTACTTCCCAATTATCCTACGCTTAACAAAACAAGATGGATGCTCGCCACACGTTCCCCGATGGAAGGTTGACTCAGCTAACTGGCACCTTTTCCGAGAACTAACATATTTAAGCCGGTATGATATTGCCTCTTTTAACATAGATGATGCTGTGGCGTACGAGTATATAACAGGTTTATCATTGACGCTGCTGAAAGGTGCATACAACAAACTAATGAACTGGCTAATAAACGTCGCCTGCCTTGGTCGAATGATGAATGCCAAAAAGCACGTAAAAAGAACAACAAAGCCTGGGGATTGTTTCGCAACTCCCCAACAGTTGAAAACCTGATAAATTTTAAACAAGCAATGTCACAGGGCAGAAGAACGCGTCGACGTGCAAAGAGAGAGAGTTTGGGAAAGGTACATTTCCAATATATAAATTCATACACCGACGAAACAAAAGTCTGGAATAGGGTAAATAAACTAATAGGCCGGGAGTCACATCCCCTACCCTTAGTAAGTAGCCAAGGTGATAGCCTGGAAGACCAGGCGGATTGTCTAGGTGAACACTTTGAATATGTATCAAGTGAATCGCACTATACATAAACTTTCCTGAAGTTCAAAGAACGCGATGAGCGGCTGCCCCTTAACTGCCAAGGTTCTTCGAGTGAGGCTTACGATCGACCATTTAGCTTAGCAGAACTTAAAGCATCTCTCACATGTTGCTACAATTTGGCGCCAGGTGGCGATCGTATTATGTATGAAATGGTCAGATACCTACACCCTGAAATACTGAAAACACTCTTATTTCTTTTTAATACCATGTGGTCGGCTGGGTGTATCCCGTCCTCATGAAAAGAAGCCATAGTCATGCCGATACTTAAACATGGCAAAGACCCGTCCTCAGCCAGCAGCTACAGGCCAATAGCTCCAACAAGCTGCTTGTGCAAGCTGTATGAAAAAAAAAATGATAAACCGGCGTTTCATCAGTTTCCTAGAAAATAAAATACTAGACCCCTTCCAGTGTGGCTTGCGAGAAGGCAGGTCGACAATAAACCACCTTGTTCGCATAGAGGCAAACATTAGAGATGCGTTTATTCATAAACAGTTTTTACTTTCTGTATTTCTAGATTTAGAGAAAGTGTACGACACGACATGGCGCTTCGGGATTCTGCGATATTTCTGCGATAGGGGTCCGCCGAAATATGTTAAACACAGTCGAAAGCTACCTGTCTAACCGCACGTTTCGCGTAAGAGTGGGCAATGTTTTATCTAGAACATTCACCCAGGAGGCTGGCGTGCCACAAGGGGGTGTGCTTAGTTGCACACTCTTTATTGTAAAAATGAACTCGCTGTATACAGTCATTCCACGCAGCATGTTTTATTCTGTGTACGTCGATGATGTACAGATAGGTTTCAAATCATGCAACATTGCTATCTGTGAATGACAGGTGCAGCTTGGACTAAACAAATTGTCTAAATGGGCGGATGTAAATGGGTTCAAAATAAACGCACAGGAAAGTACATGCATACTCTTCTCAACCAAAAGAGGCGTGACACCGGTGTCAAATCTCACGATCAATCGAGAGGAACTATCCATAATCAGTGAACACAAATTCCTGGGCTTAATTCTAGACTCCAAGCTTACCTTCATCCCCCATCTTAAGTATCTGAAGACGAAGTGTCTGAAGACTATGAACCTTTTAAAAATTCTCTCGCATACAACATGGGGTAGTGATCGAAAATGCCTCCTAAACTTGTACGACAGTCTTGTCCGCTCGCGCCTTGATTACGGAGCTATAATTTACAATTCCGCAACACCAAGTGCATTAAAAATACTAGACCCCGTTCACCATCTGGGCATCCGCCTCGCGACCGGTGCTTTCCGAACAAGTCCGATCCAGAGCATCTATGTAGAGTCGAACCAGTGGTCACTCCATCTGCAGCGTTCATATAGCAGTTTCACATATTTTCTGACAGTACAAGCAAACAATGAACATCCTTTTTATTCCACCATAAACGATATGACGCTGCTGCACTCTTCCATAACCGATCTGCAGCGAGGAAACCGTTCTCCTTACGTGTAAGGAATCTTAGTGAGCAAATGGGTGTTCCAGTGCATGCTTGAACATCGTCCTATGGCTCCTGCTAAACTGTTACCGCCGTGGCAGTGGCAGATCATAGAGTGTGACACATCGTTCGTAGAGGTCAAGAAAGATGCTAAAGAGGCACACATTAAAATGCATTTCCTAGAGCTTCAATCCAAGTACTCGTGTACAGAGTTTTACACAGACGCTTCTAGGTCACATGCCGGGGTTTCTTATGCAGCCGTCGGCCCATCTTTCTCGGAATCCGGTGTACTCCACCCGGAAACAAGTATCTTTACGGCTGAGGCCTATGCACTATTGTCGGCTGTGAATCACATAACGAAAACAAAACTTCAAAAAACAGTTATATTTACAGACTCTCTAAGCATTGTGAAAGCCCTGATGTCACTCTGTAAACACAAAAATCCTGTACTCATTGAGCTCTATTCCACTCTATGCAGAGCGTATATATCAAACCAGCATGTCATTATATGCTGGGTGCCGGATCATGGAGGCATTGAGGGTAATGTGCGAGCAACCCAAATGGCCACATCAGCTGCATTGCACACTAGTAATCATGCAGTAGCTGTTCCTGCAACAGACTTGAAACCTTTCTTGCGAAAGAAACTGCGAAGC
The DNA here is from genome assembly GCF_013339745.2 of Dermacentor silvarum. Classification (NCBI taxonomy): domain Eukaryota; kingdom Metazoa; phylum Arthropoda; class Arachnida; order Ixodida; family Ixodidae; genus Dermacentor; species Dermacentor silvarum. The sequence continues at coordinate 137,372,271 of NC_051162.1, forward strand.
CACTGGCAACGCTTGTGGGATGCGGAATGAAATAATAAGCTTCACTTGATAAAACCACAGTTAGGTTTCTGGCCCCCTGTAACTAAAACAGGACGAACTGATGTCCTCTTTTGTCGTCTAAGAATAGGACATACATACGGCACTCACATTTTTTTTTTTTACTGGTGATGAACCACCAACCTGTGGTAGATGTGAGAGGCTGACCGTCCTCCATGCCCTCGTGGAGTGTCGGGAAGCCGGAACCGAGAGAAAGAAATATTTTCCACAAGCGTACCGATATCATGTCCCTCTTCATCCCATTATGTTTCTTGGTGAAGAACGGCTTTTTAATGCCAAAGCAGTCGTCGATTTCTTGAACGATGTGGTCTTGCGTGTTATTAACCCAACTAGTTCGTAGTGTATCCTCTCTCCAGAGGATGCTGCTGTGATAGTTCTTTTATAGCACATGCCGCGAGGCCCTTGTGGTTCAAGGGCTCTGTCTAGGCAGTTGTGCTTCTTGCAATCTTCATTTGTATATCGTAGCAATATTTCGCAGTACATTTTTCATGGTCATAATACACTTCATTACATATTGCCATAATCTTATTACATGTAGATCTTACGCATATTACAGCAACTAATTTTAGGCCCCTTTACAGCCACGAACATGTACCTATCAGAATTCATCACTCCACTACGAACTCACTAACACTGGCATGGCGCTCTTTGGCCATACCTGGCCCTTGCGCTAGTAAACAACATACATTCAATTCATTATTACGTATAGATTTTACGCACTTTACAGCGACTGTTCTTAGGCCCCTTTACAGCCATGTCACATCTAATGTTCATATAATTTAACAAGTCATTACCATCGTCTTGGCGCTCTTTGGCCACATCTGGCCCTTGCGTAAATAAACCACAATAATCAATCAATCAATCAATACTATCAAATTATGCTCTCGCGTTTACAACTTTGAAGCGTAACTTGCTTGAAGTACAAGATAAATGCAACTTAACAGAATAAATTCTTTAGACGACACAACATATAGCACAAGCATTGCATTTCCGAGTTGTAAACTCGCGGTCGGTAGCATCCGTATTTCGCCTCTCCTTGTCTCGTAATCCTCTTTTTCTCTAAATAATTAAGCGCTGTCAGATTGAATTGCCCATTTAATCTATAGTGGTATAACTGGTGGATTTTAATGACACAAGCACCGATATATAAATCTGCAGTTTGCGGGTTACGAATGCATGCCTTCGTCTATAGTGCATGATCCCACGCCCAATCTGAACATACTGGAGGCCACCTTGCCGTGGCAACCTGCTGCACTGTTGAACATCATTGCCGACTTGCGGCAACAGGGAGAACAAGAGGAATGACATGTGCAATAGACTAAGTGATTGGGCTAGGTATCGTGTCTTTGTTAAGCGACATTTCTTTTGGTGTCAAAATGCCCCGGTCATCCCCTTCCAAGTTATAACCTCAATGGCATCTGTGGAGCAGCTGCGCAAGAACCATGGCGTCGTCGGGGCCAGCATCATGAAAACAATTACGCTCCTTACCGGCGAACTGCAGGCCTTTGTTCCCGATGCCTCGCAGTTGCACTCTCATGTTAGCTACCCTTTTCAGAAGAACGCGGAGCTCGTCAGCCTCAACAAGGAAATCTTTGACTACGCTTACAAGGGAGAATGTGCGGCAGCGACCGAATACGACGGAAAGGCGTCTGAAGTCCCGAGCATGGTTCTTTTAGAGCTTGCGAAGCAATCGATGGCAACAAGTGCCTCAAGTACGGACTTTCCTCTGCCGAACGCTGACAGGGACCACATCTCAGTAGAAAATGAGGTTAGTGACTCTTCACCTCGCATACCAACGGAGACAATAACTCGCAGTCACGGGACCGTGCTGCGCCATCGCGCAGTGGTCCTGCCGAAACTGCAAATTCATTCATGTTTCGATTAACTTCGCGATTGGAAGTCCTTCAGGGATCACTTTAGTGCCACAATTCATCTGAACAGATATTTTGCCCAGAGAAAAATTATAGCATTTATTATCATATTTGACTTGCACAGCCCAGAGAGCAATCGAGGGCACTAGAGTTGGGGAGGAGTGGTGGTGGTTGTTGACTAAACCTGCATTCTGCTATCATGTGTTCGAGTGTTCCTGGCTCCTGACACACGGGGCACTCCTGCCCGTACTGACTTGGGTACATGTGGGCCGCGATTTTGTAGCGATGCCTTATGACTTATTTTGGAATAGTCTTATCATCCACCGCTCACGGCCGGCTGATCCCGTTGATAACGCGAGCGGACCGTCGCTCTTACCACTGACAAAGCGCGATAAGCGCGAAAAGGCATTATTACTTTAAAGTCATCGCTACAAAATACCGGCCGTGGTTTAGTATTCGAGGGTGGAGATGCGACTGTCTGGATCTGCCTATACGCTGTCTGCTGCTCCCTTGTTAACTTGAGGTGTGAAATTAAAAATTAAATTATTTACGTGCCAAAACCATGATCTGATTATAAGGCACGCCGTAGTGGGGGACTCCGGAAATTTGGACCACCTGGGGTTCTTTAAAGTACACATAAAAACTTGAGGTGTGGCTCGGGGAAGCTCTGTCTCTTGTTTCTGTAATACTACGCTATGTATTTCTAGGACCAGTGACTGGCTCTTTGCGTTATCCTCCTCCCTCTCCGTGGCTGTGGCCCGGTGTGACAGCGCTCGGACCTGCTGGTGGGCAAACTCGCTGCCCTCCACTGTGGAGTGGGTCGGAACCCAGATTAATTCTATCTCTTCCCCTTTGGGAGGTTTTCGGAGGTTCCAACCGGGACACCCAGCCCAATTGGAAGCTTCTATACGCGTGGTACAAGTCTGTGACCACTCTGGTCCTGCCCTGTTTGGTGAGGGCCAGGACAATTCCCAGCTCTTCTTCTTCGACGTCACTTGTTCTTGCCGTCGTGCACGTTAACAGCTTTTCTTTGGTTGTTACCGTTACGGTCACCCAGCTTTTTCCTCTGTCTTTGGAGGCGTCCGTGAAGATTACCCCCATCTGCCAAGCCAGCAGCCTGTCGCAAGTCTTTGCTCTGGGCTCCCGTGTGCGGCTATGGTGTGCTGGGCTCATGTTCTTGGGGAGTGGTTTTACCTTGATGGCTTGGAGCCAGTCGTCGGATGTTTGTCCACGTTCCGTCTTTCTCGTATCCTACCAGCCGATCTGCTTCGGGACTCTTCTGCCGGCCTTCGTTTGACTTAGGCGATGCTTCTGGCTGGAGAGGTGGGCCTCGATCAGTTCGTCCATCATGTTATGCAGTACTGAAGTTCGCACCTGTGCTACGATTTCATACTCGCCTTTTTTCAACTACAGCGCTCGTCATTGCAGCGGCGGCAATCGCAAGCTTGCTTGTCTTACGAACAGTTTTAGCTTTGTGAATACGCTTTTTTTTTCGGAAGATTTTTCTTATGCCAAAATTCGTTCGTAAGGTCGCTTAGTGAATACCGCCCCAGATATTATCTCCTGGACACAGGTTGATATTCAGGTAATAGTTCAGTCATGTGATCAAGCTTGCAAATGACTCCCCTCGCATTAGAATACATAGTCTGCTAGTTCTGGAAGCTTAACTTTACTTTTATAAATTTACTGCAATCCCGACCAATTTGCAAATTACGATCATTCCACCTTAATATAAGCAAGTTACTTGTATCAGCAATATGAAGGGCTTTGCCGTTGAAAGATGTCTTCGTGTTAAATCTTAAGATGCACATGCGTAGACAATGGCGAGTTCAACCTCGCCAATTGTGTTGTGGAGCTTGTCAGGCAATGACGAGAGGCGAATGCAGTAACTACCACACGTTTTCTGAGCTCAATGTGCTCTGTACCATACGTAAAGCGGCAGTGTGGCACCACATTTTCTGGAGTCTCCTTCATTTTTAATAAGATGTGCCTAGAGGCCTCCTGAAGTTTCCTAAAAGTGTCCATCTACTCAATTAGGGTTGGTGTTTAGCATTACCTCCTATGCAGCATGCCTATGCAAGGCTATGTCTGCTGGTAGGTAGCAACATCGTATCCATGTTCCTCCTCAATCATGAATCAAGCCGACCCGACTCACAGCTTTGTCGCAAAACGCCACGAAATCCAGCTACACTTTGGTGAACGAATAAGCAGCGCCCACGAAGTGAACCACAAAAACAGACATTCTTCGGTTGTTGCACACTGAAACTGAACGCGCAGATGTTCGTTCCTGCGTGTGCCGCACTATACGAACCAGTTCAGCACACTTCACTTCCAAGCTAAATACAATATAAATTGCACAAATGCTTGACATGAACACACCTGCTTAGTCACAGGTCAAGCGGATACTCCCGGAGTCCGTGCCTCAAACAGCAGTCAACAATGAGCGCTGAAATGAAGTGGCAATTGTCTGACCTAAAACGAAATAACTGGGCGTTATGGCAGGTAGCGGCCCTGCGCGATCTACAATGCTTTTTTTTTTCTTTTTATGCGTCATTATTTCTGCTTAAAGTGGGCTTTAGCCTTGCTGCAGAAATTTAAGGAACGGGGATTAGGGAGGTCAGAAAGGGGAATCACCGTCTTGATCAATATCCGATGACCCTGTCATCTACTCGGCGAAAAACCGGCCAGGTCCGTCTGGTTCCCGGAAGTATTATAGGAAGGCCTGCCAAAATCGCTGTGCGTCAGAAAGTCCAATGTTCAGAGGAGGATTGGTCCTGTCTCGTGTCCGAGGTCGTTGTGCGCCGAGGGAACGAAGCGTCCTCTCCCGGAGGGCTTCAAATGCAGGGCACGACCATACAAGATGTTCGGCTGTTCTTCTAGCCAGACAACCCGGGCACTAGGAACTAGAACAGACTTATGGATTTATAAGGTGAAGCCTGGCTGATGAGAGCAGCGTACCCGTTTGAGCGCGGTGGAGAACTGCCTCTGCACTACGGAGTGTACTGGTTGGTAGTCGGGTAACGCCCTTCGGGGTTGCTAAGATGCGTGAGAGTGCTACGGTGGTAACGATGCGCACATTGCCAAGTCTCCGCCACAGCCATGACAAGCAAGCTGGGCTGGAGGAGCGCATTGGACTATCATGCAGTGGAAACGATTGTGGCCCCAGGCAAAGATGCGGGAAGAGAAGCTGAGTGCGCAGCCTGGTGTGTCATTTCATTTCCAGTGATCCCTTCGTGTTTGTGAATGCATTTAATTTTCATAGAAAAGCTGTTCTTTCGTAGACACCGTGCCATTGCTCAGAAAGATTTCGGCATGGCATATTCCGCCCCTTCCGGCATGGCAGGCGCTGTAAGCTGCTTGTGAATCCGCATAGACGTAGTATGTACAAGGACCGGAACCTTGTGTATTTTATACAAGAAACGACATGGTGTAATGCCATGAGCACTAAGTTAGGGTCATTGTTATCGGTAGAGGCGTACGCGGGAGTGGTGATAGCTGACTTATTGTTATAGCAAGCTATAGCTGAACCTTGTTAAAAAAGAGTGGCGTCAGGGTGAAATAGTATGACCCCGTCGAGAGCAAGTTTGGTGGACGGTTTTAGTTGACGCTTTGCAGCTGCTTTACGTCGTGATCTATTGGCTGTGCTCATCTTCTTCGCTGAAGGCATCCCATCAACCAAGTCAACGAGTTATCACGCCGGAGCAGGGGAGTAAGAGTGGATGGAGGTTGTTTATCGAATAGCCGAATGTCTGTAGGATTTGACGGCCAGCCGTCGTCGTAAGACACGCTGAGCTTGCAATAGCTGCTCTGCCAAATCCCGCAAGGCATTGACCCGACCAGATGCATGTAGGTCAAAGATGGGTGTGTAAGGGGGTAGTCAAGTGATCAAGCGCATTGTTTTACGGTTAATTCGTTCGAGCTGGGGAGTTTGCGCATGGGCAGTGTGCATATAAGGATAGGCATACACGATTTTTTATACTATGGAACAAGAACAGCCTAGCGGAGACCCGTGTCTCTGAATATGCATACGCGTCTGGTAATCCGCAGCATAAGGTGCTGCGGTGGTACTTGACGGAAGTGCTGAGAAACCACGTTTTATTGCCCCATGTCCGGGTCAATTTGCATACCGAGTGTACGCATTGTCTTCATGCGGGAAACGACAGAGCTAACCAAACGAAGAGTGATAAGACTGTGGTACGACTCGACCCTTTGTTTAGGAACATTAATGACTACGACGTACGTACTCTTCTTTCTGTGGAAGTTTGCATACCACATGTGCGGATGTAACCATGGATTGCACCAAGGCCTCTCTGCAGCGCAGTCTCTTGCTGCCAAGGTGACCCACAATAGGTACAAAGCGTGAGATCATCCGCATATATAGCATGCGCCGAGGGAACGAAGCGTCCTCTCCCGGAGGGGAGAGCTCCAAATGCAGGGCACGACCATACAATATGTTCGGCTGTTCCTCTAGCCGGACAACTCGGGCCCTAGGGACTAGAACAGGCTTCTGGATTTATAAGGTGAAGCCTGGCTGATGAGAGCAGCATACCAGTTTGCATTGGTATTGACTGCAGTCCAGCCAACATTATACTAATCCATAAGAAGGGAGACGTTAGAGAACTGAAACAAATATCGGCCCATTACCTTCCTTTCAGTACTGTATAAAATATTCACCAAGATAATTTCCGATAGAATCAGGGCAGCACTTGACTTCAATCAACCAAGAGAACAGGCTGGCTTCAGGAAGGGATATTCTACAATGGATTAGATCCATGTCATCAATCAGGTAATCGAGAAATCTTCGGAGTACAATAAACCTATGTATATGACTTTCATAGATTATGAAAAGGCATTTGATTCAGTAGAGCTACCAGCAGTCATAGAGGCATTGCATAATCGAGTAGTACAGTAAGCATACGTGAATATATTGGCAAATATCTACAAAGATTCCACAGCTACCTTGGTTCTCCACAAGAAGAGTAGAAAGTTACCTATCAAGGAAGGGGTCAAGCAAGGAGACAATCTCTCAATGCTATTCGCTGCATACTTAGAAGTATTCAAGCTCTTATACTGGGAAGGCTTAGGAGTGAGGATCAACGGCGAATATCTCAGCGACCTCGGTTTGCAGATGACATTGTCCTATTCAGCAACAATATGGACGAATTACAGCAAATGATTGAGGACCTTAACCGAGAAAGTGTAAGAGTGGGTTGAAGATGAATATGCAGAAGACAAAGATAAAGCTCAATAGCCTGGCAAGGGAACAAGAATTCAGGATCGCTAGTCAGCCTCTAGAGTCTGTAAAGGAGTACGTTTATCTAAGTCAACTACTCACATGGGACCCTGATCATGAGAAGGAAATTTACAGAAGAATAAAAGTGGGTTGGAGTGCATACAGCAGGCATTCCCAAATCCTGACTGGGAGCTTACCATTGTCGTTGAAAAGTGTACAATCATTGCATTCTACCGGCGCTAACATGTGGAGCAGAAGCTTGGAGGTTAACAAAGAAGCTCCAGCAGTGGCGTAGCCAGGGGGGGGGGGGGGGGGGGGGGGGTTCAAACCCCCCCGAAATTTTACCGCAACCCCCCCCCCCCCCCTACTTACCCGCCCTTTGTTTTCGTCGCTTCGCGCTGACATAATTCATGAAACCGGTGCTACTATCACAATTTCATTCCTGGGCGCTTCCGTTTGGTTGGTAATTTATAGCGAATCATGTCTGCATATGGAAAAAACTGTCACGGTGTTTGTCAAGGCTTTGACACTCTCTGAAGTTTTGGGCGAGAATGTGGCGGCCGCATTCTGAAGCAACAAATGTGCAACAAATGAAGCAACAAATGCGGCAGCCGCATTTTAGATGATTGCGAAAACGCTCGAGGCCCGTTTACTTAGATTTAGGTGCACGTTAAAGACCCCAGGTTATCGAAATCTCCGGTATACATTTCCGCCGCTTCCCTTCAGGTGCTGGTTAGGCCGCGCTCGCGCAGGATCTTAGGCTACGTTTACACTTGGTCTCGAAGCTGTAGGAAGCGGCAAAATCTTGGAAAAATCCGCTCGCCTAGGCGGCAAAACAGGCAGAAAAACAGGCTGCGAGCCAAATCAGTCTCGGGCCGATTTTTTCGCCATGCGAAGCGGAAACGCGGCGGAAAGTCGTTCTGCTTCACTGCAAGCTACACTAGCATGTAAACAACTGGTCGTAAAATTGAACATGGCACCAGAAGTGTAGGCAGTAATGCTGATCGACGCGATCAAGAACCAGCCCTTGCTCTACGACAAGAGTGGCACTAAAACGTACTGTCAGCAATACTCGCGATAGTATTCAATGTCGCGTGACCGGAGGTGCGGCAACGAAGCCTTGGCGTGAGCCAACTTCTCGCGCTTTTGCAAAGCCAGGCGAACCCACCACCGCCGTTTCCGAGGTGTCCACGTCTTCCGTTTATTCATTGTCCATTTCTAGAAAACAAGTAGGTGGAAGTATAAGAGCCATTTCTTCTTCCACTTCCACGGCAGACAATAGTTAGGCAGATTCCTCGTTGGCGCTCCATAATTCTCCTCGCACGTGTACGGTATGTTGCAGAAGTCGCGGGGTGCTTTTCTCGTCGCGACGATAGATTGGGAGCGTAGGTCTCACGTAGGACGCGCAGGCTTTGGCGAGCCCCAACACAGGGACCAGCTCGGGTTTCAGCTGTGGTGCTTCCCGTTGCCGCTTTGGTGTCCTGGAGGCGCCGACAATACCAAATGATGAAATGTTATTACAACTTGTAAATAAAAGCTATTAAAGAAATATTCTCACGCCTAGGCACCAACCTGTGACTCAGCGCTACCGCGCCCGTGTGCGGAGAATTACGGAACGCCAACGAGGAATTTACCGAAGGTCGCAGATGACACGCGAAGTTGCGTAAAATGATCACTTTTGATGACGGTACGTGGGTCAAAGAATGAACATACCGCTAGACATAATGCGATAATGAGCGCCACCACGCCGACAAATGTACGCAGACGAGATGGATCTGGACGAAAACGGCAGCGGCGGCCGCGGCGGTAGCAAAACAAATGTGAACTTGGACAGGCGCGGAAAAAATTTTCCGGCCGCTATGGCCTTTCCGCCCGCTTGCCGCTTCCCAAGTGTGAACGTAGGCTTAGTCTGCGCGAGAAACGTCTCTTGTTTGCGATTGCGCCCCTACGGAAGGCTGGTAATTACTGTTGTGTTGTTGAATCGCAAACCATCAATTACGGAAGGCTGGTAGTTGCGGTTTCAGTTGTGGAATCCCAAACCAGCAATGTACACACGTAGGGGTTGATGACAGCAGTGAAATTCCACCGACTCGCAATAGAATGCACGACACAGACAGCCGACAAGCATGAATTACTGCTGTGCGCAGTACAGCGTAAGTAAATTCTTGTTGCAGGCGCTGACAGTTCTCGTCGGAGTTCACGCGTCCTGAGAAATTGATTATGTGCACTATGTACTGAACAATACCAGAGTTCATTCCTGCATCACTAGTGCACCAATCAGTCGAGATTCTGTGAGGTACAAAGCCGCTTCCTGTTTGCACCAGCGTAAGTGAAGCAGAAATGAGTTGCACGCACTACTTAAAATGCGTACACATGCCATATCTATGCTGTGCGGTGAAATATTCTGCACAATTCTGAATCTGTTGACGTAAAGGCAAATGACGGCTGCACGCTCGCACACAGCGGAAGACACAGCGGCCCATGCACTTGCCGCAGGAAATGCAACCCTCTCGTATGAGGGAGCAGGGCGACGAAAGCTTCGAAAAAAAAAAAAAGCCTTACGCGTTTTTGCGCGTATTTAAGTTTTCTAGCGCAAAGACGCAGCGAACAAGCTATTGCTATGGGAGTAGGTATAGCCTGGTCACACGTGCATTTTGACGCGTATAGGCGTCATTGACTTGTGAAACGCACTTCGCCCCGACGAGGACGACGCCATCTACGCTTAACCAAGATTGACAATTAATGATGCCTTCTCCCATCGGGCGGATCGTCTCAATGATGCGTTTTCGAAGACTGGTCCATTCAGTGGCGCGATGAGAGACCGTTGCTCCAAACGCCCACTGTACCTGTCGTACTTACTGTATTTACTGAGCTTACTTTAATTTTTACTTAATTTCTTCACAAGCACACGGAAGGAGGGGGGGTCCCATGTCTTTGATACACATGTAGAGTGTGTGCTTAAACTACCGACATTTATCACGTGACCTAGAGGAAGCAGAAGCTTGCCCCCCGGACCCCCCCCCCCCGAAAAAAATTCCTGGCTACGCCCCTGAGCTCCAGAACAAGGTATGGACCGCACAAAGAGCGATGGAACGAAAAATATTAGGCCTAACGTTCAGAGAAAGGAAGAGAGCGGTGTGGATCAGAGAGCAAGCGGTAATAGTGGATATTCTAATTAACATAAAGGTAAACAAAGAGCTGGGTAGGCCATGTAATGCGTAGTATGGATAACTGGTGGACCATTAGAGTTACAAAATTGACACCAAGAGAAAGGAAGCGCCGTAGAGGACGGCATACAACTAGGTGGGGTGATGAAGTTAGGAAATTTGCGGGCGCAAGTTGGAATCAGCTATAGCGCAAGACAGGGGTAACTCAGGGAGAGGCCTTCATCCTGCAGTGGACATAAATATAGGCTGATGACGATGACGTCTTCGAGTGGCCCAAGAGAACACTAATGGCGCTCTTTGGCCATATCTGGCCCTTGCACTAATAAAATCCATAAATCTTCATTATCAGCATTAATGGATAATGGTCACTGCATCAGATACGCAGCATGGGTCCAATTTATTTTATTGAAATGAATAAAAAGAGTCAAGTCTGGGGAAGTGTCCTGTTGGATAGTTGTCTAATGCGAGTCTGTAAGGTTAATACATTGGCAATATAGAGTGAAGTGTTATCTGCTGCCATAAGTACTGAGTACGTCCGTTGTTGAGTCATACCCCGAACGCGTATGCCTGGCGTTAAAATCACCACCTACAGTTGCAAGGTCTTGAGGGTAGAGTCTTGTGAAGTGTTCCACCCACGAAATGTCTACTCGATGTTTGGTATAGTGCTGACAGTTCTCGCGTAGACCGAAAAGAAACCGAGCTCGTTTATTTCTATCTAATGATGGGCAAATCCCTGCTACTTCTTGCACCACGCCGAAGTGTCGAGCTTAGGACGCATGCCTACTCCTTAGCCACGGGGAGGTTCAAGTCGCGATGCCAGTCCGTGACGCGTTATGTTGCATGGAAGGGCTGCAGTGAGCTGGTAGCCGATCAAAGCTGGCCGCTTTGTACCAGCCTCCTGTAGCAAAATGACTGGTTATAGTGTGCAGGCGTGACTGATTGCCTCCTCAGGAATTCTGCAGGCTTACTCCGGTTACCGGCGATTCCTTTGAAGAAACCAAACCGGGGAACAAGGCGAAAAAAAAATTGCATTGTTGTGTGCATGAATTTGTCATTACGGTTTATGTAAAGCGTGGGATGATGAATATGACTAGTGAAAGTCATCCAGACTCTTAAGAGGAGCAATTTGCACGTTTAGTAGAGGAAGGATGCGCTTGATCCCCTCTACTGTAACCTGTTCGATCTTTTGATTCAGCTGGTCCTTCTCAAGGCCCGTGGGGTGTGAGGGATCTGTCCCGAGAGACGTTTCCGTGCGTTGTATTGCAACTCGAACGACTGTCGAATATTCAATGCACCTGTGCGGCTTAGGTCGCGTTGATGGTTGGTTTGTTGATAGTGCTTCTGTTAGCGCGTTGGAGGTGCTGCCGTCATCATTGGCTCCCGGTGCTTCACGCATTGTACAACCGTAAGGGGAACTGGTTTTAGATGTAACCTCCTGTCCCCGAGACTGTATGCGGGGCTATCAAAGGAAACGCGTCGGCAGTGAAAGCGTTAGGAGAGCAAGACGACAGATGTGTTTCTACCGCCTTTCCGTGGCGAGCTTGCGCTGCGGTCTGATTGTCTCGCTGCAGTGCGCCTCGTGCTTGTCGATCTTGTTGCCGCTAGGCTAGAATCCGTCGACGTGTGACATTCCTGATGCGCCTGACCACCTTTCGCGGCGCACGGGACACTTTCAATTTGTCGCTGAATGCTTGGCACCACAGTTGCGGCAAACCGCACTCGCTTTTTTTTTTTTTTTTTTTTTTTTTTTTTTTTTTTGGGGGGGGGGGGGGGGTCTGTTATCCGTTTCCCCATGCGCGAGACGACCGCAGCCGTCCCACCGACGCTCATGGGCAGCTGGGCACGATTCTTTCCTATGTCGAATTTTATGGCACAGTTCAGATTGCAGACTTTGGTTGATAGGAAACCACTATAAAGATGCGCTATACAGATGAATCTCGCGTGTCAGTTTGGAACCTTGAAATATGTTAAGAGCTGCGCCTTTGCTGCCCATAAGCCAAGCGGTAACTATCTTGCACGAGTAGCAAGTGAGGTTAGTCACGTGTTCTTCAATGGTGATCCTATTAGCGCGCTAGATCACGCTATGGATGTGACCAGGATGAATAGTCTCGTAACTTGAATCGGCATTGCGCTGCCCGCAGACGTAAAGAGTTCGCATTGCAACAAAATGGTCTCAAGTTGCAGATGTGAAATATCGACACCAAATTGATTGCTGCGTTCCAGCGTACCTCAAATTGAGTATGAAAACGAATTTCGCGGAGTTCTGTCTATTGCCGCGTGCGAGAGAGGCGGTGGTATTATGCTTAGCTGTCCAGGTGACGTCAACTTGGTTATCACATGTTGCTTTATGGAATCGGATGCACGATTGCTGTTTTTCCGGCCATATCTTCCTCGTGTGAGGGAGTTTGCCAGGACGAGTCCTGTCATGACCTTCATGGCTGCCTGGTCTTGGTCACGTGGTTCGGCGTGCGTGCTTGATAGCCGAACGTGAGTGAGCTGCGCGGGAGGTACTTAATCTGCGGCTATGTCAGCTGGCATATACCACCAAATAAACGAAAATGGCGTCACGAACGCCACGTTTTCCCCTGATACCAGTTAGGCCATGCTTACGAGAAAAAAGTGGCAGTTTCGGCGAGAACAGATAGCACACGAAGTTAATAGCTCTCGGTGCACCTAGACTCGGTACTCATCGCAGATCGCTTTCAAGATAAGGCCCGGGCGGCCGCGTGCAAGTTCAAGGGGCGTTCTACTCTGCCGGAGTAGAACGCCCCCTTTCTTTCTTCCTTTCCTTCCTTCCCTCCCTCCCTCCCTCTCTCTCACGGTGCTTTGTGGGCAACGGATGACTGCACTCTTCCTCCCTGCTTTCCTCCCTTGCGCCAGCGAAATTGAGCCACCATAGTAGGCTCACCATCGCACGCTTTCACTCGCACATACAGCATACAGCGCGCGGCGACGATGTTATTACCCTTGGAACATCACGGAACATCACGGTGGTGGTGACGCCGACGGCAGAAATGCGTCTGGAGTGTCCATATAGTTGTAAAAATAAAAAAAAAATGTCAGTTTCGCCCTAAGGGCGAAGCAATGAATGCGATAGCAACACAGCAATGTCAAACGAAGTAAGGTGAGCGGCTTTGGTAGCAATGTGAATTGTAGTAAACATGAGCTGATTAAGTAAGCAGGTGTGCTGCGCCGTAAGTAGATCGACATGAAGAGAGACTCGATGACCACGAGAAGGCGCGTGTGAAACGGTGGTGTTGATGAGAAGCGCTTCCCGTGGGCAGCGCGTGCGAAGGGACACACCTGTAGCGCTGCACTGCCGATCCGGGCAGCATTGCATGTGTAGCGTGCGTTGGAAAATGTGGCCCGACTATTACTAACTGAATGAACAAGCGTGGTGTGAGCGCGCACAAACAAACACGAATAGATCACACTGAATGACTGCAGACAACGACTGTCAAAACGCTGGCAGCAAGCATACGCCGCCGCGGGCGAAGGTACGTGCGGTCTATCGCTTCAACGGAAACTGAGCGGCGAATGCACGGCGCATAAAGGTCAGCGCCGTGTGGAGATAAGAGACGGTGCGGACAAGCGACGAGCGCAGTTGTTGGCAGTCCCCCGCTCCCTCCGGCGCTGGCTTCCTGCTTCCTTGCTTGCGCGTGGGAGATGAGTGCGTTCGCTCTCCGTGATAGCGCGTGTCCCCGCACGCTTCCGCTCGGGCATACGGCGCGCGGTGAAGATTTTATCTATAGGGAACCTGACGGCGACGGCTACGGCAGAAATCCGGTTGAAGTGCCCATATAATTGCTATCGTAATAAAATTCAAGCTGTCATGGCAGCGGTTTCGTTGATGCTCGAGGGGGAGACGCCATCCCACTTGCCGTCTGCTATGCGCTCGTTTAGCGCACGATTTTTTCTCGAAAGACGCAAGAGGAAGCAAGCATGAGTTGCGTTTTCTGTTGGAAACTTGTTGCAATAGGTGTCATTTCCGGCTCTTTTTTTTTTTCTTGTACTGACAATTTTACGCGCAAGCGTACATGCCCTGTCTGTGAAATCGCCGAGATTATTTGGGTCGCCGTATGTGTGTCGCCGCGAGGTAAGTGAGCGCCGGAGGCGGAAAGCGCCTGGAGGTGGAGAAGAGAATCGCGCATTGTGGGAAGTACGGAGCACGCTGAGCGCGCGGCAAGGCAACTCTACCCGAAGGAAAGTCTAGGTGGCGTTGAGCAAAGCTAGGAAGGATAAACGAGGCGAAGCGTCGCGGAGGGTAGCCGCAGGCGTGTTGGGTTGACCTCCTTTGGCAGTAGGTACGGGTTATGTGTGTGCTATGGACGTACCGGATTCGTCTCGTGATCGAGAAGCCGAGCGCCGAGCGAGAAGGACGGAGCAGCGACGCAAGCGGCGGGAGGCCGAGCGCGAGTCGACCGACCCCGAAGTCGTCGCCAAGCGCCGGGCACAAGCTGAACAAATCCGGCAAAAGGCGCGTGCTTGGCGTGCCCAGGAGACTCCCGAGTAATGTGCTAGGCGGCTTGCCACAATGCGGGTGTATCAGGCAAGACTGGCATAGCTTAGAAACTCCTCAGCAGCGTGAAGCCCGTTTGGAAGCCCATCGCAGTGTCTTGCGAGAAGCCCGGAATTAAGCACAAGACCGAACAGAATGCCCGGCTTCACGCGGGCGCCACCTAAATCTTTAGGAGGCATTTCACTGTAATAACCCGTTTGGGTACGTGTACCTTCTGTGCGATCGTATTTGGCATCTGTGAGGCATCAATGTCATTGACATAGCACTCATACGCTTACGCGTAACCCCGCGTTGACGAAGTGAAACGTCACTAATAATTTTTATCGTCTGTGTGGTTGCTCACGTATTAAGTGAGCGCCAGCAGCGCATCTTATAGCTTGGCCCAGTTCAGTTCAACATACGCGAATCAGCACACCAAAGCATGCGATTGCATTTCAGCGGGACATTGATACGCAGATTTATATGCTTTATTGCATATGTTTATTAGCAAAGTTTCCACATCACGAGATACAATACAAAGAAAAACAATTCAGAGCTGTGTGTCTCGTATCTACAGTACAAACTGCAAATTCTACAGGGGCATAACTATAGATATCAAAGTTTCTTACAATTGTGAATAGTAGAAGTCATGTTCTTTTGCTTTACATGTGACAGTCCTACAAAGTTAAATTCTTCGTCGCAACAGTTATTTGTAATTACTGATGCAAAAAATTACCAGTAAGCTAGAGCAGCTGAAAGGAAGAAAGCAGCACATTTATTATACCCGGACACATACAGAAGAGTGACGTCACTGTCAGACGAGTCAGCGATCCAGGTGAGGTGGCGTTGTTTGGTCTGGCGCTGTAGTCTGAAAAAAAAAATGGAGGCAATATGCTGTGTGCGCGCACACAACAGAATGGCTGGGAAAAAATTCAGCACTGTTTCCGCAAAGCTGTGCTTTCAATTCACGTGGGCTAACTTTATTTTGCTGTAGGAGTTCTGTTAAAGCTGTGCCACAAACGTTTCTGCAAGCCAAGTTCCAATTTTACCTTCTACTACTATACTGAAGTAACAGGTTCGTTAATGCTGATGTCTCAACAGCTATCTGAAAATACTTGCCGTCAGTTTCTTACAGCTAAACTATCTCTATCCATGAATTTATCATTCACTTCTAATGAGGCACTGGCGGATTAGTTCAACCTTTTATTGGCTCCGTCTTCCTGTTCTTAAGGATGCCCATAACAAGACGACTCGCTTCCAAAAATTCGAAGCCGCTGGTCAACTGTCTACGAGCATTTCCTGCTCTAGAAGAACTTGTGCTGCACGGCGGAACCAAACTTTGCGGGAACACTGGAGCGCTTGGCTCGCTATGCGCCGACGAAAAGACATTCGTACACATCGCGTGGCAGCCCGACTTGCAGCGAAGGTAAGTTTACTCGTTCTGAGCAAAATAAATTTGTTTGCTTAGTATTCAGTGAACAACCGCGAACTTTGCACATCGCAGATAAATATCTGAAGATGAGCAGACAGCTTGTTTTTGCCGACACAGGAATATTCGTTTCGTAATCTAAAAAGAACTTGGCACTGTAGCAGACAAGGTGAAGAAAACAGTGCCTGCAGTTCTTTTTGCGCCTGCGCAACGCCCCTTCAATTGATTTCCGCAACTCGCGAAGCCCCAGGCGGCTTTCAATGTCTAACCAAGAACAGTAGGCAATCACATTGTTCTTTAACCTAACGACTTCGTTCGTACAGCACGCATTCAAACGTCTTCAGCAAAGATGATTATCAGTCTTATTCATCACGGGCATGAACAGCAGTCGCCGAGATATAATGACTCACAATTTCCGTCAGCGGGTCAGCTAGCACTCACTCGACTCGTCAATAGACAGGTTCAATGTCTTTGGGCACCACATACAGATGTAGCCCCGCGTATGGAAGACCCTTCTTTTCGCTTTAATGTCGTTGCAAAGAATTCAGCGGCGTTTCGATATACAGGTTGTTTCACTTAACTTGGGCCAAACCTTAAACATGTGCAATTGCTACGTAGCTGGACAAAGCCAAGGTATAATGTTTGCCGTCGCGTGGAGCTACTCTGATTATTTTTTTCATACCGCCTAATATACGTGGTGTTAATGAACTTCTCAAGTTTACGTGAAAAGTATCAATGAGAAAATTGTAGAGCAACATTAAAAACTCCCGATACAGCTTTCTGGTGCTCAATCAGTGTTGCATAAAAGTTTTTCAGAGCGTGAAAGAAGCCCGCAAGTACACCCAAAAGGCCCGTACCGTGTATTTGGCGGGCTTCTTTCACGCTCTGAAAAACTTTTATGCAACACTTATTGAGCACCAGAAAGCTGTATCGGGAGTTTATGCTGCTCCACAATTTTCTCATTGACACTTTTCATCTAATTATAATATTTGCGAAGTTGATTATTTAATTAAGACTAATTAGGTAATTAGGCGGAATGCAAAAAGTAATAAGAGTATCCCCAAGCGATGGCAAACAACGTTACCTTGGTTCTGTCCAGCTACGTAGCATTTGCATATTTTTAAAGTTTGACTCAAGTGAAACACACTGTATACATAAAGACTACACCTAAAAAGCGCGCTTACCTTTCGTCCTCTTGGAAGTGGAAGAAGGTGGCCGTGCTGTGCCTCTCCGTGGTGACCCACCATATAGCCCCGCAGAACTCCTCTTTCCTGCGTTTTCCTTACACCACTGAAACACTGGCCGATGCAGAAACAAAACCTTGCAGAGCACAGTATACCACAAAGGCGTGCGCGTGTGCAGAGAGCGCCAGGAGCAGGCGGACAGATTGGCAACCGAAGCGAAAACAGCGAGAGCGCGATGACCGTTGCGCAACGAATGAAGCAACCGAAATGCACAAAAAGTACCTCAAAAACAAGAAAATAGGAGTAAATACATCTTATTTATGCGCGTAATTCCGTCATTTTACATTGTCAGTAGGTTTAAAGAGACAGAGACAAATATGCAAACGGCATTGAATTTTCGTTCGGCCACAAGAAACACGGCGAATTAACTTAGCGTGGAAGCTTGGGCGTGTTGGTGATTCATCGGAAAGGAAAAAAAAAAAAAAAAAACGCAGCGCAAAGCTGACAGGGACATGAAGAGCGACCGGCATTATTTTTTTCGCGAAATGAAATTAGTTTATTTGTCTACCCAGTGCTTGATCCTACGTTTTGTCTTTTAGCAGCTCTAGGTGAATGAAAAGTGTTTTTATTGCGGCCGCGGCTGCTGCATTTCGATGGAGGCGAAGTGCAAAAACGCCCATGTGCTTGCGTTGTAGTGCACGATAAAGAACCCCAGGTAGTCAAAATTAATCCGGAGCCCTCCACTACGGCGTGCCTCATAATCAGAATTGGTTTTGGCACGTAAAACCCCAGAAAGAAGAAATGTTTGGTCCTACCTCAAAGACTTATTCCCAGCTGTTTTCAGCGCGAAGGAAGTAGAAGTGGTTGGACAGCGGTAACGCCGGAATCTTCCAAAGATTACTCGTCTGCCATGCTGGTATCAGCGGCGGCAATGCCTGAATCAATTATTCGTGCGTATGCTGGCGTCAGCGGAAGGTGTATCCGGGCTGTCAGTGGGATTTTTCGTTTCTGCTTGGCGCGTAGAAGCGTCGAATATGCTGGCTGTCGGAGTTGAATAGCACGCTAGGGGTGTCGCTTCCATTTTCGGGGGCTACGCCATAGCCCTGAAATTCCAGGTAAGAAAGAACAATATCTCGGGAGTGATACGCACCAGCGTCCGACCAGTGCGACTGCTTGCCGCGCACCCCGCTCCTTGCACTGCTTATCTTCCCACCAATATCAGACCACGTGACGTTCGCTAGCCACCAGCGAACTTTTTCAACACGCTATTATTTTCAGAGCTGTTCGCGCTTCGTATGTGATCATAGCGACGCTCCGACCACGTTATCAGTGAGATCAGACGGCTGTGAACGATGACTGATAGAGTGACAAAGAAACGAGCAGAAAGCATCGCTACAAAATCGCGATAGAGGCGTGCTCGCGACCCTTCCTCCTTTCCCATTTTGTTCTTTCGCTCGAACTGCTGTGAAACCGAAGTATGTACAGAAAGAAAGCGGGAGAGTAGTGGTAGAGTGCGCAACCCTTGCTTGCTAAAGTATTTATATATAGGGGCTTTATTGCTTGCGGTGCTGCACCCGGCCACCTGATTTTACAGGCGCAGGGCTGTCTTATTAAATTGCAGTCAAGCTGCTGCAATTTTTGGTTTGCCCAGAATATAAAAATAACAGTACTATGTCTTAAAGTGAATCAAATATGGGTGGGGAATTGAAGCGTAGATATTCATGGCACATAACTTATGCTTGCATCAACTGGAGACATCAGGCACAACTTAATTGGGGCTGAGACAAGCCTTGACATGAGACATCGCAATAGCTTGTTGCGATAACTAATCGAAATATTCATATAAATCCATTAAGATAAAGAAGACAGCACAAAGCACACGGAGCAGGACCTAGACGACGAGCCTGACAAGCGTCCGTCCGTGTCTCGTCCACTGTTTTATTATGAGGATGGATGTATGGATGGATGAGGCTGAACCCTTTAAACCGGGCGGTGGCATACGCCACCTAACCATGACTATTAACATATTTTGTACTTTGTGGTGGGTGAAATTTCACCCACCACATTTTATCCACCAATCAGATAACCTCTGTTTGGTTATTTCTACCCGCTTAAGGTCTATTTTGCCTTCACTGTCCCTAAACCCCAATGCTTTGAAAAAATCAGCCCCGTTGCTTCGCACTGTAGGGTTAAGCCCTTTACAGAAAAGTATGAGGTGTTCAGCCGTTTCCGCTTCTTCTGCACACGCACAGCACAACGTGTACCTTGGTACTTGACTCGGTACATCTTAGTCCGCAATACTCCCGTCCTGGCTTCAAACAACAAAGAGCTTCCCCTAGAATTATCGTAGATATTTTCTTTGGCAATTTCTTGCTTGAAAGTTCGGTATGTTCCCAGTGCTGATTTCGTCTGCATCTCTGTTTTCCATAGACCCCTCTCTGTTTCCTTAACCTTTTCCTTAACCGCTGTTTCCTGGTTTGCACCCCTCCTGCAGTCCAAATATTTGATTGACAGTTTTCTGGTCAGCTTCCTCCATTTTGTATCAACATTCCTCATGTACAAATAACTGAAAACTCTCCTTGCCCACCGCTTTTCTGCCATTGCTCTCAATCGCTCCTCAAATTGGCGTTAACTGGTAGCACGCACCTGGTGGAAGTATGGTGTTCTACCCTTATAGAACACTATAATTCTGCGGTGCTGCAGGCAGCTAGGGTGGCTAGAATAAGGCAGCAGCTCTGCCTGCATAGCAGGGCTGCTAACTCAAGGGAAATTTCCCA
Source organism: Dermacentor silvarum (assembly GCF_013339745.2). Classification (NCBI taxonomy): domain Eukaryota; kingdom Metazoa; phylum Arthropoda; class Arachnida; order Ixodida; family Ixodidae; genus Dermacentor; species Dermacentor silvarum. The sequence continues at coordinate 137,392,487 of NC_051162.1, forward strand.
TATTAAGGTAATTTTCAGGTCTAAGTGGGAATAAGGAAAATCTTGCTAGTCTGAGGGAAATTCTGGGCTCCGTATATAGCTGGAATTTTATAGGCAATTTATTTCTTTTTTTTTTTTCCGAGATAGCATCGAATATCAGCAGCTTTGGCTACGTTTGGGTTATTCCCTCGAGTCGTTTGGCGGTTTGTGCGATCATCTGGGGACACTGGAGCACATGAAGAACTTTTTTCTGCTAAAATTAGCAGTATCATATCCTGGTGAGGTGCTTACACCCAAAACCAAAGATGTGGTTTCATTTGTCAGTTTGGATCTCCCGGTAACACTTCAACTCAGCAATTTTCTTTGGCCGCGGTTTTAGCCCGCAGAACACATTTTTGCGAAATTCAGACGCGGCGTACAGGCTATGTGATATTTCTCACCATAAAAATTGAAGTGATGAAGAAAACAACGAATATTTAAGTATTATATAATTATTTGGTAAGCGAGGGAAATTTCGGCAGAAATAGGGAAATTTCAGGCGTCCGGTAGGGAAATTCTGACTTTCAGAGTTGGCACATAGAGAAAGAAATTCCTTTCTCTATGGTTGGCAGCCCTGCTGCATAGCCATGCATAGCCAACGTTGGCATAGCCTAGCAACGGGGTAGCTTTTCGGGCTTTTCCTCGTATGCTCTGTTAGCCAGCTGTGTTTCGCCAACATGGCACCCCCGCGGATCATTAGAACACCATCCGAGCAGCGCGAGCTCATGATTAAACGTAAGGAAGCAAGGCGGGCGCGCATACGTGCCCAGACTCAGGAACAGCGTGAAGCTGCGCGTGCCAAGCACGCTGAGATTCAACGCCGCAGGCGCCAAAACGCGGCAGTGCGGGAACGCGAGGCAGAGGCAAGGCGACAGCGCCGACAAGACCCTACACTTCGGGAGAAGGAAGCGGCCGAACGTCGTGCCCGCCGTGAGGATGCAGCAGTGCGGGAACGCGAAGCCGAAAAAAGGCGACAACGCCGACAAGACCCTACACTTCGGGAGAAGGAGGCGGCCGAACGCCGTGCACGGCGTGAGGATGCGGCAGCGCGGAAACGTGAAACCGAGAAAAGGCGACAACGGCGACAAGACCCCGTGTTTCGGCTGCTTGAGGCCGCCGAACGTCGTGCCCGCCGTGAGGATGCAGCAGTGCGGGAGCGCGAGGCCGAGGCGAAGCGACAACGCCGACAAGACCCTGAACTTCGCGCGAAGGAAGCGGCCGAACGTCGTGCCCGCCGTGAGGATGCAGCAGTGCGGGAGCGCGAAGCAGAGGCGAAGCGACAACGCCGGAAAGACCCTGAACTTCGGGCTAAGGAAGCGGCCGAACGTCGTGCACGGCGTGAGGATGCGGCAGTGCGGGAGCGCGAAGCCGAGGCGAAGCGACAACAACGCCGACAAGACCGTACACTTCGGCAGTTGGAGGCTGCCGAACGTCGGGCCCGCCGTGAGGATCCGGCAGTGCGGGAACGCGAGGCCGAGGCAAAGCGTCTGCGGCGGTTGAGAGAGCGCAAAGCACTATTCGGAGGACAGTTCAATAATCCATTTGGATATGCCTGCGACGTTTGCCATCGCCTTGGTTTTAGAGCAGACCTTACGCCTATCCGCACCCCTCACGTTCCCCTGCTCAGTGCCGAGTTTCCAAACGAAGACGTGCCTTCCTTTATGCTATGCTCGAAATGCCACGGCGCACTGAAAAGTGGCACCGTTCCCGCGCCTTCTCGAAGTGACATTTGCTTTGAGCCGGCCGTTCCCGCTGAGTTACTTGAAGTCAACTTGGTGTGCAGGTAAGCTGGTGCACTAATCCTGTGCAATGGTCTTGACAGGTCTGACCCAAGTACTGCATGTGAACAGCAGCGCTCACAAAATAAAGAAGGAAGGCTCTTTTCCGTGCTCACAGCACCATTGTAGGCGCTGGTTGTGGGGAGTATATACAGGGATACTATACTTCCAACAGTGGCAATTTGGGCCGGTTGGTATATATGTACTTGGGCAAAGAAACAGCACATTTAGAGCGAACACGAAATGACATACACAAATGCTGCCTAGTAACCATATAATACTTATTACCTAGTGAAAGACTTCGCATATGCGGTCAGCCCCAAAAGTGCACGTCCTGCCCTTGTCTACTTGGTGTTCACTGCATATATATACCCTTTCTGTACGCATAAGCATTGCAGTTGCTAGTCAGTGCTCATGTATGTCATTTCTTGTCCCATACGAAAGTAGTTTCTTTGCTCAAGGGACATTGTGGTTGCATAGCGTCGCTTAAATGAAAGCAGTGCTAGTGTTTAACGCAGATGTGTTAACAATGTGTTGACCTTATAGCTGCTGCAGTAACATGTCTTACTTTCTTCGCCTACCAGCCCATGGTCGGGCCTTGGTCAGATGGTAGCCTATCTGTCGGTCGCTGGTCGGGTTCTCGCCAAGTAGATTCAATCTCACATAAAAAAGGGGGAGGCGGTGCCAGGATTCATACCTCGGGCCACCAGTGCAGCAACCTGATGCTCTAACCATTTGGCCACAAACACACGTATGCTTCTCTCGTGGCACCACCAACTAGCTCAAATTGTTGTTGTCGCTTTCAGCATAGTTGCCACGTGTTGATTATGATGATGATTTGAATACTCTGACACGTACCGACAATGGGTGGTTGGCCAAGAAACAGGCAGTAGAGATCGTGTCACCGAATAGCTCTTTGTGATGATCACCATGCGTTGATAATGATGGTTTCCTACTATGGCACATACCCACATCAAGGGATCAGCCGAGAAGCGGGTGGGCGTGCTGATAATGAATGATTTCCATACAATTCCTCATAACCACAACGGGCAATCAGCCCAGAAGCAGCCGGTACATTTAAAATAAAAAATAAATGAGCAAATATAAGCCAATATAAGATTTGTCGCATCTTGTAGCAGGGATGAGCAAGAGCACATGTGCACACCAGTTTCCTTTATGCCAAAGATGAAGGAATAACCTGGGCTAATTACAGCATTTTATTAACGGCTTCATGAAACCTGCATAATTGTTTTTTTTTTTTGTTCATCCGCTCCGTTACTTCCCATTTGGCTGACTGTCACTAGGAGGGTCGCACAGGAGCAGTGCAGCCGTACTGTGTTTGCAGTCCTGCAGCCGTTTTTATTGCGTTGTGTTGTGCAGCACGTGATCCTGAACGCGACATTGTGGCATTTCACAATGGTGACCTGTGTTGTGCTAGTTCTCCGGAGATGCGAGCGATGCGCAGTGTGCTTGGCTGCAAAAACGACAAAGCCAAGTGGACGCACTGTCATGCTCTGCTCAATCGGCTCGGCAGCGTCCTGCCTACCGCTGGTGGCATGAGTATTGTGCACATATAAACTGGCAGTTTTGCTGAGTAGCTGTAGGCATACCACACAGTGGTGTCATCATTCAGAGAAAAAATTTTTACCCACTCTACCTTGTATTTACCAAAGCTTCAACGACACAGTCCATATACCTTACCGACGACGGTGTGGCAGCCATCACCAAGCTCTTCGACGCATTGTTCTTGCAATCATACATTAGCTAGAATTGTTGGCCTTCATCGATTTGCGAGCACTTAGGTTGTCTTGCACCTCATAACTCGTGGCATATATGAGATAATCCTTAATGTTTGCAAGTTACACTTGGCAACCTTCACGTCAGCATTGCGTCACCTTCGTAACTGTAGGGGTCGATGCCTCCGCATAACGTAACCTTTTGATATAGTGGGGCTTTTTTGTGCCGCGCAGCTCACAGGTATACGCACTGGCATGCATGGAGTATTGTACACCACTGAAGAATTGCTACACTAAAACAGCCACAGCTGCAATTAACTACCTGTGGCAATCCCTGTCACTGATTTGCTGACACCTTGGACCGCAAACATGGGGGCTGCTGCCAGTGCATCTAGCGGATGGCATAGAGTGCAACCCTCCTAAACTGTTTCGTACAAAGCATGCAATGCTACGAACACCATATGCTACAGTGCTATATGCAACCAAAAAATTGTGCATCACAAATGCAAGAAAAATATAAATATGCATCATGTTGTTCGATGTAACATTGGTACTTTCGTGACACAAAATACGATGTAAATATTACATGGAAGGTGTCGCAGATGTGAACCTATTTACCACTGAACGAGCGGAGCAATACATTCCTGCAACCAGTGGCTGCGGAGTCCCCCTTGTACCCACCACCAAAACATAGCACGTCACATTATGGAAGCACGAAGATGCACAAATAATACTTGATCCCACATAACCTTATTTCCGCAGGTTGCAGTCGTAATGTACAACATAGTTATGTCATATTAAGGTGTTGTAGACCAAAAGCAACTGTATCGTAAAACAGGCAGAGGGAGACTTCTATGACTGCATGACCTGCGTAGCTTCCACGGTGTTGCTAGCCAAGTATGAAATAGAGTATAATCAGTAATGCTGCTTACTCATTCAAGCCAATAAGAACACTCAGAAGGGCCACAACTCACTGTTTCCAATATCAATTCAATCTAGTTCAAGCAAGACAACACAAATTCTGTAATTATGTGCATGAACTTATTCAAATGAGTGTATTTGTTTCACTAACATTCGTTTAGCATGAACCATCCTTCTTTAAAAAATGTTTTCTGAGGAAGGCTACATGAACATAGTAATTATATTTGATTGTAATGTTCTAAATTGAGGGATGTGCAGTTGAGAGGTTCAACCACATCACAAGACCAAAGTCACCAAGCTTGTGTAGATGTTGCTTTTTAATTAAGTGTAATTGTTAAAGCAGAAAAAAAAAAGGATTGGCATGGCATGTTTGTGGCTCATTTTCATGAAATATGTGTGCACATTGCTCTTCATACATTACTGCAACATAGATTAATTATAGTGTAGAAAGTTGATTAGCATTACTTTTGTGAAAACATGACACAATGTAAATGCTGAATCATGCATCTAAATACTTAGCCTATATTGCTGGTAATAGATACATTACACAAATACAACACTTAATGTGATTCATAGCATGAAATGTGCTAAAAGGTACTTGAGCTACACAACATAGTGACATATAACAGCTGATACTGTAGCTGAGAACCACGTGAGCTTGAAACTTGTGCTGCCATACAGTCAAGTTGTGCTCCCTTCTCGCTTACACTTTCAGCTGCTCACATGACATTGCCCATTTTACTGGGTGTCTTTCGTAACCAACAGAATTTGGAAAAATGAGCTGTGGCATGTAGTAGAAAAACTGCTCATTGATCGTGATTACTCGAAAAGGCAGTCATTACCTGCACAAGAAAGCAAAATACGCGATTAACTAATTAACTAAATTTCACTAATAATTTTTACCCCATTACTTTAGTGCACATATTGCAATTTACGAATTGAAGCCACTGGTTTCAGAAGGCATATCCACTTGGAACAAATCTTGAAGCTAGCACTAGCTTTTAAATAAGCAGTGTCGAACTTGCAGCAAAAGTGCACTGTTCTTCCACTTACTTTTTTAACAAAATGCCTTTTTATGCGTTGAAGCTCGAAAATAACTGAATTGTCAATGCGTTTCGTTGCACATTTTGGTGGGAACATATCTTGAAGCTGATGCGGTCTTCTTGGGTGATCACTATCATGAGGCTTGGCAGCGAGCGCGTCCACGTATACGGCTGACAGCATTTCTGGCACTGTGCCAGACTCGCTATCTTCGCACATGCAAGTGCGCTGTCGGCCGTGTACTTCAACGAGTTCAGTGCCTTTTCTTGCAAAAAGCTCAAAAGTGAAACTATCTTCGAGACTGATCACCCTAGAATACCATCCCTGGTGTCATCCTCAGAACTCATTCCAAGTATATGTGACTAGGGGAACTCACCGGCTGCAATTTGTATGTTGCAGTATGTCCAAAAAGTACCTAGCTCAAAATTTGCAAAAATTTGGTAATTAGTTGATTTGCGTTTACATTTCTCATGAAAATAATGTCTGTCTTTTAGAGTAATCTAGCTCAAGAATTCTAATTGTCCTAATGCCATGGTCAATTTCATAAAGTTGTGTTAATGATAAAAAAATCTACATTATGTAACGCTGAGGAGAACAGCCTGTTGCTGCCCAAAAATGAAAAGGCAATGAAAGCAGGACTTGCTAAAGGCACAGAAGCCCGTGGTATCTTGATGCAGCAAGTATCTCAAGGTCTGTTATCAGTTCTTCTTGTCTGTTTTTCATGCTTTATTTTCTTGACTGTTGCTTTAATTTTTCAACAATTTATTTTTGTGCTCTTTGAAATACAGAGGCTTTGTGAAGCAGACCAGATGTGCATAATTATGTTAAGTGAATTCACTCCTAAACGCTACCACTGTAATGTCCTGAGTCACTGCCAGCCCTTCTAATAGCAATAATTTGCATGACACTAATCTAGATGCTTCAAGAAGCTAGCCAGTGGAGTCCCAAAGCTGTTTGTTTCAAACGAAGCACTCATGTGAATCGACGCCACCTGCGTAAAAAAACCAGGTCCAGGTAGCGTCAGAATTCACTTTTTTTTTAAGCAATTCAGCATCAACAGGATCATCTGTAGGCACTAGTCATCGATTCGGCTAGCGTTGTTCTTTTTGCTGCAAGCAAATGTGCTCGTGTGTGTTATACTAAGTGATTTTGGTTTTGTCACAGTCTGTAAGCGGCTGAGAAGGAGAAAAATTCATTGAGAGCAGTTATAACACTTTTGTGCATGTGTGCATGTAGTACTTTTAAATATTGTATTTCTTTATCCATGCATGGTGCTCTTTCACCATGGAAATTTATTGTTGAATTGTATGCTGCATCAATTTTTTAAATGCAACTATTAATGCCTGAATGTACAAATTTTCTTTCGAATGATGTAATCACGTACTTATGCTATCATGGAATACAGGCAAGGGCCTTCACAAGTTGCTGAAACTGTGGCTTCTTGCTCCTGTCCTTGCATTTTTTTTATTCTCCAAAGAGTGAGTGCTGAATAAAGGAATCTTAATGATCGAATTTGAAATAAGTGCCACATATTAGACATGTGCTTCCATTAGAAGCTAGAACGTGAACAAATGAACAGTCAAAAGAGCTCTGGGCACAGTGGATGATCTCACTGAGTGATTTATTAAACTTGCAATCTTGCAGATAAAAGGTGGTAAATGATTACTCAGGTGAGGCATTGACATTGAATATTGTTATCAGAGAAAACAAAAAACGAAGATCCTGTCTTCCTCCTGTGAAGCAGAACTGGCCACTCAATCATATGCTCCCTCGAGGTGCTGCATTCAAACTATCCAGAAACTACATCTGGTCAGCTAGACACACTGCCTTATTTGAAACGTATGAAATGTGCATTGCAAAGCTGGCTGGGAAATATGCACCAAGGTCATTGACACGTTCCTCTGAGAAACATGCACCAAGGTCATTGGCATGTTCCTCTTCTATATTGCAGAAGTGATGATGAAGACTCGCAGGTACCCTTGCACAACCTTGCTGAACAACTCAACTCCAAACAAGAGGATCAAGACGACAAGGTGAAGTTCAGTCATTCTTGCATGCCTCTGAAACTGACTGGAAATATTTCATTGACTTTAAGAAAACAATAGAGAGCAATGTTATGTCAATCTGTGTTGGTACATTACACCTCTGTGGTAGCAAAACAGCCACTCTTGCTGTGAAGGGAGGCTTGATAACCAAAAAAGATGCGATAATGAAAGGTAGTTGGCGGTGGTGCCTTGGCATTCCTACACGAACCCACTATGACATTATGAAGTTTGACATGTCTATTTTCATTTGGCTGATTGTCTGTAATGAAGTAGTGTGATGAATTTGAAATTTCTTGAGGTCACATTGGTGTACTGTTGGTGAGTTTCTGGTGTGAAATTTAATTGGAAAAGTTTGGTGTTTATTTTCTCCTCTAGAAATCAAACTACTACTGCTAAATACAGATAGGGAGCATGCAAAGAGACGGTGGCGCAGCCCTGGCGGCGCACTGTGGAGATGTCTCACTTGCTAGCTGTAGCAGACTATGGTAAGCAAGAGCAGCGTGCACGCTGTAAAGAAAGCTTTCACTGTGAACAAAACGTTTGCAAATGATTGTCCTAGTTTCATCCTAATAAGCACAATACCTTATTTATTTATTTATTTCAGTACCCTCAGGGCCCGAGGGCATTACAGAGGGGAGTGGGTTACATTCGAAGAAGTGGGAAACAAGAAACTGCAGTAAACTTATATAAAACTTAGCATAATTGAGGTTCACGGGGGAAAAAGGAGGAAAAAAAAATAAAGTTACATCAATACAATAAAGGAGATTAACAATAAATAGCGCACAGCACAAGGAGAGAAAACCAGCTGAACAAACAAAGCATAAATAAATATTTTGCAACAAAGAAATAAAACGAAATACATGACGCTCGAAGTAGTAATATGTGCCTACAAAACACAGAACACCCGTTTTAAAAAGATTGGTGTGGTAAAAAAAAATTGCGAAGAAAAATAAAAAAGCTGACAATGCTACAATTATGTTTATGATAACAGCAGGATTGTTAAAGCAGCTTTGAACTTAGCATTATCAGATATTTCGACGACGGACCGGGGAAGGTGATTCCAACTTGCTGACGTACTGGGGATGAATGAATTGAAAAAATGGTTGGTGTGGCATGACGGAATACCAACCTTATGACGATGGTCGATGCGGGCTGAAACGTAACACGAGGGGGTTATCAATTTATTCTTAAGAATGGGGTTGTCATGATATATCTTATGGAATAGGCAAAGACGCAATATTTTCCTACGTTGTGATAGCAAAGGTAATGATAAGCTTGTTTTCATAGTAGTGACGCTGGAGTTACGGTGATAATTGGAAAGAATAAAGCGAGCCGCCCGGTTCTGGACAGATTCAAGTTGATAGATGAGCGTCTCTTGACTGGGGTCCCAGACAGATGCAGCATATTCCAGTTTAGTACGAACTAACGATTTGTAAAGAAGTAATTTTACAGAACTAGAAGAAAGATAAAAATTGCGGCATATGTAGCCCAGCATGCGATTAGCGTTGTTGGTTATATGGTCAACATGCAACTGCCAAGATAGATTAGAAGAAATAAATACGCCTAGATATTTGTAGCAGGACACAGATTCAAGGTTACTAGTATTGAGAAGATATGAAGGCAGTGTGGTATTACGGCGAGAAACACGCACGTACTTGCATTTGTTAGTGTTTAGTCGAATAGTTCCGATTACTGTGGCGACTCAATAACAACTAAGCAAAGGTGTTGATGCCGCAGTTTATTTTTAACCACAGTCTGCTCAGCATTGTCCAGTTGCTTGCAGCTCGACCTTTCATTTAAATGATTAGGGGTGGGCCTCGTCATACGATCGTCTTCGACGAACTGCATTTCTGTTTTCTTTATCACGCATGTCAAGTTTTGGTACTGAGCTAAAATACGTAACTGCAATAAAAAAATACTTCAATACATGTTTTTGTATCCATGAGTTCAATATGTTGACCTTTAAAGCTGCTGCATTGAAATTTATGCCTGTTTATCAGCTACACTCTAAGAACAGTTGCACCCTTTGGGGTGCATTTTTGCCACACAGCAATAATCGTCATCTGTCTTGCTTGCGTTTCCTATCTTGAAAACTCTGCACTTGCTACTTTCCTGTCGAGAACGCTGTGTCACGCTGATAACGCTCTTGTCGTTCGTGACCGAGAAGGGCCGGGCGCACAGCGTTAAAGAAAGGAAAGCCGCGCAAGTCAGATGACGATTATTGTTCTGTGGCAAAAATACACCTCGAAGGGTGCAACTGTTTTTAGAGTGTATGCCCATGTTAACATTGACACTGTGTACTGTGCGTCACACAACCATTGTGATGCATGCTTTCTTTGCCCCTAGTTTGTTTCACTGCTGCGCAGACTTGCAGAAACCATAGGATAGCTTCACACCATTCGCAATTTAGAGTTCATGTTTTCAATCTATAGAAGCTTTGATATGCCTAAAGCTGGCACATAATATCAGTGCTCCCACTCCTGCGCCAAATGCGCCAGATTGCGCCATACGAGATTTCCTGCGCCATCCTGATAAAAATAGTCGATCTTGCGTCGAAGTGTGCCAAATTAGAGCCTGCACATTACGTGTGTGGCCACAGTGGCCTGCAGACGTGCGTAGCGCACATGATTAAAGCGGCTTCATAAATCGAACGGCAACCAATAATTCGGGCTCGATGGGGACCGCCTGGGAGTCAGAAATATCCAAATTTGCCAGAAAATAACTGAATTTATTCAGCCAGTGGCTAAAAAGGACATTATTCTCGGTTGACCACTTTCGGGGCTACGTACACTTTCGCGTCACTAGCGTCGGCGTCGGCATACTTGGTAGTGTGCCAGGAACACTATCATCTGTCGGCGTGTCCTGTGCTAGTCGCGCGAAATGTCGCGAAAATGAAAGTATCCCGGAAAGGGGATCGTCCAAAAATAAAGCGGAAGTTTGTCAACACGGTCCTGCACGCACGTACACTTGCCTACGACCTGGTCAGTCCATATCTCTACCATTGTTATGCTGTCGCCACAAAAAGACGAAAGTACAATTAATGCATGCACCGAATCTTCAAACTTTGGCAACAGGACTACGATTTTGTAGCGATGCCTTTTCCGCTGCCACTCCTTGTGCTTTGTCAGTGGTATAAGAGCGGTGCTCCGCCTGCGTTATATGGTATCAGCCGGCAGAGAACGGTGGACGATAAGGGCGGCATATAGAATCAAGCAGAATGCATCACTACAAAATCGCTGCGCAGGAGTCGACCGCGCTATCATAGCCGAATGACGGCGGGTGTTTTTTTTTTTCTTTTTTTGTAAATCACTGTCCTCATTGGCGGAGACATCAAGGGTGTAGTCGGCGCCACTTAAGCAACTTAAGTCGCTGCGACCGTGTTGCTAGTTAACACGTCAATTAATAAACGCTGGACGCGTGGAGCCAACCCGATTGCACTTCCGAATGGCTTGCCGGAGTTCGCTTGATGGTTTGGGTGCAGTCGGTGCTCGATTAACTAGACTTCGCTAGTTTCGGTTTCCAGGAGGTGTCGGCAAAATGGCCGACCACCGTGCTGTGGCGATGCCAGCGACGTATCAACGCCAAAATATTGGTATTTCCTCTCAGCTCAGTGGTCAAATTAGCAGGCAGTCATGCAGGCGGACTCCGAATTATATAGAATTTTGTACCTTAAGGTGTGTGAAATTTCGGTTGTACTTATACTTTAAATTTATGGGCCAGTGATGGTGTCTCAAATTAGTCCGAATAATCGAGCTTGTTTGAATTGCTGGTGTCGAAATAATCGGGCGACGTCAGTTGAGAATTGGCCAGTTGATGAACAGAGGCTTCAGCTTCACGAGGAAAAACAGACCGTTGAAGAGTACCTTGTGTCGTCTGAAGCAATGACTGAGCGTTACGAGGGGCTTATCAAGGCTGGCCTGGCTCAGAAAAGCATTGATGACGTTCAGTCTGGCCAGGTGTTTCTGACTGATGCTAGAGCCTTGCCGAAAACATACCAAACTTTCAGCTGTCAATGAAAAAATCATACGATGTAAAAGGCAACATCTGAGCAGCTTCACTCAACTTGCAATAAACTAATTATAGCACACTGTGTGAACAGGTTTGTTGTCTTCATTTAAAGGGAAAATCATGTATTTAGAGGCAAAGCAACATTGTTTTACAGCAAGCAAATACTTTCCGGAATAACGCTTGCCAATTTTAAGTGTTTGAAATAGCTTAGGACGTGTCCAGCAGCTGCGATTTATTAGCTCCAAAGTGCTCCGAAATCTGTATCTGGATGCTCTAAACTGCTCCAAAATTAAGATTTTGCTGCTCCAAAAATTGCTCCAAATCTCATTCATCAGTGGCACCACTGTAATATGACCTGATCGCAAGCAATCTACAGCCTGCTTTAGAAACACATTAAGGTGATATTGGAGTAGTGGGTGCTACCCCAGCTAGACGGAAACATTTGAGCATGTAAGCATGGTATATTTTGCTCCATGGTTGTTCGTTGTGATCGTTTGCAGCTCTTGAGGTTCATGCTTTGTGAGCACACTGTACCCATTGATTGTGTGTGTAACAGTCGTGAGCATAACAGTTGCGAGCGTGTATGAAAGGAATGCATAGCTTGTAAAGGCAGTGAACACATGGCCTCCAAGATGAAGGGGCATGCAGTAGCACACAAAATTAACACTGGAGCAAAGTATAAGACCGCGCTAGTTGGTGTACCATCTTGTTAAGCAGCACAAAATGAGACATAGGACTATCTTCATCTCACTTTTTAGTCCTTTGTCTCGTTTTGCGCTGTTTGCAAAGATTAACACTGGACTGGCTGTTTGCGGCACCAACACGGCATGCTGCCACACCCCCTGTAGGTGCCGCACTCCCAACTTATCAGCCCAATGTTTTTTTAAGCGTCCTATAAAAAGTGTTTAAAGGCACGGTGTGTGGTGTCTTTGGACACTATTGTGGAAAAAGTTAGTCACGGGCATATCTAACACCATTGATGGCCCGGAGGACGGCTGTATCCGAAAATGTGCTGATGAACCGTGCATGAGTCGCAGTGGCAGCGACTGTGGTGAGGACTAGATGGGCACCATGTGTGTGGTGTGCAAGCGTAAACTATTAATGCATTATGAAATCGAATGCATGCACTCTTTTGGTATAACGGGATTCATGGGGATTATGCACGGCTGGAAGAACTGGTTCGAAATGGCCTGCCTTTGTGCAAGGCCCACTCTTTGTCAAGATCGTGAAAGAAAGTGTGGCTTATGCATGAGTGCTTACGGTAATTCAAAATAAAGTTTCCAAAAAACATGTTGCCAGTCTTAATTGATTTAGTATGTATTGCTCTTTTCTTTCCCTTTAAAGGCTCTCGTTTTCATGAAAAACAATTTAAAACATACCTAGTGAGAGAATTATACATTTTTAAACATGAGCATTTCAATGGCATTCTTCTGTGTTGAAATTGTAAATGCTACAAAACTTATCAAAAAAAAATTTTTTTTTGTCACAGGTTGACTGTTCCTTGCAGACAGATGGCACAGGAAAGGTGATTTTTTTTTTACTTTTTATTACAATTTAATTCTCGCTCTTTGCCTTATTGCCATATTTATTCGATTACAAAGCAGTCATAATTAAAATGCAAGGGTGCAGTCGGGGGACTCGAGAAATAGAATAAGTATGCATACTAATATGAGGCAATATACGGTAGCCAGAGGATTATTTGGACTCGGCGGGGACTGCCGGAAATACCGAGGAATTGGAAGTCCCCAGAATACTTAGAATGATCGGTGCGAGTTACGTGCGAATTTTGCTTTGAGGTGCGACTTCACAACAGCGTGCATTTCATCTTATGATGTGGCTTCACAGCAGCGCACAACCCTATGCCGTGAAGCCACATCATTAGGCGAAATTTGCACTGCAGTGAAGTCACACTTCAGGGCAAAATTTGCAATAACTTGCATCCAACTTTTAAGTCTTAAATTTTTCGAATTCTTGGTGCAGGTTATATGTGCATAAATACGGTACTGCCTCACCTGCCTACAGTTTTGCGCTGCTGTCTGAAATCTGGGTTGTGGGAAATGTGGCACTGCTGTCACCATGTTAGAAAAGTAACTGAACTGAATCTGTCAGCCTTGCATATAAGGCAGGGTGTGACTTTGAGGCTAAGGAGTCTGGGGAATACCTCGTCTTATATTCAAATAAATACGTATATTGTATTTGTGAACTTCAAGATTGTCACATTTGTAACAAGGGTATTTCTTCCAGACTGATTGTTTTATGCAGACAGAAGATTCCACAAAGGTAGTGTGTGCATATTGTTCAGTTCATTCTGAATTAATCTGACGTCCTTGTACATCATGTGAGGCATTTTTGCCTGTAATAATGAGGTTTTTCTTATAATCCATAGATAACTTCGGAAGTGCCACCCGAGAAATCCATGGAGGTAAGAGCACGTTTTTTAGTCTGCTTTATTTTCTGTGATTTTTTTACAACCTGAGCTTTATTAGCGCCCTGGCTTAAAAGTATTTAGTAAGTACAGTCAGGAACAGTTACAGTTTTCATTCTGTCATCACTGGTTCATTTTTGTGCGAACGACAGTGCTAGTGAACTTGAGATATCATTTGTCATGTGCGATTAAACAAAAAAATGTCAGCACCTTTGTTGGTCCTTCTCGAAAAGCCTAGGACATGGAGAAACAACACTGTGAATTAGTGATTAAATTTTTGTTGTTTATTATGATAGTGAAATGTCTTCATCATCTTTCTGGGGTTTTACTTGCCAAAACCAGTTCTGATTACGAGGTACGCCGTAGTGGAGGGCTCCGGATTAATTTTGACCACCTGGGGTTCTTTAATGTGCACTACAACGCAAGCGCACGGGCATTTTTGCATTCCACCTCCATCTGAATGCGACTGCCGCGGCGGGGATTCGATCCCGCGACCTCGTGCTCAGCAGCGCAACGCCTTAGCTGACTGGGCCACCGCGGCGGGTGAAACGAAATGGGGAATGTCAGCAAGACACAGCAGAGGGTTGAGAGTTTTCTGTTTTTTAACTTGTGGGTTACCTTCTTTTGCTTATTTTATTTTAAAAACTATTTAGGCATGTCGAGGGGCTGTGTGTACATGATTGCTTTTACAGGTTGTCGTTGCAGTGCTGACTGAAGAATGTCCAAGGCTACAGGTAAACTAGTCCCTTGCATTTTGTGACTTATAAAATCACATGTAAGGCTCCCATATGCTAAGCTAAAGCACAGACTAAATAAAATTAGCATTACTTGCCACATTCACAAATGGGCTTCAACTCAAAGCACTTCTTGGCTCTATCAAATGTAAGACAGCACTGTCCTTTGACAGAAGCAGACTCGGCGCTTTAACCCTTTCACACACTGTGTGCACATGTATGCGCGCCACAATAGTGCGTCAAAAGCAAAGACTAATGAAATCGACAATCAACATGTGTTGCCTAAATCTCGGCTCTTCTGATTGGACCTTAGCTGCAAATTTGAATATGTATGCGAAGTATTTTAGTGAAAGCAGTTGGAAGGCAGATGAGTGGCCGTTTGCTGTCGGTGCGAGTGTGTCATCATTTAGCGGGTTCACTTTGAATGTTTCTAGTAATGTTTTACACCAGTTATATACTTCAAGCAGCTGGACAGGTTCTTTCCAAATGCATGCTGGACATGTAATAGTTGATCTTCTTAGATTAGATGTCCCTGTAGAGAGTTCCCGCAAAGTGTTCATGTATTGTAAACTTGCCTAAACATATTTTAGGATTAAAAATTTTTAATCTGGTCTGTTGCAGCATGCTTCAAATAATTCTGAATATGCCAAAAATGACAATAAAGCCGAATTTTCAGCAGGCAGAATTTATTGTTGCCTGAAGGAGTTCTCTACTACTTTTAGTGCTTGTTATGACACTGCTTAACATAACTACTGGCTGTTTTTTTTTTTCCTCCTTTTATTTTTTACTTTACACCTAAACATAACTGCAAGATTTGCGCACAAAGTGGAGGACAATAACATGTAACGAGACAGACACAAGCACAAACTTGATTTTTGTGTTTTCATAAGGATCCACACAAGACTGAATATGATCACAGGGTCACTGAGCCACCACCCCTTGTGGTGGCCACCCAGTGATGGCTCCGTGGCTCTGGCATTCTTGTGCTGAACATGAGGTTGCAGGTTCAATTCTCAACTTTGGCAGCTACAATTTATTATGGGCAAAATACGAAGACATTCGTAGCGTTACCACATTATTGCCAACAAGTCGGTTTCATGTTCCTGTCAACAGATCTCGGTTCTACACTAAACTGAGTGAAAAAAAAATGACAATAATCCAATTTCATGAATGTGTTTGCAAGAACATGAAAGGTTCTTCCAGTTTCATATTTCATACAGCATGACTGACTTAGGGTCCCCACACCTGGCGGTTCTTAATTCAAATGAAAATGTCTGTGCAGGCAATGACATAAGTCTCCTTTAAGCAGGAATGCAGTGGATGACTTCTTGCATTTGGCTCATGTGTTTATTTTTTCCTTTGTGTTTCCTTTTACCATCACTGCTTACATCTATTTGTTATAGAGATGTATGAATAACAGTGGAAAACCTGGCCCAGTCCCAAATTTCGCAATTAGCCGTGTAAACCAATTATGTTGATTGCCATTTTAAGCTAGCTCCTCCAACGCTAATTTATATGGCTGTTTTTAAAGTTGCAGGTATCCCTCTGTGTGCTAAACATGTATTTTATTTCACTTGTCTTAGGAGGGGAGAGCAGTCTAGTAATTGTAGGATGCCCTATCTTCTAATTATTATTTTTCCTCTTGCAATACTGCTCCAGTTTAACGAGCCCACCAAAGATGCTACGGAGTATGAGAGTGAATGTCCACCTGCTATGGGGGCAGAGAGTGAAGATTGCCTCTAACGACGAGGAAGGCTAAATGCGTCGATCTTATACGGTAAATGTGCCTGTTTTTTACATCATATAACTTAGGGATGGCCACATTTTATGCTTTTATGCTACCTCTGGTCACTTTCTTTCTTGTCCAACCTAGGAGTAGGTTCTAAAATGCCTTGCTTGCTATTCAGCTTCATCAGCATTCCTTTCTTCAAAAGTGTGGAGGCCACTTTACGGCCCACCTAGCCACAACTTTTCAGTTGGAATGGTTTGAAATTCACATGTTACACCTAAGAGCTTTATGTAACACTTTCTACATGTGCTGTTTCAATTATGCGCACTAAGCAGAGTCCTCTCTGTGCATGGAAGTAACATGGCAGATTAAAATATCATCTATCACATGTATTTGCACAATATCAGCCACTCTTGCAGAGCCTGGCTGATTTCACATGTACTTGTAGGTTTCAGCCAGCCAGAGTGATCTGGCCAGTCTTGCAGGCTTTTGCTAAACATGTTCACTAGCAGTAGTCGGGTAACAGAGCAAACAAAAAAAAGCCTTGCAATACTGACTGAGCCAGCATTCAGACCCAGAGCACCTGTTTCTGAGGCCAGTGTTCTGCAGCTGACTAGGCTACGAGTCTTTTCCTGATGACAGGTCATAACATGGCCGTGATCTCAGTAGTGCCAGCATATATATTCAGATAAGCTGCTGCCACATTCAAATAAGATGCGTCCATGAAATAGAAGGATGTCCTAGAATGAGGAGCAACAATAAACTGAGGATAATTTTTTTTTTAAACACAGTTGTATTGAGAGATACGGTGGTGAGAGATCAGAGGAGGAGGAAATGGCCGAATGACAGAAGCTAGGCATTTCATTGCACTGGCATAGGTGATGATAAATGCAGTAAGCATCATCGCTCTACATTGATGCTGCAATGAATAGGTTGTGTTTATGCCTACTTCCAGGCGCAAGATGTATAGTTATTGGGGCCTTCAGCATAATGCAGTTTCAAGAATTCTTGTACCTTTATTCATTACAAGGCTACACTACGCCATTTAGAATCCTTCATCTTTTCTAAATTGTGGCAATTTATTTACTGGGCCCAAATTAAAACTCTGCTCTTGTGAAGTTCTTGAGTCAAACTTTTTTATTACAAATATGAGAGATTTCATTTAAGTTGCTTCAAGGTTAGTCCTGTGGAAGCGCTTTCACATACATGGTTGATTTGTTCAGATAGTGTAGACCGCTTATTACGTAAGTCGCCGGAGTCGCGAATATCTGCACTACCAGCGGTACCGCACCATAACGAAAACAATGATTTGCAAGCCCTGCACGTTTCCAAAACATGTAGACCAAGCATGTAGACACGCTTTGTACTATTGCGCGCACATCGCGATTGTGTTTTCGCCAGTGAGCTGGCGAAAACATAATCGCAATGTAGCCGGTGCTCTTCAAGCTCGACAGCTTTGCACCGAGTCAAAACAAAACAACTGTTTGCTGCAACCGCTGCAGAAAAAACCGTGACCGCTATCGACGTCATTATGAACGACGACTTTGCAGTGCTGAAGGCACACGCCCGACGCACACACCGAGTTTGGACGAATTAACTACCATTATGCCTAAGGCCAAGCTTTCGAAAAAAAAAACTACCATTCGCTGCAACACCTGCAGTCGAAACCGCAGTCGCTATCTATGCGATCATCGATGGTGACTACGCAGTTTTTTAGGCACGCGACCGACGCGCGTACCGAGTGAAAACGTAACTACTGTTCGCCGCAACCGCTGCTGAGAAAATCGCGGCCGCTATCGACGCCATCGTGGATGACGAGTAGGCAGTTACGAAAGCCTGCAGCCAACGTGGTGTTATGCGTGGCGGTAAACGCAAGAATACAGGCTTTAAAGACACAAATAGGCTCGAAGCATTCCGGCGTTGCTGTCATTCACGTACGATTTCAACTGATGGCTGTGGCGATGCGGACTCCCCCGCTTCGTTTTGGTTGGACGCTGGCGCCGTTCTTGCTCTTTTGCATCGCACATTTGTGGCGCTCCTCGCTCACCGAGCTCCAAAAGTAGTCCGAATTAACAGATGTGCGGCCAAATAAGTCTGAATTAACGAGAGTTTGATTGAATTGAATAATGTATACGCCGGCCTGGAGCACGCATCTTGTTGAGAAGCGTGCTCGCTACCGCCCTTGTCGTCGAGATTTTCCCGCGGAAGCCGCATTATAACTGGTATTTCGTCTCACGCGGCTGCACTGTAAGCGGTATGCGTATACATGGAGTTCTATGGGAGGGTAAACGGGAGTCGGAAAAGGCCGCGTTGTAGCCAGTTCTGCACTAGAAACAGTTACGTTGTGAGTGGTCTATACTGTATATCGCACCTAGCCTTGCAGTAAAGCTTACAGCTTCTAGTTGGTCAGCTTCATTTGCCAGTGTATGTTACCACAGTGCAAACTGTACAGATGACACGAGTTGTATGAGCAGGGCAGGTGCACTACTTGAACACTTGTCAGCTGCAATCTTCACCATCTTGAAAATGATCCAGCTGCAGTCAAACCTTGTTAATACGTAGCTGGCCGGGAACAACATTTAGGTACGCACTAAACGATGTACGAATTAACCGCCAATGCCAGTTTAGTGGCTACTTAGCGGCCGGAAAAGAACTACGTATAGGCGGCTGACCCTCGCAAGCTTTCGCTCGCACATACAGCGTACGGCGCGCGGCGACGATATTGCCATGTTTGGACTTCATACGAAAACTCAAAGCGACGTCCACGGTGACGGCAGAAATGTGCTTTGCAATAAGATGTGCTTCTGCGCAGTTACTATTTGAATTGGATTTGATGGCGACAGCGAATTTGCACCCCCTACCGCCGGCTTCGCGTTACCGGGAGCTAATCTTGAAGGCTATGCTTTTGTGTGCGGCAATCGGCAACAGCTGCATGAGCAGGAAATACGTCATGGTGGCCACGTTTTAAGTTCACTATCGCTGGCGGCTGTCGTCCGGGCATCGCAACTCGAGAATCGAACGTCTGCACACTTGAGATTTTGCCGCTTTTGTGCCTGTGCATGTAGATAAGAAACAAAATAGTATGCACTAACCATTTGGTGAGCAATGAGCGACTGCGGCTTAAGTGGTCAGCCAATACATGAGGTTCAATGGGGGCTGGGTGGGGGAATCTTCGCGACTACGTTTAAACCGCAATTACACATTAAGTGGGTACGTATTAACGAGGTTTGACTGTATCTAGGTTTAGAATTTTAACTGAAGAGAGGAAGGCTGATACTGTTGGGCTTACATTCAGTGTTGTGCATGTTCATTTGTTTGTTCTTTCTTAAAGAAGCTGTAGAACACTCTTTAAGGCTGCCATTTTTGCTCTAGACCTTTTCTGAGCACATCAAACAACTAAAACCGATAGTAATTATTGTAAATAATGCTCACAAGCCCAAGTAATCGCTCACAGAAACTTCAAAATACATGCGAAATGAGAGTAACCATCGTCTTGAACTTTCACAGCCCTGGATGCCTCATTTCACTCTCCTACGGCATCTAATGTGGCGACATAGCATTGATGTTACGTAAAGGAAGTTGATACACCATGGTTGTCAAGCCTGCTGATGGCGTTCCTATGGTCTCCGTGATAGAGTGCTGTGCTGGGCGATCCCAGAGGCCATGGTGTCACTTCTATGGTTGCAACAGCTTCCACAAGGCAGTCATTGGCACAGAATGTGCTTGACAGGTTTACGCATCATTCCCATTGTTGCAACACCTTGCTCGTGGCTGTGTGATAATTAGGGGATACTTAGAATGGCTGTAAAGCATGATGCCAGATTTTTTTTTTTTCCTCCCAGTACTCAAAATATTGTGTGAACACGAATCACGCATTACATTTTTAACCAATGATCACAGTTCCACACATCGACGTCAGATCTGTCACACGAAGTGCAGGAGATGGCTGCATCGTGATGCTCCTATCAGTGCGGCCCTACAAGCTTTCTCAGGGGCATTGCAGGGCCCCTTTAATGTTTTGCAAACTTTCCAAACACATTCCTCTCCTGTTGATTTATGCTTGCAGTTGTTAAAATATTGTTGGTAAATCTAATATGTTTCGTGTCAAGTTTACACTGGCATTTCATCCATCAACCTCTCAGCATTTCATTTGCTTTATTAGTACTTAATGAGCAATTTCTGCACTGTAATATTTTTTTTTCTCCTCTCTCCTAGGAGCCACGTCACCAATCACAAGAGGACCGACACTGACTAGTGACCTTTTATGTGTGACATCTTCTAAAAGGGCCTTAATGCGAAGAATGTTCTCAGCACGCGCTTGAGGGTCCACACGAGAGAAGAGCCTCACAGATATCCAAACTGTGGCTAGCGTTTTGCTGAAGCAACCGACATTGCACATCATCAAATGGTGCAGCTAAGTTGTGACGAATGCTGTCACGTGCGTCTGCCATGTGACAAAAGCTCCACCTTCAAGGCCAGCATCACCCAGCATGTGATGACACTTGAACGAGAGGCCCCACTCCTTCTCGGTGTGTGGCAAGAGAGTCATGCAACACGTTAGCATCAAGATACGTGAGAGAATGGTGCACATTGGCCAGTACCCACTGCACTGTCCGCACTACTGGAAAGGATGCTGGAGCATAGTGAAATCGACAAACCACATCCGTAGTTTCATGGTTGCAGGGAAGACCATAACTGAGCTCCACGTGCTGCAAGTTGTGAAGGAATTGTGACCGCAGAAGAACTATGACTGAACGAGTGGCACAAAGAAAAGGTTGACAAGTTGATCAACATGTAAAAGAAAAAGGTGCAGGTGGAGCGAGTGTACCTCACAATAAATATGTGGAATTTCCAACACTGAGGGAGGACACCTGGTGTGGGTGACAAGCCAAGGACTGTGACAGGAAGAGCACCAGTGTGAATAATTTATGAGCAACTTGTTAATATATTGCAATATTAAGAAATTATAGGGAGAAAATAGCATTAAACCAAGGCACAGAATGAGAAGACACAGCGGTGTATGCTGAACTTCAATATAGCAAGAAAATAAACAATTGCACAGATAAATGCAAAATACAGATCGGAAAACCTTGAGATATCCCAGCCAAAAACAATAGCACGTCAACTATAGGCATGTGCCAGAGGCATGTGCCCATGCAACTGCTGCTTCAGGAAATAGTATGCATTATTAAGATTTGAGGTGGTGAAATTGTTCTGTCACAAGTCATTGCAACGTGATTCATGCTTATGTGTGTGTGCTTGTTCTTTTGTCAAGTGCTCCTGGTGATATTTCTGAATTTTTCATGAATAAAGGTATTGTGTTTCTAAATGTGGAATTTACAGGTTCTTATTAAATGTGGAATATCCAAGAAGACAAAAAAATGACTGTTCCATGAAGCTGTAGTTCTGCTTGTTTGTTTATATTATATACCTTTGAATAAACCTAAAGAAATACTTCATTGGTTAAAGGCTGGAATGAAAATGCTGATCAACACACACTCCTACAGACAATGTTGCAGAATAAAGGTGGTGAAAAATTTGCTCTGATAAGAGACAGCTTTACAGAGTACATCCGATGAAAGAAGGGAACATTGACCGAGAAAATTTCTTAGCTGGTGTTCCTTTTTTATTGTCATGAATCTTCCTGACCAGACGGGATTCTGTCAAAGCCTAGATTTGACAGAGTACATCTCTGTTCACCTGCTTGAACACATCTGCTCCCTGTAAACTTCCTGAAACTTTAGCCATTGCCAGAAACTTTTTTTGGTGCCTATCTGATGCTCTGTTTGCTTCATTGCTTTAGGAGCCAAATGCAGGAACTATCCTGCAATTCTTTGGCAAGGGGTGCAATGATATGTTCTCAGCACAGGACTTGTTGCACTGACGTTGGCATCCCTATCACATGTAGGTGTTCCAGGGAAAGCACTGTTGAACCTTCTGCCTACCGTAACATACTGCAGAAGCACCCACCCCACTTTCACTCAAAATTGGGTTAATCTAGATATGGGTGCTTGTCCAGTCGAAGCAGTAAAAACCAAGATGGCAGCCAACGAAAAACTTCCAGGCAGGGCTACGGTGGCTACAGAATCGAAGAAAGCATGTTTATTTTCAAATGGCAAATGATGGGGTACACTAGCACCTACTCATCGTCACTGAACCCAGCGAACGACCCTTCCAAGTCGGTGCAGAATAGGAGGTCAATGCATTTGTCGCTGGCACTCGCGCGACTTGAACAGACCACGGGCTCTCCAGTGCCTGCAAATCGGTTATGTGAGTGCCCGTCGTCTGCATTATCTTCACCCCCATCGGCCTTTCCCTTTCCACCACAAGGAAGTGAATATCCCCGTCATTGCCCCTAGCGGTCTCATAGTGACCGCAGTGGGGTGAATATTTCGGCTGATGCTGGTGCTTTGGAGGGGGTGGGCGCTTAACATATAATTTTCAGAACTCTGAAGCTTTGGAAACTTACACATGCTTGTGTGAAACTGGCACAAATCGCACAAATCACATGAAGTACTGCAATTTATCTGCTGTGATGTTACATCTTGACTCCTAACAGCTCTCTTGCTCCCGCTCGGCTGCAGTGCAAGGTAATACAGCCGTCTATGCATGCAGTCTATACTGTGTGTAGAGAAACATAAGAAATTGGTGAAATGCTGTAATGGGTAAAAAACAAAGAATCGGGTGCTATGACCTGAGCAAAGCCTTATTAGGCTGGTACCGGTGTACGTATCCTCCACTTCAGTCCACTTTATGACTACAAATACACGTAAATACACTTCTGGTTTCTTTTTAGTGTCCCTTTAACATAGAGATGATTAAAGGGACACTAAAGGAAAATATTAAGTTGAGCTAGATAGATTGAGTATATGTTAAGCTGAGCTAGATAGATTGAGTATTCGTCTAGAAGTGTATCATCGTTTTCTTTGTGCCAATACATATTTTTGTTACGTAGAAAACTGCCACTGAAGGTCCCTCTGCTGCTCCTCAATTCCAATCGCCCGCACCAAACAGGACGAGTTGACGTAGTCACCATGTGAACTTCCTCTCTGCTGCTACCTGTGAATCAGCCACGTCACTTTAGAGTTGCCATAATCCAAAAATAGGTGGCTGCACTCAGATTTTCTATTTCTGTTGTTTTCTCACCTACAAAAGCTCTGTTCTGACTCTGAATAATGAATTCTTCATTACAGATGCCTAATCTTTCAATCTAGCTCAACTTAATGCTTTTCATTAGTGTCCCCTTAAGGTACAGTAAGTGGCAACAGTCTACAGAATGGTGTGTGACAGCAACAATGTCGTACGTGCAGTCATTCTGGTATTTGATAGCCAGAGGAAGAAAATGAAGCTTGGAACATAACAGTCTAGCTGCAAGAGTGACGAATTCAGATACGATGGTTGCAGTAGGCTGAGATGTGCATGATGTTGTAGACACTCAAGGTTGCAAATTCAGCAAACTGCAATATAAGTTGTGAAATGTAATAATACACAGTATGGCTAGGCTATGGTGTCAGCCATCTTCTTTATTCCGAACCCCCTCTACCTTCATCGTCTTCGTTATGACCCTCTCTAACTTCTTCACAATGTCCACCTACACTCCCCTTCCTCTTTGAAGACTCATCCCTTCTGGGATGATACCTGGAGATGTTCCGAATGGTTGCAAACTCGAGCATGTCGTCATCGTTGACATAATCAACTCTCATAAGAACACCTTTTGCATTTCAGTTTGCACCATGCAATACGGTCCCATGTAGTACTTCTACAGTCTGTCTCTGTTGTACATTCTTACTCTCAACAATGCTGGCATTTATAATTGTGATGCTTGCTCTGCTGTCAACTAACGTGCTCCTTTCCATTCCATCAGTAAAAACAGATATGTACAAGACGCTTTCATGCGACAAATAGCTTCTCTTGGTGTCGTCAGGTGGAAGCCGAGGCCCTCTTCATATAGTTTTTTGTCGCATCATCTGACTCTTCATATTGGCGTGAGCCTCTCTGCTCAGTAAGAAAGGACACGGGAGTAGCAGTAGACATCCAGCTTGCAAGCGGACTTCTTTCATCAGCTCGTGTGGCAGCTGGACACCTTGCACCAAGCATCATGGGTTGCCGCTGGGGTCTTGAGTCTTGTAAGTAAAGGTTTCGCGTTCCCTCCAGAAGTTCTTGAACCGTTTTGGGCCCGCTCGCTTGTATTTGCTTCTGATCGAAGGTCTGGACTCAAACCATGAATGGTAAGCGGAACCACGGACGTCTCAGGCAAGGCTGAGTCAGCCAGCTGGAGGGATCTCCTTTTCTCATAAAAATAGCTGAGTACAGATCCAGATGTGTGCTTGAATGCAATAGCTTTGTCCCATAGTAATATCTTGTTCTCGCCAAAAGAGCTGAGAAAACTTTCCTTCCACTCCGTCCATGGCTTGTTCCTGTGAGCATTGACTCACAATTTGTACCAACTCTTGGCTATTCCTGATAGGAATAGTCGCATGTTTTTCACTTTATTTTCATCACTGTGCTAGTAGTTTTCATTGCACGCATATTCATAAAATGTTAGCCAGGACTCGGGACTACAGGACTCTCCATCAAACATGTCTGGCTTCACGTGTTCGAGACTCGGTTTGTTTATTCCTCTTTTGGTCATGTTTACAAGCAAATGCAATAATTCATTTTGCTGTCTGTTCTATTCCTGTTGCACCTCAAGAAACTTAGTGATCAGGTTGACGCTACTGCTGGACGAAGCAAGGGTAGCAGGCTTCGCGAAGTTTCAAATTGAAGTCAACACAAAATTTCATTATCTTGAAGTTACATATTCAGCTTCACCTTTCCTTTCGCAATTAAATCATCTGAAGTGAACTTCGTTTTAGTACTTATATAAGAGACAAATGCGTCGGTGCTCACTGCTTCCAGAAGAGCTTGTTCCTCTTCATCTTGAGGCGTAGCAGCCAAGATTCAGATGCCACCGCGTTGATTTGCTCCGATGATGAAGTCCGCCACATCTTGACTTGAATGTCCACACACAAAGTATGCAGCTGCTCCAGTTTGTAATAATACAGAGTAGGGCTAGGCTATGGTGTCAGCCACTTTCTTTATTCCGACCCCACTGTCACTTCGTCCTCTTCATTATGACCCTAAGTTCTTCACAAAGTCCATGTACATGAAATAAAGAAGACATGGCAATGTGTTGACAGAAGAGCTGTGAAGACACATGCTGCTTTTAACAATGAAGCACGGATGTGATACAAATGAATTCTTCCAATACGTATTGCTCCCTTCTGTCTTTGCTTAGGGCAGTAGCGCACCCAGGATCTCTGCCAGGGGGGGGGGGTTGACAGTTTGCCAATACCATCTAAACAGCACTAATTTCGATTTCTTCACTGGAAATTGTCAAAAAATGCGCTTTTTGCGAGTGTGCAGACGATTTCGCATCTTACATCTTAGTTGCAGTACTCAAATGCGTAAGGAAAGAAAAGGGGTTAAACAAAAGGGGGGGTTAAGTTGGCTTCAGTGGGGGGGTTACAACCCCCGAATCCCCCCCCCCCGTCGGTGCGCCACTGCTTAGGGGCCATCGTGAAGAGGTGTGAGAGAATTCAGATGGGTGAGTGACCTTTTGCATGCGTCAACTTGCACAAACACTTCCCTCTGCAATAAAAACTTGCCAAGCACCTCAGGGTTCACACAGTAGACCAGCTGCATGGGTGTTGAGAGGGCAGACACCACTTTGTCAAGGTCTAACTCGCCGCTGCACTAGGGCAACAGTGACATAAACCGTCACGTGTGTCTATACTGAGACAAGAGATTCCCCCGGATGTCTTGCATCACCAGATACATAGGAATACTACTTGTTGGGCTACAGTTTGTGAGACATAGCTATTAGAAGAGCGGTGCAAATAACCACACATATATATAGGCGAATCTTGGGAGGCCTAATACAACAGTTGGTAGTAGTGCTCATTCTGTCTGCTTCTTATGTGTGTGTTAATTTGCACCCCTGTTTTAATAGCCTCCAAATACACCTATGGACCCCCACCCCCACTGGGAGCCAGGCTGCAAAACAAGAAAGAAGCAAGCTTCTATCTTCTGTTCTTTTTCTGTGAATAAATGTTGATTCTGCCTCCTTTGTATGAGAAGTTCTCTGAATGCAATGTCGACAAGAGACATAAGCAACTTGTGCACAATAGTACACTGTACTGTCCTTATCATGGGAAAGGGTGTTTCGATGGGAGCGACCAGAAAAGTGACATGCATGGTTGTCACGGCCGCAAGCAGATGAGAAATCATGATGTGGTGAGCAGTGAAGGGCACGCATTTACAAAAGAAGAGGGTGGGGTGTCTGCAGCATAGGGTAGAACCGTGAACATGACATGTTCACAGTGGGCATGGGGTCACGATGCTATTTCTCCTGCGCAGCTGTGACAAGGCATGCCTTACCATAGTGTGGAAACAATAGTTGAACCTCCACTTAATGCACGGAGAAAGAATAATTGTTCTTTCTCCTGTGACCTAATGAGCACAGATATATAATGAAGTAAATTCAAATCTTTATCACTGATACCAGCATGTACAACGAATATCTGCTTATAGTGTTCGTGTCAGATATAATGAATGTATATTTTACAGTGAAGCTGTATATCTCTCGTTGGTCGGAAAATTTTGTGGCGTAAACACAAAACGCCATACCCCATACCAGCTGTGCGATAGCTTCGCTGAGCTGGGGGAAAGAGAGAGCTGAGAGAGAGTGAAAGCAGAGTAAAAAATGGCATAGCGGATGCGAGGTGGAGAGGAGGAGTGAGGCATGTGGTAGTGGGACACATAGAGCTGTTGCCGATGCAGATCGCGTTTCCTCCCCACGTTCGCGCCGAATGTGCCTGGTGTCCGTGACTGCAGCCGATGCCTCTGGCGGCGGTTCAGCAGGTTTCGACCAGAGGACACTATTGCTTCTGAAAGACTGAAGCGAGAGCTAGGGAAGCTGAAACCAAGCGTCGCAGAAGAGAACATCCCGATCGAGTTTAGATTGAGGGAAGCCGAGAGTTTGCGTAGGCTAAGAAATGAGGATCCGGAGGCTTGTGAACGTGGCTATATATATATATATATACTTAGTGACATCACCACGCTTTCATATACAGGGTGTTTCAGCAAACACTTTCAAAATTTATTTAAGGTTGCCTGTGGCAGATAGCCCAGTTCTAGTTAATGAGCTGGTCTACTCGAAGAGGCGGACTTTACTTGCACAAAAAATTGAAATGCATAATCGACTAATCAACAAAAATTCACTAATGAAGTTTTTAACTAATTACCTGATGGCCCATATTGCTATTTACAAATTGTAGCCGTGGAGTTCCCAAGGCGGATCCACTTGGAATTAATTCTCAGGATGACACCAGTTTCGAGATAATAATTCTCGAACTTTGCGGAGAAATGCATTGGCGTTGCAGTTAATTTTGTGCTTCAATGCATAAAGCGACGTTTTGTTAAGCAACTGTTTTGTTAAGCAATTTCTCCCTACGGCTCAACTCGATCTACAGTCGACGGAGCAGAACGCACCCCCCTCCCTCTCCGTTGCCTCGCCCCCGTGCCTCGCGCGCGAAAGAACGCGCCCCTCCGGCCTCCCTCACGTGCGCTACATTGAGCCGCGATTGCCGGCTCACCCACAGAACGCTCACCCTCGTAAGCTTTCACTCGCACACACAGTGTACGGCGCGCGGCGGAACCTCACGGCGACGGCGACGACAGAAATTCGCTTGCAATTGGTGTGTCCATGTAATTGCTGTCGCAACAAAATTGCTTTCTTTAGTCACTAAAGTGTAACTTTTTCTTTTAAATGTAAGAAACCTAATCAAAACCAGTGCAGTTGTTGCCGGTCTATTAGTCACTAAAGTGTAACTTTTTCTTTTAAATGTAAGAAACCTAATCAAAACCAGTGCAGTTGTTGCTGGTCTATGAGAAAGAAATTGTGCAGGAACCATCGGCGATGATTGTTAATGCAAGCGAACAGACCGAGCGAACGAAAGAGCGATCTTTTTTCTTGCGCCACAAACGCGCCCTTTCCTCTTGGCGCCTTTGTCCGACCACACTGCTGCTGCTGCCTCTGCGATCTTTCTCTGTCAATCCCACTTCCCCTCTGTGCAACGCGGTTGAGGTGTCCTCTATTGAGAGACAGTTATCGCGTTGCACTTAACCCAACTTTTCACCCCCTTTCCGCAACAATCTCTCCGGCCATGCACCGACCGCCGTCAACCCACAGAACACCCATACAAACCATGAAAGCGGGCGAAAGAAGCAAGTTCCCATGTATTTAGATAGGTGCCCGAATTAAAGCCACAGAACAGTTGGTTCTTTATTCTATGGAACACCAAAGTTCGTTCTTTATTCTATGGAACACCTCTAAAGCATCCTGGGCCGGTATTTTGTAGCGATGCCTTTAATGTCATAATGCCTTTTCGCGCTTATCGCGCTTTGTAAGTGGTCAGAGCGACGGCCCGCTCGCGTTATCAACGTTGATATCGTGAGCGGACCGTCGCTCTGACCACTGACAAAGCGCGATAAGCGCGAAAAGGCATTATGACAAAATAGCGGCCCTGGATGATGGCTTTCTGCAATGACACTAGTGGCATTAGCCACTACCCCATTTCAAAAGGGATATTTGCAACATCCATCCATTTGCACAGCGACGCTCCGTACCTCCCTGGAGAGGCTCCGTGCGCGTGCGCGCGCCCGTGCGTACGCATTGACTCGCGTCAATTGCCCGCGTTATCGCAAAATCTCGGCCTGCCCTGAAGCAGTATGGTTCTTTAATCTAGGGCAGTATGACGAGTTGGGTTGCCTCGCTTGCTTATCAGCATGCCCCCGCGTATCGTGAGGACACCATCCGAGGAGCTCGAGCACAAGATTAGACGTAAGGAAGCAAGACGTGCCCGCATACGTGCCCAGACAGAGGAACAACGTGCTGTTTCGCGTGCAAAGCACGCTGAACTTCAACGCCGCAGGCGCCAGGACGCGGAACTGCGGGAACGCGAGGCCGAGCAAAGACGACAACGCCGACAAGACCCCGCAGTTCGGCAGCTGGAGGCGGCCAAACATCGTGCCCGCCGCAGGGATGCGGCAGTTCGGGAACGCGAGGCCGAGGCAAGGCGGCAGCGCCGACAAGACCCCACAGTTCGGCAGCAGGAAGCGTACGCACACCGCGTACGGCGGGAGGATGCGACAGTGCGGGAACGCGAGGCTGAGGCTAGGCGGCAACGCCGACAGGACCCCACAGTTCGGCAGCAGGAAACTGAGCGTGAAGCCGAGACAAACCGACAGCTGCGCTTGGCACGGCACACAGCACACTTCGAACGACAGATCATCAATAACCCGTTCCAATATGTGTGCGACGTTTGCGATCGTCCTGGTTCTAAAGGCGACTTTTCGCCTATCCGCGTTCCTCACGTGCCTCTGCTCACTGCCGCGTTTCCAACCGAAGACGTGCCTTCCTTTATACTGTCCTCCGCGTGCCGCAGTGCACTGCAAATGGGTACAATTTCTGTGCTTTCTCGAAGTGGCAGTTACGCATGTCCGGCCAGTCGCACAGGGTTTCATGAAGGCAACTTCATGTGCAGGTGAGCTGGTGCGCCACTTTTGTGCAAAGATCCTTACATGTCTGCACCGCATGAACCAGTGCTCTAGCTGTCTGCATAGTGCCGCTTATGTGGTAGCAGTGTTTGTGTTTTAACGCAGATGAACCAGTGCAGACCTAATCGCTCCACGTACGGTATACCGGACATGTACGTCATTAATTTAAATAATCTGCTCAGTTATTTCCAGCTTGCCTGGCCATCCAGTTCATCAGTCATCTACTTTCTCAAATCGCACTTCAAGCAGCACCGGAACTGTATTTATAGTGGCGGGAATTAAGCGACCTGAATGTAATTGTTTTAACATAAGGCCAATTAGTCATGAACTACCCTTCCTTAACATATACTTGATAAGGAAAGCTGCATGAAGATATTAAATATATGAGAGGGTGGATGTTTTGCTGACAGCCGGAAGAGTCTACTGGCAAATGGAGAGTACCTGAGATTAGAATAAGGTAAGTGGGTGCAGATTCTGCTGGGCACCTAAGTGGGCAGTAAGGTGATCAATGCTGCAATCGGTCAGACTGGTCTGTCGGTTGAGGGCTCGCCGAGACCTCCACTTGCCAAGGGTGTTTAAGATCAGCTGTGCGCAATTCACGGACCCATCCGGGTTCCAGCTTTGGTGACCTTATTGCCCCTTTTTTATCTTAGAAGTGCTGCCAAAGTGTACCAAATGACACATTTACACTTACTAATTGTACACGATCTCACTTCCCTTGCTGCCTCACTGACACCATTCAACTGCTGATAGAACTGCTGTTGAAATTTATTTCGAACTACTGTGCAGGCAGAATATTCATTCCCTAAGTGTCGTGTATCGGGATTGTCAACCACATCACAAAAACAGTCACTTGGGTCAACACTCACATTTAAACAAACATAATTGTTTAATTGACCAAGAAAAAAAATTCACCAACGATTACGATACTCCCTTATGAGAAATTTGAGTGCAGCTCTATACGTGTTTTCATTTCGTGATATATTGGTTGGCACAGACAATCTGTCTCGTGCAGCATGTTGCAAATGGAGCAGATTATGGCGCGACTGCCATGGTAATCTGGAGATGGCGAGAGCCAGCGTGTGGGTGACACGTGGGCACGATTCACAGCAGCTGCCGCAGACAGACCTCCCAGACACGCGCTACTCTGGTGCCATTGTCGCCGCACTACGCTTTTCTTTTCATGCTTTCGCCATACCCTCCTCCTCCGTGTTCCGCCTCATGGTTCTGCTGCACCCTCCTCCTCTGCTTTCCTCCTCGCACTTTCTTTGCTATCACCGTCTTTCATCTCCCGCTGCGCTCCGTGTTCACTTTCATCAGTACGCTTGGTTACACCGACGCTCACCGCAGGAATGGGCTCCTAAGAGCTGCGCTCTCAATATTCGCTGAGGATTACAATACTAATACAATGTACGAATTACAATATTACAATACATGCCGTGTTTTCATTTTGCTATTGACTCTTTTCGCGGCGCTCCCGTGGGCACTGCCATGTTTGATCACGTGGTGACATCCATTCCTTGCCTCAGCTGCCTCTTTTGCCTCCGCGTTTACAATGCAAGCGCGTGACGCCGGTGCGGCGCAGCAAACCTCTGTTTTGACGAATATCATAGATGGTGGCTTTGTGCATGACACGAAGCTTTGACCGCAGCTTTAGAGGACATGTAAATGCTTTCAGAGCTCATTACCCCTTGTCCAAACGGCGAAAGCAGCGTATACGTTGCTTGTACTAAAAGCGGAGCTAGAAATGTACTCCAAGCTGTCCAAACTTTCCGCTTATGAATTAAATCAGGATCAGAGTGCTCTTCATTCTTTATTTACCAAACATTTTGAAGCAGCGACTTGTCACGTTTCTAACTCAGTAAAGTTCCTCGGTGCGGCCACTATATGAGTGTTTATTTTCAGCCTAATCACTCGCGGGTGTGCTCTGCTGTGATATATTTGTTCTTGCTGCGCACAAAGCTTGTTCTGTACTTTGCGGTAGCTTGTAGCAAAGACATATTATCTCTAGTCTCTCGCTTACTCTGTGGACCATCACGAAACGTTCAGCTTCAAACATTCGTGTCTTGTCGGTGTAGTCGCCGTCACTCATGCTTCGGCACATTGGTTCAAGTGTTCGCCCATCAACTTATTATTGATACGTTGGAGATAGGGTGGGCGTAAGTTTGTGTGCGAGTATAGGCGTGGATGTGTGTAGATAATGCGCGAGAAGCTTACTATGCCAAGAAGGGGCGCTACTTACTTTTGTAACGAGCAGTACTCCCTCTTATGTGCCGATATTCCGGAGTTGAAGTCCTTTATTTGGAGGTTAGCTGTACAGCGCTGGCGGATGAATTATCTTTTTTGATCCTCGTGGAAAACCGTGCATCGCGAAGGGCCGGCAACACAGGCAGTCCTTACGCAGCAGCGGCGACACAGGTTGATTCCATTCCTTATAATATGCGAATCACTATTTTTGCAGCGAACTACCGCACACGTCTTCCCTTTATCGTTACACATCTTGTAGCATGAATGGGGCACAGTGCATTAGCGAACACCCAGTTTGCATTTCCAACAGCTGATCGCACAGTAGCAGGGCAGAAGTTGTAATGGTTTCGTATTCTTGCGCATTCTCTGAGGCAACGTATGGCGCGCCACCGAAAGCCCCATCTCGTTCCTCTAGAGCAAACTGCTCCGTGAAAAGAGTCAATAGTATATTGGCTGGTGCAAACAATCTGTCTCGTGTGGCACATTGCAAACCGGGTGAAGTGTGGGGCATTAGCCACTACCCCATTTCAAAAGGGATATTTGTAACATCCATTCATTTGCAAAGCGACGCTCCGTACGTCCAGACTTAAGAGGCTCCTTGTGCGTGCGCACCCATGTGTACGCATTGACCTGCGTCAATTGCCCGCGTTATCACGAAATCTTGGCCTGCCCTGAAGCAGTATGGTTTATTAATCTATGGCAGTATGATGAGTTGGGTTTCCTCGCTTGCTTGTCAGCATGCCCCCGCGTATCGTGAGGACACCATCCTTGCTAATCGGAAGATCACAAGAGGCAGCGCGTGGGTGATGCGTGGGCGCTATTCACATCAGCCACCGCAGAGAGACCTTTGCTCATGCAGCGCTTTGTTTCCATACAGACGACACGCGCTATTCTGGTGCTATCTCGTAGCCATCGTCACCACAAAGCCCATCTTGTGCGGCATTGCGCTTTTCTTCTCACACTTTTGCCATACCCTCCACCTCCGCTTTCCACCTCATGGTTCCTCTGCATCCTCCTCCTCTGTGTTCCTCCTCACGCTCTCTTCGCTATCGCCGTCTTTTATCTCCCGCTACGCTCCGCATTTGCTTTCCTTTGCTGTGCTCTTTCGCTCGGTTACGAGGGACAGCACTGACGCTTGTCGCAGCAACGGACGCCTAGAGCTACACTCTAAAATTGATTCCGTGAGATGTTTGTGGCTCTTCTTCAGTGCTGTGCTTTCTTGCACGCATGCCTCTGCTTATGATTGTCACAGGATCTCATTGCCTGTGGTCCTTTTATTGCGATAGCAATTATATGGACACTTCAACCGGATTTCTGCCGTCGCCGTCGCCGTGAGGTTCCCTATAGATAAAATCTTCGCCGCGCGCCGTATGCCCGAGCGGAAGCGTGCGGGGACGCGCGCTATCACGGAGAGCGAACGCACTCAATCTCCCACGCGCAAGCAAGGAAGCGGGAAGCCAGCGCCGGAGGGAGTGGAGTGGGGGGGGGGGGGTACTTCTACTCTGCCAACAACCGTGCTCGTCGCTCCGCCAGCACCGTCTCTTATCTCCCCACGGCTCTGACCTTTATGCGCCGTGCATTCGCCGCTCAGTTTCCGTTGAAGCGATAGACCGCACGTACCTTCGCCGCTGCAGCGTATGCGCTTGCTGCCAGCGTTGTGACAGTCGTTGTCTGCAGTCATTCAGTGTGATCTATTCATGTTTGTTTGTGCGCGCTCACACCATGCTTGTTCATTCAGTTAGTAATAGTCAGGCCACATTTTCCAACGCACGCTACACATGCAATGCCGCCCGGATCGGCAGTGCAGCACTACAGGTGTGTCCCTTCGCACGCGCTGCCCATGGGAAGCGCTTCTCATCAACACCACCGTTTCACACGCGCCTTCTCGTGGTCATCGAGTCTCTCTTCATGTCGGTCTACTTACGCCGCAGCACACCTGCTTACTTAATCAGCTCATGTTTACTACAATTCATATTGCTACCAAAGCCGCTCACCTTACTTCGTATGACATTGCTGTGTTGCTATCGCATTCATTGCTTCGCCCTTAGGGCGAAACTGTGACATTTTTATTGAAATGTTTGGTGTGCTCTTGATGTTTTACTGCAACATTTTTGAGAGGATGGAAATGTAACTAGCCTTTTTTTTTTTCTCTTTTTATGAGAACACATATGCAATGTAAATTCTAAATCACTCATCTGAATACTTAGCCCATATTGGCTTTAGGGATACAATGCATAAATACAACACATAAGTTGTTTCATGACAATAAGTGTGCTAAAAGTTGCTTGGTACTTATGCTGCATAACATAGTCACATAGAACTCACAATCCAATTATGTAGCCGAATATCACGTGAGCTTGCAAGCTCATTTTGCCATAGGGAGCGAGCAATTTAGCTTTGCTTCCTTCACAACACAAATTCAGCTGCTCACATGACATTCCTGATTTATATGTGACGCTCAGGTGAATTTCCCGTTGTCCAAAAGGGGTGCATATGCTGGGGTATTTGGTACAGCAGTTATCTCAAAATATGTAATCAAATTTTTTTGGTGATGTCATGTTTTATTTTCCGATTTATATTTGGTGGAGAGTCCTTGGTGGTCCTGATAATCCTCAGTACAAAAAGTGTTGAACGTGTTGTTACGCTTCTTGAGGACAGAGTTTGACACGTGGCACGATTCACAGCAGCCACCGCAGACAGACCTCCCAGACGTACGCGTGCTACTCTGGCACCATCTTGTAGCCATTGTCGCCGCACTATGCTTTTCTTTTCACGCTTTTGCCATACCCTCCTCCTCCACGTTCCGCCTCATGATTCCGCGTTTCAAAGGTTATAATTGGTTCCGTGTATATCAAGGGTCAGAATTGTGCCATATGCCACAGGGAATTTTTTTTAATGTTGGACCTCCCAAAATAAAACACCTGGTATATTAAAATTAGAACTCTTCTATGTGCAAAATGTATTTGAACTAGCTATATATTTCATATTTATTTCGCGTGTGTGTGTGTGTGTGTATATATGTGTATACATATATATATACATGTTATATGTATATATATATGTATATATATATCTTTTTTTTTTCTGTGCACAGAATGACTTTATTACATTGTCACATCATGCTGTCATTAAAAATTTAGGAGCGGCTCCAACCAAAACGTACAATTACTAAAACCAACGTTTCGGAGGCAACTTGGCTCCTTCCTTGTGGGTTGATAGGGAAGTGTGACCTTTAAAATCCATCATAATAGGGGGAGGGGAGTGGACAGAGAGTTTCATGGTGATGGTAACTTTTCTTGTGTCCTTGACCATTAGGGAAGACGAAGCAGGCCAGGGAGTAGTGCATCATGTTTTTTCAAAAAAAATTTTAGTCCTTGCCAAATTAGGCTATGGATGCCTGAATGTGTATATTTTCTCTCAAATAATGTTGTCACTTATATATGCTATTACAGAGTACAGTCAGCTATTGAATACTTTTTAGGCAAGGGCTTTCGTAAGTTGCTGAAATAGTGGCTTTTTGCTCCTGTCTTGGCATTTTTCTTTCTGCAAGGATTTAGTGCTAAATAAAGAAATCTTAATGTACAAATTCGAAATAAGTGGCACATATTACGCATGTGCTTTTGTTAGAAACATGAACACAAGAAAATTAGTGGGCTAAAGAGCTCTGTGTGCAGTCACTAAATGGTCTTCGTTCGGTAGAGGTGGGAATCCTATGGCAGAGGGCGATTTCAGTGAGTAATTTATTGCACTTAATATCTAGAGAAAAGCAGGTAAATGAATACTTGGGAGGGACATTGAGTTCAGATGCTGTGAGAGAAAACAACACATGAAGATTTAATCTTCTTCCTCTGAATCAGAACTGGCCACTCAGTTGTGTATGTTTTCTCTTGGTGCTGCATTCAAACTGTCCAGAAGTTACATTGGGTCTGCTAGACACTGCCCTATATTTGAACCCCTTAACTGTTGTGACAAATTCCAAAAAATTTTTAGAGGTACAAAAATATAACTCGACAAAGGTTGTGCATCATTTTCTTGTCAAAATTACAAGGAACTGAACACACACACATGTGCAAAAATTGCCAAATATTCACGACAAGTTAACTCGTCATCGGCACCAGAGCAGCTATCTCGGCATTGGCAGCTCAGAGGTTATATGTATGAGATGTGCATCGTGCAGCTAGCTGAGAAACATGCACCAAAGTGGTTGACACATTTCTCTTCTATATTGCAGAACTCATGATAAAGACTTGCATAGACCTTTGCACAGCCTTGCCAAAGAACTCTACTCCAAGCGAAAGGCTCAAGAAGGCAAGGTAAGATTCAGTCATTCTTGTGTGCTTCTATAGGACTGACTGAAAATACTTTATTGGCTTTTAAAAGAAGATAGCATTAAGTTTAGCTCTACGTGAAGTTTCTGCAATTGCAGAACAGCCACTCTTGACATGAATGGCAAACGGTCACCAAAGAGAAGATAAACAATCTATGCATGTGAATATTGAGCTGTGTGTATTAATACATATTTAGATGTGTAGCTGTTCCTATTAATCTTTGTGGGGAAAAAAATCGATATCTTTTACTGCATTTGTTTACATAATCCCTTCGAATCGATATGGATTTTCTGTATATAAACATGAAATAAGTTATTAAATTAGGCTTATAGTAAGCCAGAAACGGTGCAATACTCCACAGTAAGTCAACCTTCTTCTGCTAAATATATATAATAATTATATATATATTTAAATTCTGGCAAGACCCACCTGGCAATGATTGTTGAAGGTAATGCGATTAGCATTCAAGCAATGCAGTGACACCTTGCTGAAGCATTATGTTGCTGAAGAAACGCTTGTTTAGAATCTGTGGTGGTCATTCTGGGACCCCCATTGCTTCAGCTATATGTGGCATGTGTTGTTGCCAGTGTCGGCCACTTTGCTATGACACTTGCATGGCCAAGGTTGGCCATGAGCATGACAGCACGACGTTGACTGTACGATAACGCAGTGACGACGATGGAATGGCAAAGAAATGCTTCGATGGAATGGTGAAGGCGGTATGACGTCATCATTGGGTCAATGGAATGACGATGAGTGTGTGATGGTGATAGAGTGATGATGACTATATTGTGAAAACTGTTAGAGGATGACGGTATGACGAAATGGAATGACCAAGATGGCATGGGCGACGATACGACAACTAATGCACATCGACGACTGTCTGATGACGAAGCAATGATGACAGTGGCATGACAACGACGGCATTATCAAGATTTAATGATAGCGTGATGACAACAGAGTGAAGACAATGATATGATGATGAAGGCTGTGCGACAACAATGGCATGGTGACAGTCAGATTACAAAGTTAGAATGACGACGATAGAACCAGCACGACGACATGACAACTAATGCATGGCGACAATAGAGCAACAACGATAGTGTGATGACGAATGCATGACGATTCAATGATGACAATGCAGTTACCACAATGGCATCACCACCACGAGCACATACCTAGTGGCCCAAGCTATAAGATAACTTAGACATTGTGTCAGCGTAAAAGGCGTGATGGCATGAGCATGACGAGTTTGAGGACAAAAAGTTGGAATGGCAATGATACAACCACGACAGCATCACAACCACAAGCACATACATAGTGGCTCAATCTAGTAAGCAACTTAGGCCAATGGGTCAGCATAAGAGGCTAGTGTTAGACAATCGGATAGATAGCTAGACAGATAAATAAGCTCAAAGTGCCTAAAGTAGGCAAAGAATGCTAATTGCATTAATAAAGTTTCAAAAGAACATGGTACTATTGCTTACTGGTTTATCATTGTTTTTGCATATGTTTAGCATCTTGCCTGAGAATTCTACATTTTTTAAACATAAATTGCTCAGCTGCCTGTTTAAACTGAAAGCACCAATAAACTTATTTTCAAAATTTATTTGTTGCAGGTTGACTGTTGCTTGCAGACAGATGGCACTGGAAAGGTGATTGTTTAAAGCTATTTTTACAGCGGAGCTGTTAAAAGGAGTTTCACAGTGGTTTTCGTACAGCACTGAAGGCCATCGTGCAACGGTGTGGTCGATATCACATGTAAATGCAGCGCAATGTGTGTCAGAGCCGGAATTTGGTTTGAAATGTAATGATTGATGATTATATAAAATATAGGTTGCCTTGTGTATGTAGACTGCATGTTTCAATCAAATAGACAGCAACGTATATGTGTATCTTTTTAAACCAGTAATCTGTAATTAATGCGCCTTGCATTGCATTATACCAGTTCCACATTGGAAATCAACTAGTGTTTTGTGTGGCTGCGGTGGTGAAAGCTGATGATGTGGAGCTCCAATGCTGCCTGCATGGGAGCTTAGAACAGCCAGCCACAAGAGTGCTCAAGAGCAGCAGCAACTGCTACTGCGTTGCTACTGCGTTCAGTTGATGCCGTGAGCCAGCAAACAGACCCCTAGTAGTACTTCCAAAGGATGTGAGAGCTCGCATATACAGCTTCACTGTCCTTGATGTATCAGTTGTCAGATTTGCATACATCTGTGAAGCATTTCTTTAAAATAATTAGCTGTCACTCTGCCTGATTTGAACGTTGGCAATAAAAGATTGTCCTATCTCTAACAACAATATTTCTTACAGATTGACTGTTTTGTGCAGACTGAAGATGCCACAAAGGTAGTGAGTGCATATTCTTCAGTTCATTCTGAATTAACCTGACATTGCATTGTGAATCATCTTTACCTGTAGTGATCAGCTTTGTTTTACTATTATCCACAGAGGACTTCTGAAGTGCCAACGGAAAAATGCATGAAGGTAAGA
Organism: Dermacentor silvarum; assembly: GCF_013339745.2. Lineage (NCBI taxonomy): Eukaryota > Metazoa > Arthropoda > Arachnida > Ixodida > Ixodidae > Dermacentor > Dermacentor silvarum. Next base: position 137,431,589 of record NC_051162.1, read on the forward strand.
GTGTGTTTTATTTCAATAGAAATTATATTGACTGTAAGACAGATCTTCACTGCTCGCATCGTTACAGTGACTGCTCGCAGTCATTGAGTGATGTCTGTTTATTGGGCACGTGACACTGTGTTTGTTAATTTAATTAGGAAATTAATGTTGATAGTGATACAGGAATGCAGGCCAGGCAGAACATGGGATTGAGTTTCCTGCTTTTGAAATTGTTACACACCTTTGTTGCTTGTGTTGAACAGCTATTCAGGTACGTTTGCTAATTGTATGTCTATGATTGCTTTTACAGGTTGTTTCAGTGCAGACTGAAGAATATCCAGAACTACAGGTAAGCTAGTTGCCTATTTATTTGTGATTCGCAGTATTGACAAATAAATGGCATATCTGCACAAGGCCCCTGTATGCTAAGCTAAATCATAGACTAAATAAATTTAGCATTAACTGCCAGATGCACTAATGGACTTAAACTCGAAGCTCTTTCATGACTCTATTGAATGTAAGACAGATGTTCTGCCTGGAAGCACCGCGCAACAACATTACCGACTGGTAATGTGCGCCACTTCCCTGGGGTGGTGTCTCAATATCAGTGCTGAATATCGAGAAGCACAACACAACTGTGTGTCAAAGAGAAAGTACACCAGATGAGTGCACATGCAATTCAACAGCAATTTGCCTAGTGAAGCAAGGACAGCCCGTATATACAGTTAAACCTGCTTATAACGAACCTCCATATAACGAATTCCTGGATATAACGAAGTTTTTCTATTCCCCACCGTTACTTCATAGAAGCACATGTATTTGAGACCTCTACCTAACGAAGTGGCAGCGGGAGACCCTCTCGAAATAACAAAGTTTTCCCCGTCGACAACCTAGAGATTTCGCCCCAAATTTTGTCATTTTTGCGCGAGCAGCAACCGGAAGCACCTTCTCCGCCGTGACGGAATGCGAAGTGAGCGCACATGTGCGTGCATGCGAGCGTGTGCGAGGCGGGCCTCCATCCCTCGACCCGGCGATATTGCCGCCGAGGGCGTGACTTTTCCCCTTCCCTTCATTCAAACCTGATCCTGCCGCTTGCATACAGCTGGCCTAGCCCGCCAACCGGCACTCTCCTTTTCCAGTTGATGTTGCCGACGCGCTGGCAGACGCTGTGACACATCGCACTCAATGAGCGCAGACACGCACTGTCAAATGCTGGCTGCGTGTGGAAGCGCCGCTGGAGAAGTGAGCGAAGTGACCTTCGTGCTGTTGTCTATCGCTTCAACGCAAACTGAACGCCGAGAACACACAGCACACACAAAGCTACGAGCTGCCGATGCACCTACACTGCCTAGACTCTGCCCCAACGCAGATCGCTTTCAAGATGCGGCCCGCGCGACCCGCCGCGCAGTACGCAGTTGATGCCAGAGTACAGTACAATGCCGCCCGCTATCCCTCCCCCCTCGCTCCCTCGCCGGTGCCTCGAGCGCAATGGAAGATGGCGCGCTTCCTCCCTGCTTTTCTTTCTTGCTCGCGCGAGATTTAGACGCCGTTGTCGGCTCCCCTCGCACGTTTTCACTTGCACATACAGCATACGGCGCGCGGCGACTGCGTTATCGCCCTTGGACTTCATAAGGAACATCTATGAGCCAAAACCAATTTTAGGGCTACAACGCGTCATAGACACCATCTTTAGATAGCAAATACGGATCTCAAGGGCCATACTTTTGCTGGCGGAAACCCAAAATATGTCATAGTTGTCGCCCCCGGCACTTTGGGCCAATGCCATCGTCAAGCCACCAAGCCAAGCGACATGAAAAGTCAAAATGGCCGCTCGGGCCGGCGCGGGGTGGCAGTTCGCAACGTATGATGCGGGAATGGTCGGCCCCACAGTTCATTGCAGTGGGTTCTACCAATGCATTGGGTTCTATGGGAGCTGTGCCGGGACCGGCCGAAAACGACGTAACAGCGGGGTTCTACTGTTACACTGTACAACGCTACGACGCCATCGTGACGCTCGCTCTTCGTTTCCGATGCCTCGCGCTTGTGCGAAACGACACGCGTCCATGCATCTAGTACCTGGCGTGACATTCCAAGGATGAGTGCTTCGACGAAAATGGAAAATGGGTGCGGGTTACAATCGAGGGCGCGTTAGAATCGAGTAAATACGGTAAGCGTTTCTTTTTCGAATTTCCGTGCCGAACCTGCATATAACGAAATCCTCTTTATAACGAAGTTTTTCGGGAATTTGTCAATTTCGTTATATCCAGGTTTCACTGTATAGCATGTGGGCTGGGCTTTGTTCAGTTCATTGTCATAACTACTATTCCAATATTTGATTTCCACCGTGCTCGGCAGTATTTGCTTTCATGAACATTGCTGTACTAATTTTTCGGCAAATAAATAGCAATAATGAATGGTCCATCTGCAAGCTTATGTATCGAAGTGCATATTTGTGTTTCATTATGAACCAAATTCCAATGTCCATGAAAATCGAATTCGAATTCCCTGCTGCTTGGCTGCACTGAAATGAGGGTTGAATGGAAAAACCCGTGTGTACTTAAGTTTTGGTGCACAGTAAAGAGCCCCAAATGATCAAATTATTCCAGAGCCACTGCAGTGACTCATTGTCTATATTGTTGCGCTGCCTAGTGCGAGGTTGCATGTTTGATGCTGGCCACGGTGGCCACATTTTGATGGGGACTGAATGCAACAACGCTCGTGTACCGTTCAATGAGTGCACGTTGAAGAACCCCAGGTAGACAAAGTTAATCCGGAGCCCTCCACCACAGCATCCCTCATGACCCACAGCTATGTAGATTTATTACATTATACCCCACAATTGTTAAAAATTATTCCGCACCTTTCTTTGTTGGTTTTCTTATCTTTGCTTATCTATTCTTTCCCCTCGCAAGTGTAGGGTAGCCATCTGGGCATGTCTTTGGTTTACCTTCCTGCCTTTTCCTCATTTCTCTCTCTCTCTCTTCGAGAGCTTTGGACTACATCGTCTCCCACAGACCATTTCTTGATTTGGTACCTTGAACTCTCAACTTGATTTGATTTTTGATACAGCAGTTCTTTTTTTCTCCCCTGTCAATGCCGACAAGGAAGCAGAGGTCTAGCTGGTGCACAGAGAGACACAGCACATTCAATGGCGCTAATTCTTTGTTTGTTTTGTGTAGGGATTCATGTAAAACTTGATTTGACTATGTCACCTGCTGCAGTAGCTCAATGGCTCTGGAATTCTGCTTCTGTGCACAAGGTCAAGGGTTCAGTTGCCAACTGTGGCCACTGAACTTCTGTAGGGACAGAATACAAAAACATTCATTTACTGAGCTGTCAGTATCATCAACAAGGCACTCGCATGTTGCTGTCAACTGATCTCAGCTCTGTGCTTGACTGAGGGGAAGCAAGGCATTCGATTTTACGAATGGGTCTGTAAGAGCATAATATGTTCCTCCAGTTTCATGCAGCATGACTAGCATTGGCTCCCCTCACCTGTGAGCTCTTAGTACAAGTCAAAATGCCCTGGCAGGCAATGACATGCGTCTCTGACAAGTGAGAACACACTGGATGACTTCTTGCATTCGGCTCACGTTTTCGCTTTTTGCTTATTTTTACCAGCACTTCGTAAATTCATTTGCTGTGGAGATGTATGAATCGAGTGAAAAACCTGGCCCCATCGCAATTTTAAGCTTCTTCCGATGCCAGTTTATGTGGCCATGTGGGCACAGGTATCCGTCAGTACACCTAGCATGCATGTTGTGTTGAGTCTTAGGAGCGGATGGCCGTGTACTAATTTTTAGATGCCCAGTCTGCTAACCTTTGATTTTATTTTTCCCTTGCAACAATACTTCAGTTCTACGAGCCTACCTGTGATTCTACCGAGTACGAGAGTGACTGTCCACTTGCTATGGGGGCAGAGAGTGAAGATTGGCTCTAACATCAAACAAGGGCACACGGTCTAATCACAAGGAAAGCATCCTATGCAGTAAGTGTGTCTGTTTCATGCATTACCTCAAGAATGGCCACTTTTGCAGAGCATTTAGATTTGGCGCATCATGCTTAGTGGCTAGCCTATTATGAGCATTTATGCTTTCTCTGATCACTTTCTTCCTGGTCCAACTTGAGTTGTAGGTTCTGAAATTTCTTGCAAGCTATTCCACTTCGTTGACATTCCCTTTGGTAAATGGTGTGGGTCACTTTACTTTATACCTGGGCATACCTTTTGGTTAAAATAGTTTGAAATTCACATGTTACACCGGATTGCATTGGGGAGGGGGGGGGGGTGTAACAGTATCTACGTGTTCTGCTTCAATTATGCTTACTAAGCAGAGTTTTCTGTTTATGTGGAAATAACGTGGCAGATAATATTAAATATGAAATGTTTTTGCAGAGTATCAGCCAGTCTTGCAGACCCTGGCTGATTTCACTTGTGTTTCAACCAACCAGACTAATCTTACCAGTCTAGCAGACTTTTGTCAAACACCGTTTCTTACAGGTAATAAAGCAAAGCAAAGATAACCTTGCACGACTGATTGCGCCAGCATTCAAAACCAGAACATCTCGATTCCGAGACTAGTGTGCTACAGCTGACAAGGCTACGAGTCCTTTCCTCATGATGAGTTCTTTTCTCATAACATTGCTGTGAGCTCAGCAGTGCAAGCACATATTCGATGAGCTGCCGCCACTTGCAAATGTGGGGCTTTCATATAGCAGAAGAATGTCCCAGAATGAATAGCAGCATGATTGAGATGATGATTAACTTGAAAAATAATACAGTTGTAGTGAGAGATAGGGTGAACCCGCCGTGGTTGCTTAGTGGCTGTGGTGTTGGGCCGCTAAGCACGAGGTTGTGTGATCAAATCCCGGCCACAGCGGCCGCATTTCAATGGGGATGAAATGCTAAAACACTCGTGTGCTTAGATTTAGGTGCACTTTAAAGAAACCCAGGTGGTCCAAATTATTTCAGAGTCCCCCACTACGGCATGCCTCCTAATCAGATCGTAGTTTTGGCATGTAAAGCCCAGTAACTTAATTGAAGGGATATGGTGATGCTGATGAGATGACTAGAGGAGGAGAGAATGGTTGAAAGATTGAAGCTGGGAATTTCATTTCATTGGCGTTGGTGATCTTAAAGTGCGGGGCAATTTTGAAGGCTGGCTTCACTTGAATCATGGCTTCACTTCTATGCTGTCTACAACAGCTTCCACGAGGTGCCATTGGTGCGCCATGTGCTCAACATGTTGATGCATTATTCCCATGACTGCGGCACCTTGGTCATGGCTGTGTGATAATTTGCTGATGCTTAACATAGTTGTAAAACATGATGCTGGAGTTTTTTTCATGGTACTCACAATATTATGTGAATGTAAATCGTACATTATACTTTTAACCAGTGGTCATAGTGGGACACATCAATGTCATGTCCGTCACATGAAGTGCAGAAAATTGGTGCTCCGTGATGCTGCTATCAGTGCCGCCGAAAAATCTTTCCTCGGGAGCATTACAGGGCCCCTTTATTGTTTGACAAACTTTCCAAACAACAGATTCCTCTCCTGTTCATTTCTGCTTACAGCTGTTGAAATTACCTTCGCGTGTCTTTATATAACATGCCTAGTTCCAAATATGCACCTGTTCACTCTTGCAGAATTTTCATTTGTTTTACAAGTAGTCCCTAGTTTCTGCCTCTGCAACATCTTTTCTTTCCAATCTTCATTCTACCAGGAGCCATCTCACCAATCACGAGAGGACCAACACTGACTAGTGGCCTTTCACATGCGACGTCTTCCACAAGGGCTTTAATATGAAGGAAGTTCTCAGTGCGCTGCTGAGAGTCCACACGGGAGAAAAACCTCACGAGTGTCCGGACTGTGGCCAGCGCTTTGCTGAAGCAACGACGTTGCATGTCATCAGAATTTGCTAATAAGCGGTTGTGGATGCTGTTACGTGTGTCTGCGTGTTATGTGTGACGAGAGCTTCACCTTCAAGGCCAGTGTCACCGGGCATGGAATATGAACCACTCAAACGGGAGGCCCCACAGCTGCTCGGTGTGCGGCAAGACTTGTGCCAAGTTGCATGGGAAAGGGGTGCACAATGGCCAGTACCTACTCCACTGTCCTCACTGCTGGAAAGGATGCTGGGGCATAGTGAAATTGACAACCCACACGTGCAGTTTAACGGTCACAATGAAGACGATAGCTCAGCTTCACATACAGTGAGTGGTGAAAAGATTGTGACCACAGATGTATGACTGAACTGGGCGGCAGAAAGAATACCTTGAAAAGTTTGGCAACTAGCAAAAGAAAAAGATACGAGGAGTGAGTGTACCTAAACATAGAAATGTAGAACTTCCAGCAATGAGTAAAGACACCTGTTGTGGGTGACAAGCCAAATAGTGTGGCAGGAAGAGCATGAGTGAATAATTTATGACCAAGTTATTAATATATTGCAGTATGAAGAAAATGCATCTTTGAATTAATTTGTACAGCGTAAGAAACAACACGGACGACAGAGAAGCACACACAGACAGCGCTCAAGGCTAGCTAGCCTGGCTGTCAGTTCTGTTAACAAGAAAATGATTAGGAAAAAAATATAATTGAACTCAAGGCACAGAACGCGAAGGCAGGCAGTATATGGTAAACTTGAGTATAGCATAAAAATAAGCAAATACAAAGATAGATGCAAAATAGAAATCGGACAACCTTGAGATATCTCGGCCAACAACATTACCACATGAACTATAATGGGTGTGTACCTATGTTACTGCTGCTTCAGGAAATAGTACTGTATTATGAAGATTTTGGGGGTGGTGAAATTGTTCTATTACAAGTCTGATTCTGCAAACTGATTTATGCTTACGCCTGCGTGTGCTTGTTCTCTTGTGAAGTGCTACTGGTGATATTTTTGAATTTTTCATGAATAATAAAATGAAAGAATGAATAAACCTTTATTAAAACAGTGACTTGTCACTTGAGGTGGGAGTTTCCATTATTCCAGGAACCCTCTGGCCTGGGCGATGAGTTGACGCTGGTCGACCAGGTCTGGCTTGGAGATTGCAGCCTCCCATGTTTCAGTGAGGAGATTTTTGTCTGCGTCTGCTGCTGCTGGTTGTGTCGCTGTGATGCTTGCTCAGGTGTGCTTGCATTGCAGTAGAAGGTGTGCCAGGGTGTCTGGCACGTTGCGATGTGGACAGGTGTAGCTGTATAGCGTCGGTTGGATATGATGCAATAGGATGCCGTGTGTGAAGGTATTACTCTGTAGTCGCCTGTAGTCGGTGCCTTCATCTGTTGTTAATTTTGGATGTGGTGGAGAGTATCTCCTGCGTCAGTTTCTGTTTCCTCCGCTGATGTGGGTGGGTGGGAAATGTCTAGGATCTCATGCGGGGATGCCTGGTTGACGGTTGCACGGGCCACTGTGTGCGCTGCTTCATTCTCCTCGAGTCCCTCATGTCCCAGAGCCCAGATGATGCAGGTGTAGGGGGGGAGGAGTGTTGCTGCGTTTCAGTATGTTGATCGCTTTGATGGAGATCCTGCCCTTCCTGTAGTTGCGTTCCTCTGAGAGTTGGTTAAGACCACTATGGGGGCATCCTTGCTCGTCTGGGTGGTGCGAACTATAACGGCCTCCTCAGCTGTGCCCGCGCGTGTGGCGAGAATTGTCACCGACGCTAGTGTCGTCCCCTTGGGGTCTTCTGTATTAAACAGGGAATATTACAAGTTAAGGGAACTTTCACAAAATATCCTGCAAAGAAATGCCTAACAAACCATATTCTCTATAAACCTTAGTAAATTCTTAGTGAACCCACATTTATAAAAACCTAAGCACGTAGATGCTGCACCTACATAGATTCATTTCTGTGCTCTCATTTTTTCGACGCACATATATATGCCATCAAGCGTTTGTACCTAGCCAGACTGACTTCAGTGCAGAGCAATCAAGACAAAGCTGTGTTGCAGCCTTTCGTGCAGTGTACGGGCATTGTTGTCTGCCTTGAGGGGGCATGACATTACCAAGCTTCAATTTGCACGTTACACGTAAGGACACAATGTGTACAGAACACTGTTCTTGCAAACGAATCACACACAGTTCACACTGTGCAGAGAACACTGTTCATTTTAATTGCAGTCGCATGGCAAATTTTTAAAAATTGGCTTTGAGCATACATTGTGGCAGCATGGTCATGGTGGTTTTACTAGTGCTATAAAACGATGATGACTGTTGTCCATTAGTGCAGCACATACATTCACTTTGCAAGCTTCAAAGTACTGCCAACACTCGTATCATATCCAAGGAAATGCAGCATACTGTTGCACTACATGTTATTGGACAACATGTTATTGTTATTAGACAACAGTACATGTTACTCGGCCAGTTAGTGCTTGCTTAAGGACATAATGCAGTACGATGACACACCCACAATGAAAGATATGGACATGCATCAGAGGAGTTTTTCTTTTTACTTGTGATGAGTTTGTGTGTTCGTTAATATGGTTATTTCGTTGCTCTGCATTACGTTTTTCAGTATTCGTACAAGCGGCTTCATGGTCAAGTGCAAATACCGAGTACAACGTGCAAGTAAAACTGTCCAACTTGGTATGATTGCATAGTCGAACAACACAAAAGAAATTGGGTGGTGGAGGAGGAATGCATGTTCATGTTTTCCCTCTAGTTCTCTTATTGATAACAATGATAGCAATCACTTCTCACATGTTGCACTTGTTGTGAAGTAATCCAGGTAGGCAATGGCCATTGCAGGACTGTTTAGTTCTCTTTGCTCCACTTGAAAATCCAATGTGCAAGTTATTGCTGAATCCCAATGTTTGAGTTACAGGCAGCAAGTTAGCCGTATTAGCATGGTCTACAACTAATAATCAAAATATAAAAGGTACACTGTGCCAAACCAGAGCTGTAAAGTGGACTTCTCTAATATAAGAGAGAAGTTGACATGTTAATGCACAATGTTTCATGGCCGATGAAAACATTGCCACAATACCCGTAATGGGATGCCATCTAAAGCCCGTTTCACGTGGTTTCAGAGGTACTTTGTTGCGGACTAGGTGCACAACTAAAGAGAGTTGGTCTAGTTTGCGCTGTTTCTTTCGGTGTCGCGTAGTTCCTAGCGTAAAAAAATTTTCAGCAGAAAAAGAGAGGGGATTAGCGTTCGGTCTAGTGCACTATTTCTTTTCCCTGAAAATTTTTTTTTTTGTTATCTAGAAACTGTTGCATCAAAAGTGGACTGGCTGGTTCATACTGAACAAGCAATGCAGTGTGTAAAATACGGAGTGTAGCAAAAAAGGTACTGCATAGTGTCCCATCTCTTTTTTTCTGCCCTTCTGTTTTGTGCAGTTTGTTACTTGTTCACGTGGCTAATTTTGCATTTGACATCAGAGGTACGGCAAATTTTTCTATCCACCCAATCATGCATATGGTTTTGGATGTTCAGAGGTGCTGAACTTCTCTGCGAAGTCACATGGGAGGCAGGCAAGGAACCACTTACATGGAAGCCACGTTACGGCGTTTCTGCCAGCTTATTTTTGTTTGGTAGACTAGTTAAGTGTGAATGTGAAAAATGTTTCACAAGAACAATTTCAAATTTTATGTTGTTTTTACTGAATTGGGCTTAAGTGAGGTTATGCTAAGAATTAGTCACTTTGGCACTAGCACTAGGTACTTTTAAATGCAAAAATTGCAGTTGCTGTGAGCCATAGAAAGTCATCCCAAGTGTTCTCTATACTCTGGAGTAATATGAAAATATATATTTCTTTTTCGGGGCACCTATTGGGCAGTAGGAAGAATACTTCCCACCTGCGCATTTCTGCATATATTACTTTAAAATATCTGACATTTACAGGAAACATTTCTGACCATGTCTGCTGGAGAAACCGCGTAAGTAGACCCCTGTGCCACATATCAAAAATTTTTCTGTGAAAGAGTTCAGTGCTATGAAGTAGATGAGCAGTGCACTCGTGTTACATTGTATATTGTACATTAGTACACACCAGTAGCAGTCTTATAAACCTTGTGTGTCAATGAAAATGAGCTTTTTATGCTGTAATGTTAGTGCCAGTGCTTGGTGTTTGACTTGGTTTGGGCTGTCTGGCTACACTGGGTTCACTCGGCTTGTTTTGCAGGAACTTACTTAAACCCTATAGGTATGGTCAACTCGTAACCCTGGATAAGGCTGGTGCACTTCATCATACAACTTTGGAAAGCAGCTCGTAATAGGTGATTGGGTGAAAGCTCAATCAGTTTTAGCTCGAATCAGTTCGAATCAACCTAATAAAGTGCTTCATTGTTTCAATACTGGAATTAAAATTCTAATCCACACACTCCTACAGACAATGTTTCTTAATAAGAGTGGTGAAGAATTTGCTCTGATCTGATATCTTTACATAGCACAGTACATCTGTTTTCACCTGCTGAAACTTGGGTTTCTGCCAGTAACTTTTTTGTTGCCAATCTGATGTTCTGTTTGCTTCTTTTATTTTTTATCTTTTGCTTAAGGAGCCATATGCAGCATCACTGTACTGCAAACTATCACTTGTAGATGTTCCAGAGAAGGCCTACTGGCTATTTTGTACCTACTGCCCATAAAGAAAAAGCAAAAAGTCGCAAGGGGTTCTGCAATTTATCTGTCGTGATCTTGGAACTTGGCTGTAAGCGGCTTTGTTGCTGCCACTGAGCTCCAGTGTGAGATCATACTGCAGCCTATGCATGCAGTTTGTAGTGCATAAAGAGAAATGTAAGAGACTGGTGAAAAGCTGTAGTGGGCCAAAAACAGGAGAATCGGGAACTAGCTAGGACATAAGCAGAGCCTTCTCCCACTTGTGATAAGACTGGTACCAGTGAAGATCACCTTCACTTCAGTCTACTTTGTAACCATAAATGCACGTTGAGGAATTACACAAGGAGTGGTGCGTATACCAGGTGTTTCAGCGAACACTATCAAAATTTTTTAAAGGTTGCCTGTGGCAGATAGCACAATTCTAGTTCATGAGCTGGTCTACTCGAAAAGGCAGACATTACTTGCATGAGAAATTGAAATGCATAATCGACTAATTAATAAAAATTCACTAATTATTTTTAAACCACTTACCTTATGGTCCATATTTCAATTTACAAATTGTAGCCATGGAGTTAGCAAGGCAGATCCACTTAGAACGAATTCTCAGTATGACACCAGTTTCGAGAAATAAATTCCCGAACTGTGCAGAGAAATGCATTGGCGTGCCTGTTATTTTTGTGCTTCAATGCATAAAACGACGTTTTGTTAAGAAAGTGACTGGAACGCCAATGCATTTATCCGCCAAATTCAGGAATTAATATCTCGAAACTGGTGTCGCCCTGAGAATTCGTTTAAAGTGTATCTGCCTTGCGAACTCCATGGCTAAAATTTGTAATTTGCAATATGGACCATAAGGTAATTAGTTAAACATTCAATTAGTAAATTTTTGTTAATTAGTCAGTTATGCATTTCAATTTTTTGTGCAAGTAATGTCCGCCTCTTTGAGTAGACCAGCTCATGAACTAGACTTGTGCTATCTGCCACAGGCAACCTTTAAGAATTTTTGGAAGTGTTCGCTGAAACACCCTGTATATCGTACATGCACTACAGGTAATCAAGGTACAGTACAAGTGACAACAGTCTACAGAAATACAGAATGGTGTGTGACGGCAAAAATAATAATAGCCACCAGACACACCTGCTGGCTTAACCCCGCTGGTGCAGGCTGCAAGACAAAGAAGCAAGCCTGTATCCTAATGTTCTCGTTTTGTTAAATAAATTTTTTGTTCTTCCTGTCTCTCTATGAGAAATTTTTGAATTCAGTGTCACCAACAGACATGAGCAAGCTGTGCACAGCAGTATTCCCACTGCAGCCTCTGTATTGCGGGAAAGGGTGTTTGAATGTGAGCAGCAAGAGAAGCGACATGTAAATCATAATATGGTGATCATTCAGTGAAGGGCATGCATCTACGAAAAGAAGTGAAGAGGGTGGGTATGGGAAAAACGAGCATAACATGCTCACAGTGGTGCGAGTTGCGGTGCACCGGTGCAGCCGTGAAAAGGTATGCCTTAATTACCTTTTGTGCGGAAGTAATTATCCCCTTCAGACACAAATTATGATCGACTGCCGATACATGTGTGAAACAATTTTATGCCAGCGTGCTTTAGACTCCACTGAAAGCAAATTAAGGTTGTAGAATGACTCTTTGTGCAATTTATCATGAGTCACCATAATTAAACAGAGTAACTAAATATTTGAATATTTTAAAGCCAGTCATGCTACGTTTCTTAAAAGGGATTGAATCACCCGCTCAAATTACATGCACAAGTTATTTATTGGCCACAAGCATTTCAAGAAAGAAAAAATATTTCGAGGTTGGTACCGACATGCGCCAAGTCGAACGTCACGTAAAACACGCCTTCACCAAAGTGGTACTCTGTAAAAATACATCACTGAGAAGTAAAATGGAAGTAATATAGGTTAAGCAGAATGTTCAATTTACCCTAAGCTTAATGTTTGTGCTCCATTCGTTGCTACCACTGCACAGAAATGGCAAAAATAGGTCGTATCCACAAATGTGGACGCCGTATCTGAAGGGGTTACAAAGGTGAGCCTCTATATAAGGAAGTAAATTAAAATATTTTTTGCCCATAATCAGCGAGTAATGAATATATGCTTATAATAAATACCGAATATAATGAATATATGTTTGTTTGTGTCCAAAGCGACTTCGTTATAACGAGGTTTTTGCACATGGTCACCGACTCCCTGGTCATTCGGCTGCTTCGAGGCTCCCACGCAGGCTGTGTTGCTGGACCACGTCGTCAGCTTTCAGTGCAGCAGCTGTGCTGCCTCAAGGGTTGCTGAATTAAGCCGAGTTTCGCCGTCGCCAGCAATTTGACCTTCATTTGACCGCAGCTGCGCCGTAGCCTTGGCAACGCATCACGTGACTCGTCGCGTGCCCTAGCCGCCACCGGCTTGGCGCATGCGCTCTCCACAGCTGGACCTGACCACGTGACTCGCCGCGCACCTGCCTAATCGCACCTGGCTAATCCGCACACACTGATTAGGCGAGCACCGCGCTCGCCTAGTCAGTGCGAGCTTGGCCATGGATGAGTGCGAGGCCGGGCCGTCTTCTCGGAGCGTTGCGCGGGAGCGGGAGGCTTTGAGCCGTCGTCGGCAAGCGGCGTCTGATCACCCCGCGGATATTGCCCGGCGAGCTGCTTCACTGGAGAGGGCCCGGAATGCCAAGCGCGCGAAGCTAGCATCTGAGACTGAGGAAGAGCGCGCCGTTCGGCTCGCAAAACGCCGGGAGCGGGACCACAACCGTAGACAAAGGCAGGCTTTGGACGAATCTGCGACAGCCCCAACGGCCGTGGACGAGGAAGTGAACGAACGGTCGGTCAACCACACCATTCGATTGACCGAGTATGTATCTGCGACTGCGACTAATCGGTTCCATGGAGACCAACGCCTCCTTGTGGAGACTTTACCGACAATCAGTTTGGCTTTGTGCGCGACGTGTGCGAGCGGCTATGGCTTTCGCTTTGCATATCCAGGGTTAGCTGAGCTAAGCCGCAGCCATTTTTTAAAAACCTCCTTGATTAGCATGGAGGAAGAAAAATATTTCCTTCCTCCATGTTTATTAGCTACTACAGGCATAGGTTATAGTGAGAAACTCTGACTACAGGGGTTACTACCCCTTTTCAAAAGGTATGTATATCCATCCATGCGAAGAGATGCAGAGCGATGCTCCGCCCGCGCTATCACAATCGCCAAAGTCTCGTTTGGTGGCCTTCGAGGTCTCTGGTTGCCTCGCTTGGTGCGTGTCGTCAACATGGGCCTGCGTATCGTGAGAACACCGTCGAGGAGCCGGAGTACAATATTAAGCTTAAAGTAAGGCGAGCCCGCAAACGTCGACGCTGGTGGCATTAGCCACTACCCCAGTTCAAGAGGGATACTCGTAACATCCATCCATTTGTAAAGCGACGCTCCGCGGCTGCAGACGCTCAGTGCGCGTGCCCGATTGACCCGCGTTATCACAAAATCTCTTCCTGCCGTGAAGCAGTATGATAGCAGCCCAGAGGTCGCCTCAGTTGCCTCGCTTGCTTGTGAACATGGGGCGTCCGCGTATTGTGAGGACACCATCCGAGGAGCGCGAGCACAAAATTAGACGTCAGGAAGCAAGGCGTGCCCGCAAACTTGCTCAGTCGGAGGAACAACGTGCTGTTTCGCGTGCGAAGCACGCCGAACTTCAACGCCGCAGGCGCCAGGACGCGGAATTGCGGGAACGCGAGGCCGAGGAAAGGCGAAAACGCCGACAAGACCCCATAGTTCGGCATCTGGAAGCGTACGCACATCGCGTCCGCCGTGAGAATGCGGCAGTGCGGGAACGCGAGCTCGAGGCAAACCGACGCCGCCGGCAAGACCCAGCAATCCGGTGGCAGGAAGCGTACGCACACCGCGTACGGCGGGAGGATGCGGCAGTGCGGGAACGCGAGGCGGAGGCAAGGCGGCAACGCCGACAGGACCCCACAGTTCGGCAGCAGGAAGCCTGTGCTCAGCGTGCACGGCGTGAAGATGCGGCTGTCCGGGAACGCGAGGCCGAGGCAAGGCGTCAGCGGCGGTTGAGAGAGCACATAGCACTAATGAGAGGACAGTCCAGTAACCCATTTGGATATGCGTGCGACGTTTGCCATCGCCTTGGCTTTAGAGCAGACCTTACGCCCATCCGCACCCCTCACGTTTCCCTGCTCAGTGCCGAGTTCCCAAACGAAGACGTGCCTTCCTTTATGCTGTGCTCCAAATGCCACGGCGCGCTGCAAAGGGGTACAGTTCCGGCGCGTCATCGTCCCACGTACGGTACCATTGTTCTTCATTCAAATAATCTGCTGAGTTATTTAGAGCTTGGCTGCCTGTTTAGTTCGACCGTCTCAAAAATCGCACTTCAAGACATTTAGAGCAAGAAAACACCAGCACCGTATCTTTAGCTGCGTGAATTAACCGAGCTAAGTGTACTCACTTTAATATAAGGCGAATTTGTCATGAACTACCCTTTTTTCAAATAGTTTCAATATGTTTGATAAAAAAAGCTAAAGGAACATGCATACTTAACATAAGAGAGTGCATGTTCTGCCAGCAGCTGGCAGAGTTGCTCGATAGAAATTTTGCCAGCAGTTTCATTCCATGCAAACAGAGGCCCCATGAGAATACCTGAGATTATAAACAAGTGGGCGGCACAGGATCTCTAAGACACCCAAGAGGCAATAACGAAGGATCAAAGCTCGAACCCAGACTGTTCCTGAGTTGGGGGCTCGACGAGGCCTCCATTTGCCGGGGCTGTTTAAGACTGCCTGTCCGCGACTCACGGACCAGTCTGGGTACTAGCCTTGCTGTGCTCGTTGCCTCCTTGTCATTTTGGAAATGCTGCCAAGCCATACCAAATAAGGACATGTTGCTTACACTTACTACATGCACAAATTCTCTCTTCAAATGCAGCCAGCCAGTGGGAACGAACTGCCGACGAAATTTCTTTCCATGTGACTCTGCTGGCAGAATATCCATTCCCTAAATATAAGCGATATTAATATGTTTAAATAAAGTGATGTCTCGTATTCTCAACCACATCACGAGATCAAAGTGAATTACCTTCTGTTGATACTCGATTTTAATCAAGCATAATTATTTAATAAAAAAAAAGAGAGAGCCAAGGGATGTTCGGGGCTCAACGACAGTGGTGTGCTTTCTTGCGGACCTCTGATTACGATTGTCACACAAGCGCATTGCTTGTGGTCCCTTTTACGAAATTTTTGCACTGTGCTCTTGCTGTTTTACTGCAACATTTTTAAACGCATGGAAATGGAACTAGCCTTTCATTAGTGAGAGCATATACCTCATGTAAATTCTAAATGAGACATCCGTATAGCATATTTTCCGGACTATAGTCCGCAGACTATAGTTCGTATATAAATAGCCCCAACAAATATTGGCTGCGAACTATAGTCTGGAAAATACGGTACTTAGCCCTTACATAATGGCAGTAATGATATATTGCATAAATATAACACTTGAGTTGATCCATGGCGGCAAGTGTGCTAAAAGGTACTTGGTATTTATGCTACATAACATAATGACATAGAACTCGCAATACAATTGTGTAGCTGAGTGCCATGTGAGCTTGCAAGCTCATGTTGTCATAGGGAGTGAGCAGTTGAACTGTACTGCCTTCTCAATGTAATTTCAGCTGCTCGCATGAAATTGCTGATTAATACACAATGCTGAAGTGAATAGCCTGTTATTGTCCATAAAGGTGCATAAGCCTGTGATAGCTGATTGAGCCGCTGCCTCAAAATCTGTTATCAATTCTTTTTTGTATGCATCATGCTTTATTTTCCTGTTTCAATCTAGTGGAGGAGAGAGTCCCTGGTGGTCCTGATCGTCCTCAGTACAAAAATTGTTGAACGTGTTGTTGTGCTCCTTGAGGACATATGGACTATGTGACAGATTTTATTTATTTATTTATTTATTTCAACAATACTGCGAGCCTGGAAAGGCTGTGAGCAGGAGTGGGGATAGAAGATGCACCAATACATAATACAGACAATACATATTTTGCATAACCTTGCTTGCGCATAAAAATATACCTGGACTAGTTTCGTGTGCAAATACAGGGTCTATGTCCCATCAGAAAACATTAGGGAAAAACATGCAAGGCAACAAAATGAATCTTTACATATAGACAAAAAGAAAACAAAAGAACTAATGTCTTCTGACTAATTAATTTGTCGACAGGTGAGCCTTCAGTGCTGGTAACGAAAGGAACCGAAGACGAGCGTTCCATAACGTCGGCTAGAAGCATGTTCTATTCTTGCACTGTTCGTGGAAAAAGAATTAGTTTTTAAAGATACCGGTTCGACAATGAAAGTCTCTGTTTTTTGGAGTGGTGAGAGTGTGTGGTTGGTTTGGCGACAGACTGGATAAAATTGCTTTTTTTTATTCCTATTTTATTGTGATAGAGTAGACACAGATACTGTAACTGATTAGTATGGCACCGGGACTGTAACAAATCCTGTTCAGCCTTTTTCACCAAGGCACTGGCAGATGCGCGCCAGCTGTAGTTACTGTAAACAAATCTGACCGATTTTCTTTGAATACTTTCTAACTGGACAATATTTTCTTTTGGGTATGGGTCCCACACTATTGACGTATATTTCGTGATTGGTTGGGTAAACGTTTTATATGCCATCAGTTTAATATCTTGTGGTGCCCGTCTCCATGTTTGTCTTAATACCCAATTTTGCATACTGCTTTTTTCTTGATGTAAGAAATATGCTTGTTCCACCGAAGATCCGAGGTAAATATGACGCCTAAGTACTTATTATTTTTTACTTCAGTCAATTAGCTTCCATTTAAAGAGTAGTTAAATTGTAACAGTAAGAGCTTTCTAGTGATTCTCATGAGAACTGTTTTTCCTGGGTTAATTTTCATTTGCCAGGTCTCGCACCATTTTTGTATGTGATTAAGAGCTTCATTTAAGTGGACCTGGCCGTGAGGGTTATCAATCTTGTGGTAAATTATGCGGTTCTCAGCAAATAGCTTAATTCTGATGGATACTTGATTAAAACTGTGATTTATAAATACCAAGAAAAATAGCAGTCCCAAGACCGACCCTTGTGAAATGCCCGACCCTACAGCTACAGGGGCTGAGCAGACATCTTCAATTGTTGCCGGGAGTACAAGTAGTCTTCTATCCACAACACTAACGTAATTTTTCAGTATGGCCTTAACCTTCACTAAATGTTTAGACTGCGAAACACAGTCAAGCGCTTTTTGAAAGTCTAAAAAAAAATGGCATCTATTTGAGATTGAGCGTCCATAGCAGCCGCGAAATCATGAAGTGTGGTCACCGTCGATTTCCTTTTGAGTAAACCGTGTTACCCATTGTTGATCTTTGAGAATTGTCATGCTCTACATTGCATTTATATTGCGCACTTCGCCTTTCACAGCGAAGCTGTATATGGCTAGGGTAAATCCGTCGTCCGCGAGCCAAGAACTCTCCTCCACAAGAGAGAATTTCTCTCGCATCGTTTCCCTCGCATCGAAGCGCGCTTTAGCTGTCACCTGGGTGTCATTGAAACATCTGCTCGAACGTATGACATTGTGCGCGTGTGTTATAGGGGGAGAGAGAGAGAGGTGAAGTTGCGGTCTCACTTTAGCTCCGCCGTCGCCATGGGACTGCCGTTAGTGGTGCGTACGCCCAAAGAACAGCGAATTTACGAGGAACGACGCCGGGGGGGGGGGGGGGGGGGGGGGAGCAGCGACGGGGATGTGACCGTCGGCGTCGCGCCGCCTTCTCGCCATACCGAGAAGAAGAACGTGCCCGCGGCGTGCAAGCGTCTACGTCGCGCCGCGGAACGTCGTCGTCGCGCCGACTAGGCGACCTGAGAGGAGGAACGTGCCCGCGATGCGGCGCGCAAGAGACGGCGCAGAGCCGAAGACGCTGGCTGCAACGAAGGCGTGCCAGCGTTCCACGGTGCCTATGCGAGGTTCAAGAGAGGCTTTCTCAACCATAACTTCGGATTGAGTTGTAGAGTGTGCGATCGGCTATGCAGCTTCGCTGGTCATCCACCTTCGCACGGTAGAATGGCTGCCGAATCTTTAAAAAACTTATTTTAGGTCGTCTCCCCTCCTCTCACCTTGAATTTTTCATATTCTAGGACAAGGTAGCCAACTATGTTATAGACTGTCTAACCTCCCTGTCTTTCCTTCTCATCTCTCCTCTTGAGTTCTTCATTACTTTGTTTTTGTTTCTTTTGGTCCTAAAACTGGCAGAGGTTTTTGAGGTTCCCCATTTGGCGCATATTTACGGTTGTAAAACTACTGTAATATCCTGAGTCACTGCAAGCCTTCCTAATGGCTGTAATTCGCATAACCACCACTGATCCTGATGCTACATGAATGCTAGACAGTGGAGTCCAAAAATGTTTTGTTTCAATCGAAGCAATCATCTGAAGGCCACCTGTGCGAGAGACTCGGGTGGCCTTAAAATTAACTTGGTCTCTCAAGCAATGCAACATTAGCTGTGTCATCTGTGGGCACCAGCTAGGCAATGGTCCAGCTAGCGTATTTTCTTTTTGTTGCAAACAGGTGTGCTGCTCGCCTGTGTTTTGCTACCAGGATTTTATTCTTGTCACAGTCTGAAGGCGACCCAGAAGGAGAAAAAGTTAGCGAGATTAGATCAAATACGTTTTGTACTTCTGTTCATTGTAATTTAGAATATTTTTTTTTCTGCGAATGGAATAACATTTTCCTTGTCACGTCAAGCTGCCATGTTTATAAAAAAATTCTATGCTCAGTAAATTTTATTATACTATTGACACTTGAATGTACCCATTCTCTCTCAAAGAATGTTATCGTATTTTTATGCTACCGTTGAATGCAGTCGATTGTTGAATAAAATTCAGGCAAGGGCCTTTGTAAGTTGCTGAAACCGTGGCATTTTGTTCCTGTCCTGGCATATTTCTTTCTGCAAAAAATTAGTGCTAAATAAAGGAATCTTAATCTAATCTAAACTCGGGAGAGGCATTGACTTAAGATATTGTTATGTGAGAGAGTAACAAGGAGATATCCTATCTTCCTCCTCTTAACCAGAACTGACCACTCAGTTGTGTATGTTGCCTCTTGGTGCCACATTCTAACTATCATCCTGGCCACGGTGGCCGCATTTCGATGGGGGTGAAATGCAAAAACACCCGTGTACTTAGATTTAAGTGCACGTTAAAGAACCCCAGGTGGTCCAAATTTCCGGAGTCTCCCACTACGGCGTGCCTCATAATCAGATTGTGGTTTTGGCAAGTAAAACCCCATAATTTTTTTCCCAACTATCCAAAAACTACAACTGCTTTGCTTGACAACTTGCCTTATTTTAAGCGTATGAGATGTGCATTGGGGCGGGGGTGCAGCTGAGAAACATGCACCAAAGTGTTCGACATGGTTCTATTCCACATTGCAGAATTGATGAAGATTTTCAGAGCATCCCTGCCGAAAAATTCTACTCCATACAAAATGCTCAAGAAGGCAAGGTAAGGTTCAGTCATTCTTGCATGCCTCTAAGTTTGATTGAAACTATTTCACTGGCTTTAAAAAGATGACAGAAAGCAATAATAAGTTGGTATTGATTAACTGCACTTCTGTAGTTGGCAGAACAGCAACTCTTGGCACGAATGGCAAATGGTCGCTGGAAAAACATAAACAACGTACGTGTGTCAATATTTAGAAGTGTACATGAATACATATTTAGATGTGTAGATTATTTGTACGTTCTTACTAATCCTCTCGGACAAAAAATAAAATTTTTTACCACACTTGCTCCCCTACATTATATCATCCCTTCGGGGAAATGTGGGTTTTCTGTAAATAAATACTAAATAAATAAATAAATGTGGCATATAGTAAGCCAAAAAAGGTGCAATACTTTACTGGTAATCAACTTTCTCCTGCTAAATAACAATAAAAAAAACCAGCAGAATCCATCTGACTATGGCAGTCGATGGTAACATGATTAGTATTCTAGCAATGTAGCAAAATAGCATGTTGCTAAGGACACATTTATTTAGAATCTGTAGTGGTTATTCTGAAATTTCTATTGCTTTGGCTATATGCGGCATGCACTGTTGCCGGTAGCAGTCCATTTTGCTATGACACTCGCATGGCCAAGGTCGGCCGTGAATATGACGACAATGACACAGGGATAATCATGGAATGACAAAGATGATGCTGAAATGATGCCAACGGATAACGATGACAGTGTGATGACGACTGTATCCTGAAGATAGTATGACGATGACAACCAGATGACGAAGATGGAATGGCTGCGATTGCATGACTGCGGCAGTATGACAACGAATACGTGACGAAGACTGTATGATGACAACGCAATGACAACGACGGCATAATAACGGTATGAGAACAATAAGATGAACCCCAGTACATGACGGCAATGACGTGGCGACGCCTGTATCACACAGCTTTATGACAATGATGGTGTGACAACAAGCCAGATGACAAAGCTGGCGTGATTATGATGGCATCACGACGGCGGTGTGACAACAAATGCATGATGGTGGTGTGACGACAACGGCATGACGAGTGTCAGATGAGAAAGCTGAAATGACGACAATAGAATGACCACTACGGCATCGTGACCACGAACGAGCACAAACCTAGTTGCCCAAGCTATTAGACTACTGGGGCCATTGTGTCTGTGTAAAAGGGGTGACGACAACAACAAATTAGGCCAGTGGGTTGGGATGATTAGCTAGTTAGTTAGACAAACAGATAGATAAGCTCAAAGTGCCTAAAGTAGATAAAGAATGCTAATCACATTACCGTAAAATATCACGAAAGTGCCCAGTATTAACATTTTCAAAATTTCAGAACTCTGAAAATTATACGTTACGCGCCCACCCCCTCTAAAGCACCAGCATCAGCCAAAATATTCACCCCACTGCGGTCGTAGCGAGACCGCTAGGGGCGATGACGAGGATATTTGCTTCCTTGCAGTGGACAGGGAAAGACCGGTGCATGTGAATATAGTGCAGAGTGACAATGAACAGTCCTTAAAAAAAAAAAAAAAAAAAAAAAAAAACCAGTGGTCGCAGGGCTTTGTGAGACACATCTTGATAAAGCGTGCCCGTGGTTGCGCGAGTGTCAGCGACGAATACATTGACCTCCCTTCTGCACCAACTCGGAAGAGTTGTTCACTGGGTTCAGTGACAGTGAGTAGGTGCTAGTGTACCTGATCATTTACCATTATAAAATAAACATGCTTCTGTCAATTCCATAACCACCGTTGCCCTGCCTCGAAGTTTTTTGATGGCCGTCATCTTGGTTTTTACTGCTTCAACTGAACAAGCGCCCATATCTAGATTAACCTAATTTTCAGTGAAAGTGGGGTGGGCGTTTCCGCGGCATCTTACTGTAATAAAGTTTCAAAACGAACTGTTACCAGTGTTTGCTGATTTACTATTGCTCTTTACTGTCACTTTAATTGCTTTTTTTGCATTAAACTCCATGGAGAGCATCTTGCCTGTGAATTCTCCATTTTTAAACATAAATTGTTCTACTGGCATTATGATGTGTTTAAACTGGAAGCACCACTAAATTTATCCCAAAAATTTCTTTCTCGTAGGTTGACTTTTGCTTGCAGACAGATGGCACTGGAAAGGTGAATTTTTAAAAGCTCTTTTTACAGCAAAGCTGTTAGGTGGAGTTCCGCAATGGTTTTGGTACAGTGGTGAAAGGCAGCGTGTAATGGCGTGGTCTATATCAAATGTAAATAACATGCACTGCAGCCAGAATTTGGTTTACTAAACTTATGATTATAAAATAAAAGATACCTCATATTATATCTCATTAGAATGAACATTTTCACGTTCCCTTATAAGTGGTTCACATTAGAGTTCAGCTAGGTGTTAGTACAGCTGTATCGGGGAAAGCTGACCCCGTGGGGCTGCAACACCACCGGTGTGGACGCTGTGAGCCAGCTAACAAACCCCTAGTGCTTCGATCCGAGGGTGTGAGAACTCGCTTATACAGCTTTGCTGTCCTTGTCGGAATATTTTAAGTGTTGGAAATCAAAGTTTGTCATATCTGTAACAAAGACAATTTCTTCCAGACTGATTGCTTTGTGCAGACTGAAGATGCCACAAAGGTAACGTGTGCATGTTAAGTTCATTCTGAATTAACCTGACATGTTGGGAGCCATTATTGCCTACGGTGATATGTTTGTTTTCTTATTATCCACAGAAAACGTTTGAAACTGGGAAATGCATGAAGGTAAGAGGGTGTATTTTATTGAGATAGAAGTTATGTTGACTGTCAGGCAGATTTTTGCCATCTCGTCATGTGTGATAAGATCCCATCCGGTGCGCTGTCAATTGTGGGTGCAAGGGCAAGCAATCGAGGGTGAAAAGGATGGTGGCTTGGACTTGAGACCCGATGTCGGAGGTCGCGCGATCAAGCACTTGCCAGGAGAGGAGAGCATGCGTCTCCTCCTCCAGCTTTCTCTGGCCCGGCTGTGACTGCGCGTGGCTGTTGGCATGACTATAACACAGCTGAGTGCCTACGCTTCCCACGTGCCATATGTTAGAGGCTGTCTGCAGTGGGTACAAAAGGCTAAGGGCGAGTCAGAGATGCCAGCGTAAGATGCCCCGATGCACATGCCACCCACGTAGGGTGATGCCATCATGCTGGCCTCGCGGGACGCGCCACCACCATTATTTTGCCCACTTCTCTCTGCGGTGCGAGTGGTGAGTGCGGATAGGTGTTTTGCTCGTGCATTCCCTTCTCAGTATGCATATCCAAAAGCATGGAACGTTCTAGACATAGTTAGAGAACATTTTCTTTTAGGCTTGTAAAGGCCTTGAAAATTGAGACGCTATGTCACAGTAGTGCCGAATTCTTTGAGACCCCCTTTGTCAATGCATGCTTGTGGTTTCAAGCTCAATATTTGTGCAAACCGTTGTGTAACAGAAACATATTTGTCTTATTTATTGCATTTTCATGCTGACAGAGGCTTGAAGGTCGCGTTACTTCACGTAAGCCAGAATTACGTTAGCTGTATGACGCGTCTGGTTCACTATTATATTGTGTACATACACAGAAAGCATCTCTGTTTCCTGTGCGGACATTTTGTGTCTTGGAGCGCATCGCTTGGGTAGCAGATACCGATGGACCAAACTTGGGTACACACAAAATGGAAAAGACGAACATTTGCTCTAAACAGCACAATACTTCTGCTTGTGTGTCACTGTGTTGTCTGCCGATTACCTAATCTTACTTTCTCCAACTTTTGTCACTTTGCATGATAGACGCAGTACATGACTTTTAATTATTTTTAATGTTAGGATGACAGTGCTTATCGTAAAAATTACAGGTGCCAACAAAATTCGTAGTAAATTGTGGAGGTTGCGAGTCTCACGTGCGAAATGCAACCCATCCATTATCCCTTCTAGCAGTGTACTTTTTAGTCGCTACATTCCCGTCTGCAGTTTTCATATTTCCTCACTACGTTAACACTATTTTAAACTTTCCAATGGATCAACAGACCCACTTTGAAAAATGCAGCCTCGAACATAACCGCACAGACTGTTGAAAGAATCTCAAGTCAGTGGTGTTCCCCTTCAGAACTGAACTACTAAGCATTGTTTTTCGGTTTACTGGGCACACCTGTATGCATTAACAGTGTCTGAGCTTGTGACAGTGCCACAACTGCAGCTTGGTTGTGTGATGGGGCCATTGAGTGCTAAGCGAAGTACAGACAAAAAAAAAAAAAAGCTCAGAAAACTGATATTTCTTGCTGAAAGTCTTCAGCGAGGATGCAAATGTATAAACTGGAGTAGTTCTAATTTTGATAGTCTATATGTATTTACCATTGAAGCATAAAGAACAAGTGTTCTGCAAAACAATGCCACCCATCCCCATTCCAACCAAGAATCCTGTAAACACTGGCTTCTTGCACATTCCCCTGTAGTGGGTGAGTGTAATTATTTAAAGAATAGCAGGCAAGCAAAAATAGATGGGGGTCTTTGTGTGGGACAATGCTTCTATCGTAGTAAATGAGTTCAGAGCCAATGAAATCGCTGTAGTCTGCTTCTTTCTGTTTTTTTTTTTAAATATATCCTTGTGGCTAAGCTTGACTGCATGGTAGATACGACCATTCAGTTGTTGGCAGATGCTTGAACACCGTTTAATGCTCGCACTGCGCTTGCCAAGAACGCAGCCTGCATATAGTCGTCAGAAGCTTGGTTTATGTCTCGTACCATGTAACGACATTCTGTGTGCTTCTGCTAAGACAATTTACTTTTGTCATGAATGTAGGTGCTTGGTGTAAGTGAAGGAATCAGTGCTCTAAGCACGCCACACTTCTCGCCTACTGTAGTGAGCCAGAGAATCATGACCGCCATAGCAGATGACGCAGTTGTCCTTAAGCTGAGAGGGCGCGTTTCAAGGCACCCTGCGCTAGTGTTGTGACCATGAGTGCTTGTGGTCACCAAGTGAGATCTGTTCATGTTTGCCTCTACGCACATGACACCATGCTTGTTAATTTAACTGGTAAACGCATGTTTACTGCAATTTATGTGGCTGATAAAGCTGCAAACTTTGCTCATGGCAAATCAGTTCTGTGGAATCATCCCTTTAGGTGGAGGCACAAATCCTGGACCAGGATGAATTTTTCTTCAACTGTGAGGCTTCTTTCTGAAAAACCAATATGGGTTTCCTTTGTAACTTCATGCTACGTTCGGGTGGATGACAATTTTTTCTTTCAGAAACCTTACATGTGTGACTGTATAATACTTCGCTATCAATGCCTTGCCTTTCTGGCTGAACTGTGACCTTTTTTTGTTCTTTATTTTTTCTTTTCATAGCCGGAGCTTTATTTTCACCCTGACTTACAGTCAGGAACAGTTAAAAATTGAGTTAGTGGTTCACTTTTGTTTGTGTGACAGCATTAATGAGCTTAGACATGGTTTTTCTTGTATGACTAAATCGAAAATGTAAGCACCGTTGTTCAACTTTCTCAGAGTCTGGAACAAGGAGAAATAATGGCCATAGTTAGTGATTAAATTTTTGTTGTTTGTTATGTCATAGTGATATGGGAATGTGGGCCAGACACTTCATGGGGTTGACAGTTTCCTTGGTTTCTTGAATTGTTACTTACCTTTGTCACTTTTTGCGTAGGCGAACTAGTGAGACATGTTTGCGAATTGTGTGTCTATGATTGGTTTTACAGGTTGTTGCAGTGCAGACCGAAGAATATCCAGAACTAGAGGTAAGCTAGTTGCCTACTTATTCGTGATTCGCAGTATTGACAAATAAATGGCAGATCTGCACAAGGCCCCTGTATGCTCAGCTAAATCATAGACTGAAGAAATTTAGCACTAACAGCCAGATTCACTAATGGACTTCAACGCGGAACTCTTTCATGACTCTATTGAATATAAGGCATGCTGTGCCTGGAAGCACTGCGCGACAGCATGACTGACTGCTAACATGTGGCGCTCTCCTGGGCTTGGTGGCTCAATATAAGAGCCAGATATCGAGAAGCACAACACAGCTATGTGTCAAAAAAAAAAAAAGAGTACAGGAGCAAACTGCCTAGTGAAGAAAGGACAGCTTGTAGATAATAGCATGCAGGCTGGGCTTTGTTTATCTCAATGTCATAACCACTATTGCAATATTTGTTTTCCCCCGTGCTTGGCAGAACTTGCTTTAAGGAACTTTGCTGTGCTAATTTTTCGGCCAACAAAAAGTAATACTGAACGGCCCACCTGCAAGCTTACATACTGGAGTGTACTTGTGTTTTATTATGAACCAAAGTGCAATTGTCGTGGCCATAAATATCTCTTACATTTATTCCTCTTTATCTGGTTGCGGGTTCAATTCCAAGCTACATTGCTGCGTTGATATGAGAGTTGAGATGAGAGAAAAATTGAGATGAGAGAAAAACGCTCATGGGTACTTAAGTATATAAATGCACATTAAAAAGCCCCAGGTGGTCAAAACTATTCCAGAACCACTGTGGTTGCTCAGTGGCTATATTGTTGCGCTGCCGAACGAACATAAGGTTCTGGCTTCGATCCAGGCTGCGGCAGCCACAATTCAGTGGGGGTGGAATGCAACAGTGCTCATGTGACGTTCATTGTGTGTCTTAAAATGTAGTCAAACCCAATGTGCAGTTTTGATACATTAAGATCTACAATTTTTTAAAATTTTCGACTTCACCGTCTCTCAGATGAACTAGCGATAGCATTAGCCATCACGACGATACCGTACTAGGAGTGCATCATAGTTCTGATGGATTCTCAGACGGCACGCAGAAATTTTTCCAGGGCCAAAATTTTCAGGGCAGCACATCATATTGAGTGGAATGCACCAGCTTCCACCATACATACAAATCGTGTGGACTCCGGACCATGAGTCCTTATGTGGCAATCAGCAGACACAAGCCCACACCCGAGTGCATGCGCACCAGGAGCCGTGAGAGGGCATGCCAAGTAGTTCCACCCCGAACCGATACCATTAACCTACATGCACATCCTACAACACTATCACCTTTCACAAAGAACACAACTGCCGCCTCATAATGCTCTGACGCGAGACGAAGCCATAATATAGCGAAACCTCCAAACAAATATATATCCGCATTTGAGTCTTTACCACGCCATACACCCTGCACTGTATTCCTATAAATGCCCACACTGCGATCAATGCGAAATGCTTTACCACATGGTATAGGCTTGTGAAAGCGCACCACAGCTCAAAAACATTCCTTTACTTAGCTGTCAGTATCATCAACAAGGCACTCGCGTGTTGCTGTCAACTCAGCTATGTGCTTGACTGAGGGGAAGCAAGGCATTAGATTTTACACGAATGGGTCTGTAAGAGCATAATTTGTTCTTCCAGTTTCATGCAGCATGACTAGCATTGGCTCCCCACACCTGTTGGCTCTTAGTACAAGTCAAAATGTCCTGGCAGGCAATGATGTACGTGTCTGGCAAGTGGGAACACACTGGATGACTCCTTGCATTCGGCTCATTGTTCTCGCATTGTCCTTATTTTTACCACCACTTCGTATATTGATTTGCTATGGAGATGTATGAATTGAGTGAAAAACCTGGCCCAGTCCCAGATTTCCCAATTAGCCTTGCAAAAGTGTTAAGGTGATCAGTTTTAAGCTAGCTACTATTCCAGAGCCAATTTATCTGACCAAGTGGGGACCTTGAACAATTTTGATTATTTTGTACAAACATACTGAGTTGTTAGGGTAGGTCCTTCTGATCACATTTAAGCGCTCTGCGTAAAGCATGCAATTTATTGTAAGACTTTAGAAATGTGCATCGCAACTGATTGTAGATGTGCCGCTCCCCTGAGTTTTTAGCCGCCCCTTCCCCTGGTACATAGCGGGGGTGCGTGACGTTACTCAGGCGAGCTATCCGATTGGCTACCTACATTGCGCCATCGGTCATTTTTCCAGTTTTATGGGGACCAAATGTTGTGTGTAATAATTGGAATATTGGTTAATTTGTATCACAAAAAAAATTACACAGAGAGAATACACATCAATGTATCGCTACACTCAAGCATTTCCGGCACACAGCAAGTGTCGTCTGCTTGTGTGACACCTTGCCTCGTGTTGACGTGAGGTGCACGGTCAGTGTTGGTCTCGAGGCTTCTTTTCACGAGCACCATGAACCGCCTTTGTTGCGTTGTGGGCTGTAAATCTAGTGATTGGTGACATGTCAAGTTGCGGCATCGTTTCTCTCTGCAAAGCAACATGCGAGCGGTGTGGCTGCAGCGCATCGGGCTGTCGGTATCCGATTGGCAAGCAGCATCTACACGTTTGCGGTCGTGACTTCATGCCGGAGGATTACTATCACAGTAACATGCTCATGTAGTGATTGGGCTCTGCTACAGAACACACGCAACGCACGCTGCTTGGATAGCTCTCTATGGGTGTCGATGGCCAGGTGGCTAGCGGAGAGGTCGGGAGAGGCTACGGGCGCTGGCTCCAAGACACCGGAAGTAGACGACACGACGTCGCATCATGATGCAGAGCCAGTGAAGGTGGACCTTAGCCCCAATCACTCGGCAAATGAGTTGAGGAGGAAAAGCGTGGCTAGGGAGGAGGGTAACTTGTGATAGCCCTGAGCTCTCTTAATATGAGTTGCTTCGCTTAAATTGTGGAGCAAATGTTTTACTGTAGCTGTACCTTATGTGCCTACTAAATTTGTTCTGTTTCAGGGACCCTTGTTTCAGTGTGCCTAGCATGTATTTTGTGTTTAGTGTTAGGAGGGGATGGCCGTGTACAAATTTTTAGATGTCCAGTCTGCTAACCTTTGATTTTATTTTTCCCTTTCAACAATACTTCAGTTCTACGAGCCTACCTGTGATGCTACCGAGTACGAGAGTGACTGTCCACTTGCTATGGGGGCAGAGAGTGAAGATTGGCTCTAACATCAAACAAGGGCACAC
The DNA here is from genome assembly GCF_013339745.2 of Dermacentor silvarum. Lineage (NCBI taxonomy): Eukaryota > Metazoa > Arthropoda > Arachnida > Ixodida > Ixodidae > Dermacentor > Dermacentor silvarum. The sequence continues at coordinate 137,460,604 of NC_051162.1, forward strand.
GGTCTAATCACAAGGAAAGCATCCTATGCAGTAAGTGTGTCTGTTTCATGCATTACCTCAAGAATGGCCACTTTTGCCGAGCATTTAGATTCGGTGCATCATGCTTAGTCGCTAGCCTATTATGAGCATTTACGCTTTCTTTGATCACTTTCTTCCTGGTCCAACTTGAGTTGTAGGTTCTGAAATTTCTTGCAAGCTATTCCACTTCGTTGACATTCCCTTTGACAAATGGTGTGGGTCACTTTATACCTGGGCATACCTTTTGGTTAAAATAGTTTGAAATTCACATGTTACACCAGATTGCTTTGTGTAACAGTATCTACGTGTTCTGTTTCAATTATGCTCACTAAGCAGAGTCTTCTGTTTATGTGGAAATAACGGGGCAGATGATATTAAATGTGAAATGTTTTTGCAGTCGCAGCCAGTCTTGCAGACCCCGGCTGATTTCACTTGTGTTTCAACTAACCAGACTAATCTTACCAGTCTAGCAGATTCTTGATAAACACTGTACAGTTTCTTAGCAGTAGACAGGTAATAAAGTAAAGCAAAGATAACCTTGCACCACTGACTGCGCCAGCATTGAAACCCAGAACATTCTGATTTCCAGACTAGTGTGCTACAGCTGACGAGGCTACGAGTCCTTTCCTCATGACGAATTATAACTTGGCTGTGTGAGTTCAGTAGTGCCAGCAACAAGCTGTTGTTTCTTTGCAAATGTGGGGCATCCACATAATGGAAGCAGGTCTCAGAATGAAGAGCAAGAATGAAGCGAGGATTAATTAAAATGTTAACACGGTTGTAGTGAGAGATATGGTGACAGCAATTAGATGACCAGAGGAGGATAAAATGTTCTAATGACAGGAGCTAGGCACTTTATTGTGCCACGCATGCAGAAAAACAATATACAACATCAGTAGCCGGTGCTCAGTAATTTATATTTGGAAGCGTGCAGTATAACTCGCTAACATATGCAACAGTAAATGCCATTTTTGATAAAATATGTTTCCTGAGCAAGTCTTGAAGCGGTGTTACCACTCCTGCCTAGAATGGTTGTTGCCAAGAAGCGAGCGTCGCAACCACACAGTCACATAGGCTACCAAATGTTCGCCATTGCCCTCTCTTTTGCTTAAGTTTTGCACACGCTCCGTAAGAGGCAGTTCACGCAACATTCGATTTGGCCAATAAACATTTTATATTTTATTTATTTAGCCATACAGTTAACAAACTTTTGAGGGTCTCCGCAGGGAGGGTACAATGAATGGAATTTACAGACTAAATACACACACATTTTACAATGGTCAACTAACAAGCGAAACCACATTTATCCAAATACTTATCTAGGCAAACTTCAAAATCACATACATTGTTTTTCTGCACATCATCATCCGGTAAACTATTCCATAGGTTTATAGTCTCGGGAAAAAAAGAACGAAACAAATTAAGCCCTCCTGGAAGATAAACTACTCCTCAGGAGCACTTGACGATGGGCTTCTTATGCCTTGTGCGGCAACCTCATTTGCTGTCACAGCATATGTGAGGCCATCACTTCAAAAGCTTATTGGGGGCAGGAAACACAAGAGGTATTACCGTGTCAGTTAACAAGCTTTTTTTTAGGTTATGTGACACCTTGTGCACAGATGGTACTACTACCTTCAGCCTCAACTTGTTAGGCCTTGACAATTCCTGCTAATAAACGGTCGACAGTAGCACTTGTGTTCATCCCTTTTTTGTCTGTGCGTGTCTTTTTCTATTACTAAGTTCCTTAAATTATGCAAGACCACTTAGCCCAGCCAACTTAGCCCAGCCAAAAAAAAAGCATGTGAGGGGAACACGAAGACTGAAACTCTTGGGCTCTTGTTCTATGTTGTGCGCATTCCCTTGATTGTTCCTTATAAATGTTTGACAAACTCTCCCAACATTGTCCTTTCCTGGTGTGAATAGTGCTTGCAGCTGTCTAAATTTCCTTTGTGCATTTAAGCTTAGTTGCAAGTTCGCACTGCTCCACTTTTGTGGCATTTTTGTTTGCTTTACAAATCGTCCCCAGTTTCTACCACTGCAGTATTCTTTCTTTCCAGTCTCCCAGGAGCCACGTCGCCAATCACGAGAGGACTAACACAGGGAAAGGACCTTTCATGCACGACGTCTGCCAGGAGGACTTTTTGCGAACAGAGCTCTTGGCGTGCACCTGAGGGTCCAGATGTGGGAAAAACCTCACGAGGGTCCGGTCTGTGGCTAGCACTTGGCTGAAGCAACCCACATTTCATGTCATCAGAAGTTTCACCTAAGCGGTGGCAAACGCTGTTACGTGGTTCTGCCATGCAACAAGAGCTTCACGTGCAAAACCAGCCTCACCCAGCACGTGATGAACCACTCGGACAAGAGACCACATGCCTCCTTGGTGTACGGAAAGCGGTTCACACAATGCTGCAGCATCAAGTTGCGTGCGAGTGTTGTGCAATGGCCAGTACCCACTGCGCTGTTTACACTATAAGTTAGCTGGAGGCAGGGTCAGACTAATGACCCATGTACGTGCTTGACATGGTAGCTCCACGTTCAGGGACAGGTGAAAAGATGGTGACCACGAAAGATGTTACTGAAGTGGGCAGCAGAAAGAAAAGCTGTCAAGTTGATCGATAAATAAGAGAAAAGGATAATGAAAGAACAAGTGTAGCTGGCCAAAATGTTGAATTTCGAGTGGTAAGACACCCATGGGAGACAACAGGCCAAGTTGGGTGGCTGGAAAGGCACGAGCATCAAATATTTATAGCCAGCTTGTGAATGAACAGCAGTATCAAGAAAATGGTTTAGGAGCAAGCAGTACTACAACTCAGGGCACAGAACAAGAAGACGCAGGATGCTGTGCCGGCTACCAACTGAAAGGTTTAGCACATAGTGTTATTTAAATGTTAATGCAATGCAGTAATGAATGAATATAAAGATGGATGCAAGAAAACTGAACTGATATCTTGATCGACAAGACCACATCAACATTAATGGATGAGCACTTGTGCAAGCTGCTGCTACAAGAAATACTGCATTATGTAAATTTTAGGTGGCAAAATTATTGTCACAAGTCCAATTGAAAAGTGATTCAAACTTCTGCATGCGCGTGCCCGTTCTCTTGCCAAGTGCGCCATGTGACATTTTCGAAGGTTACACACGCACAATTATGAAACGGGGATTTTTGCAATCAAAAAGTTATTTCACATGGTAAAGTATCCTGCACGTGAGTGCTCAACAAACAATATTCTCACTAAGTGTGTTCTTAGTACTGTGAATCCACAGGAACAGTTCTCAGTCAATCCACATTTACAGAAATATAATTGCGTTGATATTGCTGATATAGAGGCAGATTTATGTGTATGCTGTCATTTCTTGGGCACACATACAGTATAGACCACTTATAACGTAACCGCTTATCATGCAGGACCGGATATAATACGGTCTTTTTAGACTCCCGTTAATTTTCCCATAGCACTCTATGTATACGCATAGTGCAGTTGCGGGACACGAAATACCGGTTACAGTGCGGCTGCCTGGAAGTTCGGCAGTCAACCTAGATGGCAAACGCTCCCCTCAAGCCACAAATACCGTATTTACTCGAATCTAACGTGCACTTTTTTCCGATAAAACGGGTCCAAAAATTGCGTGCATGTTAGAATCGAGTACGACCCTAAATCTGCGTTGCCATCGGCATTTTAAAATGGCCGCCTTGCACGTGCGTCAAGCCTAGCTACTCTCGAGCCTAGCTACCGTATCTTCCTCCATGTGCTGCAGTACACGTGCTTAGGCAATAGTCTACCGTCTGTCTGCACGTTTTCTGCGTCTGCTCTATCAGCATGAAGTACCAAGTTCATCACGGTTTCCGGCCTGGTTTGTCATGCGATACACAGCTTTTTGAATTTGTTGCTGATCTTCACCTGAACTTAGACTCATCAATTCAGACTGACGTCATCTACCTAGACTTTGCCAAAGCATTCGACTGTGTTCCCCATCAGCGACTTTTGGCCAAACTTTCATGCCTCAATCTCGACCCTCTCGCACTGTCATGGATCCATTGCTTCCTAACAAATCGCCTCCAGTACACAGCTGTCGGAAATCATTGCTCTGGCACTTCTAGCGTAATCTCCGGCGTACCACAAGGGTCTGTCCTCGGTCCCCTTCTCTTTCTCATCTTCATAAACGACCTTCCTAACGGCATTTCATCCTCTATCAGACTTTTCGCAGACGACTGCGTACTTTATCGTCGCATCAAGGACCAAACCGACCATGCAATACTTCAACAAGACTTACATTTAATAGAAACCTGGTGTTCCAATTCTCTTATGAAACTTAACATCTCCAAATGTAAAGTTATGCGGATCTCCCGTAAGCACTCTAACAAGGAATACCAGTATTCTCTAAACTCGACAACCCTATCCACCGTTGAATCATATCGTTATCTTGGTATCACAATTAACAGCAAGTTGACCTGGACCGACCACATCACAAAATTGGCTACCGACACTACTAAATCACTTGGTTACGTCAGACGCAACCTGGCGCTGTGCCCCTCATCGACACGAAAACTAGCCTATGAAACTTTCATTCGAAGTAAACTTGAATACGCCTCAGCTATTTGGAGCCCGCACCAAGCTTACTTAATCAACACTTTAGAATCAATACAAAATTGTGCCGCTAGATTAATCACTTCCAGGTACAGCTGCCAAGAAAGTATCAGTAAGATTAAATCATCCTTAGGACTCGAACCATTGTTGTTGCGTCGGAAAATTGCAAAGCTGTGCCTTTTCCATCGAATATATTATAACTTCGCACATCTGCATGGAAAGCTTCTTATTCCACCAACCCGTACATCTCGTCGCCTTTTTAACTCTTGCAGCATCCAGCGCTTGCATGGTTCAACATCTTCCTTTAATCAATCGTTTTTGCCTAGCACTATCGCAGAGTGGAACAACTTACCAGATAGAGTTGTCAGCGAGCGTAACCACATTATCTTTAAACGGCTGCTTACTGATTACCTCAAGCTCTAACCTTATAATGACCGTACTGCGTTTTCCTTCTTTCGCTTTTTTTTTTCTTTTTTCTTGCTTTTGCATTGTATTCGGTGTGCCGCGAAGTTTTTCCTTTTTTGTGTGTGTTCCTTTTTTCTTTTTAGTTGTGTTCTCAAATGAAATCCACAGGCTGTAGGAAATTGTAACCATGTCTATATTCCTATTCTTACCTCCTGTAACCCCCCCCCCCTTATGTAATACCCCGACAGGGGTCCTTAAGGGAAAATAAATGATGATGATGATGATCATGATGCCGCATTTAAAAGGAAAGTGATCATGCGTGCGGAAACGGACGGAAATCGGGCCGCATCACGGGCGTTTGGAGAATCCGAAACTTGCGTTCGGGACTGGCGCAAACAGAAGGAGAGGATTTTTGCCAGCAAAGCAATACGGAACGGTTTCAGGGGACCTAAGCTGGACGTAATCTGCGATGATCCACTGCGGCGATACAATCGCCTTGGCCCTATCTTGAAAGCAATCTGCGACGGGCAAAGTCCGCCGCGCGCCGTGTTTTCGCCGCTTATAGGTCGCATTGAATAAAGCCCCTATATTTATAAAAGTAGCGCCATCCACGTCCCTCCTCCTCCGTTCTACTATCGCGCTCGGCGCGACCAGCGCGATCGAGGCGCGATATCGACAGTGGCGCCGCCTGCGTCGGGCCTGCCGTGGCAGACGACAGCTAACACGCTACCAGAGGAAATCCGAGGAAAACTTCGATCGCGCCCTCCGGAGACATTTTTGAGGCGCGATTTTGCTTCGTCAGTCAGTAACTGGTCTTAATAATGCCGTTTTGGAAGTAGCAACGCGACGATGCGAGACGGCGCAAATATCAAGTGTGCAGCAAGCGTTTGTGCACGCCGGATGGTAAACAAAAAAAGCCTTTTGCCCTCGCCTTGTCGGTTGCGGCAACTTAAGGCGCAGCAGCATGCCATCACAACGAAGTTTTTGTCCATAACACGTTTGATCCGTTTGTGCGTACAGCACTTTCGTCGCACAGGCCCGAGAATGGCAGTCGGAGAGGGCTGGAAAGAAAAAAATATACAAAGCGCGACGCGAACTTCCACGTGACACGGATTGGCCAATGGGGGAGCGGAGGAGGCTGGGGCGACAGGAGGCGGCTAAGAGAGGGCGAGGAGTAAGCGCCGGGGTGAGCGCGGTGGCGGCAAGATCTAAGAATGGCGCTACTTTTATAAATATAGGGGCTTTAGCATTGAAGCGAGAGGCATGATAGCACGAAGGTCAATTCGCTCGCCGCGCTTCGTCACTCGAGCGTTTTGACAGTTTGTTTCTGCAGTCAACGAGCGAGATGTGTTCATGTTTGCTTGTGCGTGCGTGACACCGTGCTTGTTAATTTATTTAGTAAGCGAATACAGAACCTAGAGCACGGTGACAGCGACGGCAGAAATGCGCCTGGAGTGTCCATCATCGCAATAAAATAGTTGTTTTGGTTATAGTGCGGTACCGCTTATAGTGTGGATATTTGCGACTCAGGCGACTTAAGTTGTAAGCGGTCTATACTGTATATGCTATCAAGCATTTTTACCTACCCAGAATGACTTCCGTGCCAAGAAATAAACACAAGGTAATGCCATCTTTTGTGCCCGCTTTAATTCTTTCTGTTCAGGACCTAAATAAAGTTCGTACTCACTCACTCTTGCACCATACCACTATCATCATTTGGCTTGATGGCACAAGATATTAACAAGCCTGTAATGATAACTCATTGCCAAATTGTACACTACGTGTAAGGACCAGGTGTTTGCTGAACGCTGTTCCTTTACACACAAATTCAACACAGTTTGCATTGTGCAGAAAACACAATTCATGTTGGTTGCAGTCGAACAACAAATTCCTTAAACTTTCTGAACATACGCTGTTGAAACATTGCAGTAAAGCAACGATGGTCTTCCTAGTGCCATAAAACAAGAACTGGCAACCTCTAGTGCCGGACATGCCAACACTCACCTTCTGTAAAAACACCCTCATAACTGCTCTTTCACATGCCTGCAACTATGGCAAACCACAAATGCTTGAACCACTGAAATCATACTCACACCTGCTCCAACCAAAAGAAAGATTAAACAAAAATGTCTTCACTTAAAACTAAAGGACTTGCAATAGCAAGTTCTTGTTTCTTGAACACTGTGCCGCTGCTGTACCTGCTCATCAACTTTCAGGTGTGCGTTGATGAACTTGCACTAATGAGGCTTCGATACTACGTGCCTTGGTAAAGCCTCTGTGTTTGCTGTGGCACAGTATTAAGGGGCTATCAAACAGCTAATGATGACTTCTGCCGTACTAAATTTTGGTGTGTACCTCCTTTTCTGCCTTATATGTATACTATTTCTTTTGCGGTGGTTGGACGTGACGCACAAGAGGCTTTATAATTACTGTTGTAAGACGGGGCAACTTGGCATGAATGCACAGGGAGCAGGAAGAATGTTAGTATGCCAAACGACTGCTGTAGAGTGTGCTGCCATTAAGGAAGAGATATTTATAGCTGTGCATTATATTTGTCACATGGCTGATGAAAATTTGTCCACATAATGTCCATAAGGAGATGTCATATAAAGCCTGTCTGTCTTCAGAAATACAGAATGGCATGTGAAAGGACAGTCGGCCCAGTCTTTCGGAACCTGATGAAAAAATTTAAGTTTGAAATGAAATGGTCTGGGCTTAAGGGCAAGAAACTCGACGTTGATAGCTGCTGCGCTAAGAGGTGCATATTAAGTTGGAGTAATAAAAGGTTGATTGAGCAAATCTTAATGCTGTTTATGAACAATGACATCTGCCCACATGAGCCTGCAATTATGCTCTGGTCAACACGCAATATCTTGTGCCAAGATTCCGTGAACTACAAGCTGATAGAGCACTCCACCTCATTGTCACTCTTGCAGTAGACTGCGAATGCCATGAAGCACAGGTGTGTGATGTGGTGCTATCATTGCCAGATAGGGTTCAGTGGAATAAAAGGCTGTGTTATGGTGTTCAATAATGCCTTTGATCAGACTACTGCAATACAGAGAGATAAAATACTGAAGATTGAATTATAGAAATACTACCTATGATTATGGCTTGGAGAGGGGAAGAATTTCATGGGAAAACAGGAACAAGTACTCAAAGCAACAGAAATACTGCCATGTTAAAACTTAGAGCACTATCGGGGCACGACAAGTATGAGGCGTGTGGAAAAAAAAAGTTATGGTTCCTTGACTTAAGCAAGTTCAGTATTATGTTGACAATCTGAAGTGCAAACTGCACTAGAGATTAATCAAAGTGCTGTTGAAAGGCTAGCTCTAAAACTTGTTTGAGTTTGTTGGTTCATTTTTCAGGTATAGACAAGGCAGCGCGGAAAAACAGAAAGAAGGAACACGTAAACAGGACCTGTGCCTGTCCTGTTTGTGTCGTTTCTTTGTGTTTTTTTTTTTTTTGTTTTTTTTTTCGCCCTGCCCTGTCGTACTTAAAAGGAAGCTGAAGAGGTTCTATAATTGGAAGACATGCGGGGATATGGAAGGCTGACACAGTATAATTCAACTCCTGCAGTTATTCTCTCGATTATGTGCTTAGCAGCGCCGCAATCGCAGTTTAATTTTTCTGTGAAGCTCCACCCTCTTCGCGCGCCGAGCATAGCGGCGAAAGACCTGGTGCGAGGATGACGTAAATATAGGGGTCACGTGAGCGCTCTATTTGAATCGCACTCCTCGCCGATACCTATGATGACGTCACGATCGCCTTCGCCATCGGAGCCCGTTAAACGACCCGTGGCGTCTCCCGCGGACACTGCAGCTTGTTTTTGCTAAATTAAAGCAACTAGCGGGGACTTATGGCCCGTTAAACTATGATTTTCGTATTCAGGGGCTGAAAAACTACAATAATTCGTTGAAAGCTCGCTTTTCTTGAAAAGTGCTTCAGCTGCCCTTTAAGGGCTTGCTCTAGGTAAGCACAGAAAAACCATAAATGATGTCTATATGGAAACCTGACATGGGATGGGCATCCTTCAAAGTACAGAAGCCTAGAGAAAAACCTACTTTAAATAAACTACTCGAGAATACACGGGAAAATACAGGTGGCCGGCTAAGGTTTATCGACTCAGTTGAAAAAAATGATCCACGAAACTGACCAGTAAAATATTTTGTTAACAGCGTGGATAGCAACAAGGAAAACAGTAATGTTAGGCATAAACAGCATACTTTCAACTCCCACTGCCTCATGTTGATGATGGTTTAATGGCATCCCCTTTGAAACAGGGTGGTGACAAATAGTCACCTAGCCTGCTTGATTTAATCAGGTATACTATACATGTTCTTTATCTAGCATTTTTGTATACCTCTCATTAATCCTTCTTTTTGTCCAAAATCTACCTTATACCGCTACCTATGATTTTAAGACATCAGGTCGTATAAAACTCTTCCCCTGCTTTTTTTCCACCATCACTCTAATGATCTCTTGCTTATCTCTACGGCTGATCGGTTGATGTTTCCTTCCACTTTAAACCCGAGCGCTTCTGGAAGTTGTACGTTACCTACGGTTCTCGCTGGGTGAATCCCTTCGCATTCCATTAGGATGTGCTAAGTGGTCTTCAGATCTTTACTGCAGCATACATCTCGTCTAGTTCCGAATGTTGCCACAACATGGCAACGTAGTGCCATCTCACGGCGATGCCCGGAAATTTACATGATGATTGTATGACGTGCGTACATGGGATAATCGACAGATTTTTGCTGGAGCTCACCAGAGAACACTTTCGTGTTAAAAAAAATGTTTTAGACATACTTCTGCCACTACGGTGGAGTGCTGGACACTCTGCCACATCGCGGTAGAGTGTCTGTGCCACCCAGTACCCAACAAGCAAGCAGATGCCATGAAAGCCAGGACGAATCAGAAGAGCACTGGGAAGAATCGTGGGAGGCTTTGCTTGTAGCCTCAGACCTAGAAGATCAACGTGAGCTGGTGAACCAGGCACGGGAAGCAGTGATCGCCAACGGCTCTCTGGACTAAGGGGTCGAGCCGCCCACCGTTGGCGATGAACTATTTCAAGCTGATTCTCAAAATTTACTCTTTCTTTCTCGACATGGTTGTCAAAGCGGGATTGCTGTTGGTGCAGATACAAAGGAAAGGTCGAGTGAGAAGATGTGCGCTTTGGCCACCTCTGGTATTATATTACAGTTAAACTAAGGTAATCCTAAATTTTTATTTTATTGCGACAGCATTTCTTATGGTACTTCACACACTCTCCGTGGGCTATTTATGTATGTATGTTTGCACCTAACTGTTTTCCCGCCTCCCTTGGTCATTAGGTAGACAGTGGTCGAATGTAGTGCATCCACCTGCTATTCTGAGGTAACAAGTTTCGAAACCAACCATCGCACCAACTTGTGTAACTGAGTACGTGGCAGTGACATACATGCTGCTCCTCAACGAACCTCTTTCATGCCGACATGGGTCTCTGAAAACCGGGGATAGGGCAAGGTACCGCTGTACCTCCGACGCCAACTTGGAGCACTGGGTATGTGCCACTCGTTTTGTGCTGGTCTTCAGCGTACCTCTTTGATGCTGACTTGGGTCACTTTATGTATATCGGTGCACCACTCTTCAGTGAATGTCTTTATCGCCAGCTTGGGTAACTAGGTATCTGGGAATGTGCGGCTGTACAGTGACGAAAAAGATCACTTAAATTTATCTGATGCTGAGCAGAATTGAACCCACGTTACATTAGGTCTCCTCGAGGAAAGCAACCCGACACTTTAGCAGGCTGAGCCACAAATTCACTGGGTCTTTCACGCCAACACTTTAGTGAGTTGCGCCTTGAATTCACTGAGTGTTGTTATGTTCGGCGAACAGCGGGGGTAGTGAACTTGAAGTGTCTCACGATTGCCTGTGATGAATCGCTTCGGGAGGCTGAAAAACGTCCCACGAGAAAGATCAGTGGCGACACCATGTCTAGACACCTTTCAAAGAATACGTGGTTACCAGATGCCACCCAGACGGCGACCACGTCGCTAGGAGCAGGAAACTTTTGGAAAAGGGCCGCTTCTGCGACGCTTTCTCACGGCTGCTTGACAGACCCGCTAACCGCCAAGGCCGTTCCCCAGACAAACCTGTTGATGGCTGGCCCTTCCAGGAACCCAGACTCGTGAAGCCACCTGTCTACGAGTGTCCCCTCCTTTCAGTGGGGGAGTGAGCAGTGGGTGCCCGAGGACACTTTTCCGAAGGTGTTCAGGGAACAAAGGCGCCGAGGGGTTATGCGCACCCTCACCCTCAAGGCGGACCCTTCGGTGACCCGCAACGCTCCGATTGGAGGAAGGTGGGACTGCAGCTTGGCCAGAGGGCTCTTAAGCGGACTTTTGTGGCCCATCGAGTGATCTCCCATCTGCCCCGAGATGTACAGTTAAACCTGGATATAACGAAATTGACAAATTCCCGAAAAACTTCGTTATAAAGAGGATTTCGTTATATGCGGGTTCGGCACGAAATTTCGAAAAAATAAACGTTTACCGTATTTACTCGATTCTAACGCGCCCTCAATTGTAACGCGCACCCGTTTTCCGTTTTCGTCGAAGCACTCATCCTCGGAATGTCACACCAGATACCGGATGCGTGTCGTTTCGCACAAGCGCGAGGCATCGGAAACGAAGAGCGAGCGTCACGATGGCGTCGTAGCGTCGTATAGTGTTACAGTAGAACCTCGCTGTTACGTTCCCGGGGTCTGCGTTTTTACGGCTGTTACGTCGTTTTCGACCGGTCCCGACACAGCTCCCTTAGAACTCAATGCATTGGTAACCCCGCTGTTGCGTCGCAACTGTGGGACCGTTCCCGCATCATACGTTGCGAACTGCCGGCCCGAGCGGCCATTTTGACTTTTCATGTCGCTTGGCTTGGTGGCTTGACGATGGCATCGGCCGCCCAAAGTGCCGGGGGCGACAACTATGACGTATTGTCGGTTTCCGCCAGCAAAAGTATGGCCCTTGAGATCCGTATTTGCTATATAAAGATGGTGTCCATGACGCGTTGTGGCCCTAAAATTGGTTTTGGCTCATAGATATTCCGTATATAAGGGTACGGCCACGCTAGCGGGAAAAAAAAAAAAAAAATGTCGCAGTTTCGCCCAAAAGGCGAAGCATCAATTGCGATAGCAAATTGGTAGAGAGCTATTCGGAGTAGGGATAGTAGAGTAGTTTTATCGGCCGCATAAACTTGGACACATTCGCTTTCTAACTGAATTGACAAGCGCGGTGTCATCGCGCACAAGTAAACATGAATAGATCACACTGAATGACCGCAGACAACGACTGTCAAAACGCTGGCGCGGCCGCTGCAGCGGGCGAAGAATCGTGCGGTCTATCGCTTCAACGGAAACTGAGCGGCGAATGGACAGCGCATAAAGGTCAGAGCCGTGTGGAGACACGGCCGGGCTCGACTGGCGCGCGCGTGAAGAAGCGAGTGCGCGCGCCAGTCGAGCCCGGCCGTGGTGGAGATAAAGAGACGGTGCGGGCGACGGCCACCACAGCCAGTGCAAGCGTATTTGCTGGCAGAGTAGAAGCTGCTCCCCCCGTCCCTCCCGCGCTGCCTCCCCGCTTTTTATTGCGATAGTAATTATATGGACACTCAAAAGCAGATTTCTGCCGTCGCCGTCGCCGTGAGGTTCCGTATGACGTCATTTGGAGAAGAAATCGTCGCCGCGCGCCGAACGCTGTATGTGCGAGTGAAAGGGCGCGAGGGGCGCGTCTTTCACGGGGAGTGAACGCACGGCGGAGAACAAACGCGCGTTCTGCGCCGTGCTCGCTTAAGGGCTGCAGAAGTAGGCGTCTCTGTTCTCCTTCACAATCACCATGTATGTAGAGCAAACGCGCCTTCTTCCGACGAGCGAGAGGCCGTGGGGGAGGGGGAGGGAAGGGAGGCGACGTTTAGCTGCGGCACGCAGTGCCTATTTATATCAGAGGCTCCGGCAACAGTCACCAACGCCGCACGCATTTTGAGCGAACGCGGGCAAAACGCGGATGGCGTCGACAACAGTTCTGCGTGTTGCCGATGCTGCTGCATGTCCAAGTTTATACAGCTGATAAAGCTAATATCATTACTCCGTATAGCTCTCTACAAGTTTGCTATCGCAATTGATGCTTCACCTTTCAGGTGAAACTGCGACAACTTTTTTTTTTTCTTTCGCGTGGGAGATTGCGTTGCCAGTTCTCCTTGCGCTGGGTTGCAAGATAAGCATTTGGTGCCGTAGCACAGCGTCGCCCCGCCTCCCTCCCCCCCATACCCCCACGGCCTTTTGGGCGACAATCGCGTTTGCTTTCCGCCGTGCGTTGGCTCTCCGTGATAGCGCGCGTCCCCCGCGCGCTTTTGACGATTTTATCGCCCTTGGAATCTATACGGAACCTGACGGCGACGGCGACGACGACGGCGACGCCGACAGCAGAAATCCCGTTGAAGTGTCCATATAATTGCTATCGCAATAAAAGCGCGCATCATGCAGCGAGCGGCAAGTTGCCGCGCGTCAGCGCCTTGGCGCGAGCCCACCGTGGCACGCGCGTCTCGCCGCGCGGCAGCGCGATAAGGGGCGCGATCTTGTACGCGTTCCAAAATGGAACGGAGGCGTTCCGTTCCATCGAGCCGCACACGATTGGTCCATTTGAACGTCGCGGTTGAAATTGGCCAATCGTGTGCGGCTCGATGGAACGGAACGCCACCGTTCCATTTTGGAACGCGTACAAGATCGCGCCCCAGATCTCCCGCGCTCTCCCGAGCAACACCGCGAGCGCTTGTTGTTTCATGCATGGAGGTTCCTCCATGGTTTCATGCGAGAGACGACGGTCGTCGATTGAAAACCCGGCGCGAACCGGCGGCGTTCCGGTTGTGATAGCTCCGTGACGTCACCCTCCTCGCTCTTGATTGGTTCTTCATATCGCGGCACGCGGCATTTGCCGCAGAACCATTTCGCGCGGCACTCCGCAAGACACCCGATTCCTGCCGCTTTTGCCGCGCGTTTTTGCTGCGTGTTTTTGCGGCTAGCGTGTCCGTACCCTAAAGTCCAAGGTTGATAACGCAGTCGCCGCGCGCCGTATGCTGTATGTGCGAGTGAAAACGTGCGAGGGGAGCCGACGACCGCGTCTAAATCTCGCGCGCGCAAGAAAAGCAAGGAGGAAGCGCGCCTTCTTCCGTTGCGCTCGAGGCACTGGCGAGGGAGCGAGGGGGGAGGGATAGCGGGGCGGCGCGCGGTCGCGCAGGCCGTATCTTGAAAGCGATCTGCGTTGGGGCAGAGTCTAGCAGTGTAGGTGCGTCGGCGGCTCGTAGCTTTCTGCGTGCTGTGTGTTCTCGGCGCTCAGTTTGCGTTGAAGCGATAGACAACAGCACGAAGGTCACTTCGCTCGCTTCTCCAGCGGCGCTTCCACACGCCGCCAGCGTTTGAGAGCGCGTGTACGCGCTCATCGAGTCTGATGTGCCATAGCGTGTACCAGCGCGTCGGCAACATCAGCTGGAAAAGGAGAGAGTGCCTGCTTGGCGGGCTAGGCCAGCTGCAGCAAGCGGCAGGATCAGATTTGAATGAAGGGAGGGGGAAAGGTCACGCACGCGGCGGCAAGATCGCCGGGTCGAGGGATGCAGGGCCGCCTCGCACACGCACGCACGCACACGTGCGCTCGCTTCGCATTCCATCGCGGCGGAGAAGGTGCTTCCGGTTGCTGCTGGCGCAAAAATGACAAAATTTGGGGCGAAATCTCTAGGTGGTCGGAGGGGGAAATTCGTTATATCGAGGGGATCTCCCGCTGCCACTTCGTTACGTAGAGGTCTCAAATACATGTGCTTCCATGGAGTAACGGCGGGGAATCGAAAAACTTCATTATATCCAGGAATTCGTTATATGGAGGTCCGTTATAAGCAGGTTTAACTGTAGTAGTGTGCTCTCCCTTCAGCTCCTTCATGTAGCTCCTGCTATAGCAGGAGCTACAGTATACGAGAACAATGTATGGTGCTCCGTACTCTGGCCAGTACGTGTATCCCCATGTCCTCTAAATAAGTTTGCCTTTCCGATGTAAATAAACCCCCTGTTCCGTTTACCCTACCTCTTGACCTCATACTCTTCATGAAAGAAGCAACCCTCCTTGTCAACTCTGCTTGGACGACGGCGTGGGCCTGCTTAGCCTCCGTGTGACGCCCCTGTAGCATAGGCCAGCTACCCATTTCGAGACGCACCGGTGGCGGCGCGAGACTAAATACCGACCGCAACATCGCCCAAGGTTAGCGGTATATAAAACATCATGCTGGCAACTCTGGGCCGCTCCCTAAAATTAGCTCTTTCATGTACCCAGAATGGAGGCCGAAATTCCCTAGTCAAGTCGACCACTTGAACAGGCGAAGTGAAACTCGCTGTGCATATTTTTTCGCTGCTGCCCATATGATTAATGATGGAGCCGCCTATGCTCATTGTTCTGTTTATAATAATTTCTGTGTTTGTTTATTTGTTTTAGCCAGGATTGCGTTATCTCGCGAGCGCTCACATGAATTCACGGGGAGATTGTTAGGACTGTCAACAACTTCATCTTCGGCGATGCCTTATGTCTTGTGTAGCATATGCGATCATTTGGATGAATCGTCTTGGTGGCGACGACTGTTGACCCTTTTTGTGTATGTAAGTGGTCGATTGTGCGCGATAAGGAATCGGTTATTCGCATTCAGGGGCGGATCCAGGTTTTTTCTGAGGGGGGGGTCAGCTTCTGTCAATGATAATGATGATGATAGTAGCCTTTATCATTTACCTAAATTCACCGTTTCTGCGCACGATAAACGCGCGTTTTATACGGCTAGAGCAACACCTGTAGCCCGCCATGGTGGCTCAGTCAGCTCAGGCGTTGCGCTGCTGAGCACGAGATCGCGGGATCGAATCCCGGCCGCTGCGGCCGCATTTCGATGGAGGCGAAATGCAATAACGCCCGTGTGCTTACGTTGTAGTGCACGTTATAGAACCCCAGGTGGTCAAAATTCATCCGGAGTCTTTCATTACGGCGTGCCTCATATACAGAACTGGTTTTGGCACGTAAAACCCCAGAAAGAGGAAGAAGCCCTATAGCGAAGCCAGGTATCGGTTTCTCCGAGCTTATAGGAAAAGGACGTTACCCAATACAGCCATGTGCTTGGCGGCTGTGCCTGATAATACAGGTTGCTCAAAACTAAGCTTTATGGTTTTCTTAAAATTAGGCACTGGGAGGCACGCGAAGACCACCTGTGCAAATAAGTTTTGTGGCCAGGGGGGCACAAAGTGAGGTGATAATTACGCTGTGAGCAGCCCAATTAACTAAAATTGAACAATTATTTTTTGTCGACTGCAGTAAGTGGGTATGTTTGTATTGAAAACTTAGAGGCAGTCGTGTTTCTACACAGCATCAGTCGGAAGAATTAATCTAGCGTGTTCGTGCTCCGAGATATCCGACTCCAAATTTCAATTGTCGTACTGCGCAGATTTATCGACTCGATGCGAGAGCGGTTTATGCTTTGCTTTGCTGTGGAAGGGAGGCATTTTGAACATATTAGGGCATTGACATCTTGATGGGTGAAGTGTTGTCATCAGATTTGTGCATGACAACACCAAAGTTAAAGCGGCAGTATGAAATATTCGTTAGCATAGCTAAAAAGGTTTCTCCTGTTGATGGTGCAGTTGTTGCTTTTGATTTCAATAAAACTTACAATACTTGGAAATCAGCAGTCACTTTATTTGCGTAGCCCAAACAAGGACCATGCCCGATCGTCTAGTCACCATTACGCACGCGCGCTGCCCTCCGGCTTCTCCGCTCGCGCCATTAGAGAGTTTTAGATTAGGGGGACGCAAGTGTTGGGGCCCGCTAGCGCTTGGGGCCGCGGTACTGCGCACGCGCAGACCGGTCTGCGCGTGCGCAGTACCGCGGCCCCAAGCGCTAGCGGGCCCCAACGCTTGCGTCCCCCTAATCTAAAACTCTCTATTATCTCGGCATGGCTAGAGTGACCTAGGCATGGCAGCTGCCGCCATCTTTACAGGCTGCGCGGTCGCGTGTAACGACAGCGGTTACGGGTTCTTCGATTTTTTTTTTATTTCGCCAGCCGTGAGGGGAAGGGGGGCAGTTATTATTTTTGCCAATGCCTCCGCCGCGTTGTCAGACTAAACGCCGCACCCAACAGCCGCGTCACATCATGGAGGAGCTTTGCGCCGATCCTCACTCTCTTGCATGCGTAATCATGCGAACGACCATTAAAATTTGGAGTTGGATATTTCGGAGCATAGACATGCTAGAAGAATTCTTCCAAGTGAAACTGTGTAGAAACACGACTGCCTCTAACTTGTGAATACTAACATATACACTTACTGCAGCCAATAAAAAGTTAATTATTCAATTTTAGTTAATTCGGCTGCTGACAGCGATAATTATCTCACTTTGTGTCCCCCTGGCCACACAACTTATTTGCGCTGGTAGTCTTCACGTGCCTCCCAGTGCCTAATTTTAAAAAAACCATAAATCTTAATTTTGAACACCCGGTATATCTAGCCTGTTTTGTTTCTTAAAATAAAATTTGGGATGATATGTCGCAGGTTCGTTATAAATGCGTAAGCACGGGTCCGTCGTTGGAGTTCTGTTGGGACACCTTGATTTCCTTAAGAAGATTCTTTGTGTTCGGCTGAGACACCTTCGTTTGCTTTGTAGGACTAACTTCCCAATTCTCAAACAGCCCTCGACTCGAAGCTCTTCCTCCACTTCACCTTGTTGAGCACAGCGCCGCCTCTCGAGTGATAAAGACGTGACAATTCTGAAGAATTCCCATGAATGATCATGAAGCTCAGTGACCACTTCTTTGGAGGGATTGCGGTGCTATCTTTCCTCTTGAGTCGAGGTGTTGTGTTGACTAGAGGAACGTTCTTGAATACGGGCGTAACGCTCCGCTCCAACGCGGCAACCACTACGCTGGTTGTTTGCGATATGCGAATCACCGCGCATGAAGACTCACGACGCCACCTACAAGAAGAACGATGTGGCGTAGTAGCCGTGAGCGCGAGCCAGCGTCTTCATGTTTTGTTTCCCACGTGACGTCATCCTTTTACACAAGGCGCGCATCCGCTCCCGTTTCTCTAACCACGCGACGCCATCCAAGGCCCGCACGCTGGCGTTGGCCGCTGACGTCACGCTCCCCCACTTCGCAGCCGCTGCTCGAGGCTTCGCCCCGCTCCGCGAGAACGCCCACTCAGATAAAAGGATCCGGCGGCTTTGAGCTTCCTATGCTAAATGTACGACAATAAAACTGCGAAGTTACAATGAAAAACTTGTAGCGTACGAACGGTACTGTGCTCGTACTGGATATTGTCAACGTGTAACTGTGATCACAATGAGGGCTACAGTTAAAAAAAAAGTCGCCTATGCGTAGTTATTAGTTTAGCTGTTAGTTCTTATTATTTATATATGAACACTTCAGCGAGAGATCTCTTTCATTAAGCAGGTTGGTCGCAGAACCGATGACAGCAAATGAGGCAACCGATGACACCCCAATGCGGAACTAAGTTGATCAGGCGCGAAGGCGTGCTTGGCAAAAGGGACGTCCCCTCGTTCATACGACGCCACCGACGGGACGAGTAAGGCACGGCCGGCGCCAGGAGGTCCAAGGTGTTCATGAGAAAAATTAACTACGGCAACTTCGCGCCACCACACCCCTACGGAGTACAACTAAGCTTGTGAGCGAGCTAGCTTTACTTCTACATGGCTGATACCACTGGTACTCACGAAAAATAATTTTGAAGAATGCTGGTGGCCATATTTTTTTGTGACAGTGCCATCCCCCTATCAGCGAGGGGGCGATACAGAAATCTGAGGGGGGGGTCAGGACATCCGGACATCCCCCCTGGATCCGCGCCTGTTCGCATTAACCTGTGTGTGTGTTTATTTGACAAGAAATTTAGGTCGCTCCGCGGTAAAGCTTCAGGCTCCGTGTGTGTTCTCAAATTGCGCAATCTGTTCGTTCACATCTGTGTGCCCACTAACCTCATGATTCCAAAAAGTCACGTTAGAAACATGATCTTTCCGTGTTTTTTCTTTTTTTTTTTTTTTGAACCAGTGAGCTGTTGCCGGTTAGAGCTACGGGAAGTCCGCGTGGCAGGTCGAAAAAGTAAATCGACTATTACAATGCACCTGTAGATCGTCAGCGCGTTTGTCAACGCAGGAGATAGGCTGACTTTATTTGAACTTGTGAATCGATAAGTCGCGCAGTGTGTGCTGCTATGAGATGCAGAATATGCAAAGGCACAAACGGAACCGAGATCGAGTTTTCTCAGACATGCAAAATTTTTACAATAATCGTTCAGGTCATCCTGCTAGCTGAATCCATGCAGTGCTGATGGCATGCTGATTGCAAAATAAGCTGCACCACCATAAGTTTAGCAACTGCCTTGCGGAATAGATAGCATTACGTTTGCTAAATGTGTTGAGAATCGACAAGATCGAACGACCTACAGAACGCTGATTTGCGCACGGCAAGATATGTCAAGGACGGGTGTGCTGGGCCAGGGAAGCTAAGAAACCGCCACAAGAAACAGCTGGGAGGGCAGGTAGGGGAATGGTCTCGAAGTTCACGCACAGAAACAAATATAGGAATGCGGACCGCATAAAAGGCGTTAAGAACGAATCGAGAGAGCGTCTCGTCACGGCCCGATCGCTCAACACCAGACGGCTGGCCTCAGCTATATAGGCGACTGGTCATAGCACTTACCCCGTCGTAACACGTGCTAACTTAGATTTCTCATGAATAAATGAAACATAGTTTCATTTCTCTTCAGAATAAGCTGCAAGTGTAAACCTTGCGCCCACGTTCATCTCCTGCGTGCACACACGTTGAAATCTGGCGCACGCACGTACGAGGAGGGGGAGGCGATAAGAAGGCGAGCGCAGCACGCAGTCGCGTGACTTCACTAGGGACATCTCCGCCTCGCAAATCTAGGGAACCGCACAAGACAAGATCTGGCAACACTGGTGTGTTCTGGTGGGGATTTAGTCGCTCCCCCGGTGGCGTAGGCTAGAGAGCGACCCACAGTTTGACGTCGGACTCCGAGGCCACGACTACCAGCTCCTACAGTATGTGCCACTTTTCAATGAACCTCTCGCCAACTTATGTCATTGAGTATGTGCCACTGAGTGTACAGCAAGCGAGAGAACAATTCTTGCTGTTCACATGCAACGGCGGGCCAGACTTCTCGTCTCGTAGGCCACGGCCACGCGCGGACTTCTCGGCAGGGCCACTGTTTCTTTATAGATGGCGCATCGTGTACGGAAGAGGCTAACCACCTCTCAACAGAATATCAAGGGCAGCAGTACATGGATCAGGCCTGACCCCGAAGTTGTAAGAGAACTGATCCTGGTGGGTGATGGCAATGTTGGCAGGATCGCTGATGCGGTGAGGAAAGTCGCTAACTCTACCAAAGCAGTAGGCTTTTTGTATAGTAAAAAGGCCGATACAGAAAAGGCGATGAGATATATGACCTCGTATGAGAAGGAAGGCAGATCTGTACAACGCCAATATATTGTACATGCTGGGCTGACAAATGCAATCCGGCGTGATCCTGACGCTGTCACCCGAGCCCTGAGCGTCACGTGGGCGGAACGTACGGCGAGGTTGGCCGTATGCTCGATCCCAGAGGTCACTACAAAGGGTGATGAGGTCCGTGCGGGGCCATTATCACTGCTAATGCGCAGCTAAAGAGATGGTGCCGGAAGAACAAACACAGGTTCATTAATTTGACCAAAGGATGGAGCCCGGAGAAGCTGGATAGTGATGGGTTGCAGTATAGCCCTGAAGGTATCCGTTTCGCTATGGAGAAGATGAGCCCAATTATACAGGGTTTTTTAGGCGACCGACGCAAGAAAAGGCAGATGGGGAGTTCTCAGACGCCGGCGAATCCAGCCCGACCTCAAACATGGTGCCCACAAGAACAGCAGCATCACGGCAGGGTTGGTGCGGCGCATACCGACAGAGACAGCAGGGAACAGATGCCTGTGCAGCCCCCACAGCGGCTCTTTCAGGCGTCCATGCCTATTCATACCGTCCCACACTGGGGAACGACATCGATTTTCCCTTGGGGTCCGCAGCTAGCACTCCCCAACATGTATGGGCCAGCAGGGGAAGGGATACGTCAACCCATGCTAGTGGCGTACCGAATCTCACAGTAGTTCAGAAGCACCGCCGCAGAAACCGCTGTAAACGCAAGGCCTCCACCATCAACGTGGGATTTCTTAATCTCCACGGGGCAAGGAAGGCAGCAAAGTGGGGGGAACTGTATACAGCACTGAAAAGTGAAAGCATTACTCTGTACGCTGTAGCGGAGACCCATCTTCGCAACTTGGAGGAACCTCCTATTGATTTGGAATGGCACTGGGCGGGTTGCAACCGTACTGATGAATGCCGCAAGGGAGGTGGTGTAGGTTTGCTGTGGCGGAACACTACCACA
The DNA here is from genome assembly GCF_013339745.2 of Dermacentor silvarum. Lineage (NCBI taxonomy): Eukaryota > Metazoa > Arthropoda > Arachnida > Ixodida > Ixodidae > Dermacentor > Dermacentor silvarum. The sequence continues at coordinate 137,482,105 of NC_051162.1, forward strand.
TGGGTGCCAATGACGGGCTCTTGCGACGAACACATGTGGGTCTCCGGAAGCATCCTTGACATCCCAGTCCTTGTTGGAGTAGTGTACCTCGCGGTTGCGAGTGGGCAACATGACGGCAACGACAGGGTCATACACTGCATCATCCAGGATGTGAAGAGGTGGGCTACAGAGCGCGAAGTGCTGTTGATGGGGGACTTCAATGGACATATTCATCCCTCAGATGGGTACCAGGACCATAATGGGAAAATATTGCTCCGGTGTGCGGAGGAGCTCTCCCTGGGGATCGTCAACCTCCGTGCTGACTGCAAGGGTGCGTTCACCTGGTGCGCCCGTGGCAGCCGCTCCACCATAGACTACGCGCTGGTGTCGGCAAAACTGGCCGCACGTATCACCCAGGTGCATATCGATGAAGCAGGACAATTCAGCCTAGGGAGCGATCACAATCGCCTTCGACTGTCGTTCTCGGCATCTGCCCACCAGGCAAGTTGTGTGCGACCTCAGCGGAGGCCTGGCCTTTACTTGCCAAATCGATCTGTAGAACAGGTTGCCGAGGACTTTGAGCAGTGCTCCAAAAGGCGAGAGGCCCAGTCGTATGACGAATTTGTCCACGCCCTCCGCTCGGTGATGCACGAGCACATGGTGCGGGATAGGCGGGACGCACACAAACCATGCAACCCATGGTGGGACAAAGAGGTTGAAATGGCATGGAGAGCACGTCGACAAGCCAACCGGGAGCATCGTAGGACCGTGAAGGGCCTTGACGCCGAGGCCTGTGCGGCTGCCTGGGCACTATATCTGGAAGTAAAGCACAAGGTGCAGATACTTGTGCAGAACAAGATTGCAGACCACAACCTTCGCCTTGTCCAATCTATACGAATGGAAGGGAAGTCCGCGGCAGGGAAGTTCTGGACCTATGTACGCGGTCCCTGGACAGAGCTCCCCCCCCCCCCCCCCCCCCCGCCACCTCCACTTATAGACGCAACGACGAGACAGCCAGTCACCGAGCTCCAAGAATACCTCACACGCCACTTTTCCAGGGTGTTCGGTCCCCCGAACATGGATGATGATTGCCGCCAGTGCGATGAGATCCGCGATCTATGGAAACTGGTTCATGTACCCGGCCTCACCTTTGCAAATGCAGTTACCTGCCTCTCACCAGCAACACGAGAGTGGCTGGAGCGTCAGCAGCGGGAGGCTGGGCGCACTGCTCTTGGATGCCATGGCCACGTAGCCAATGAGGCCGTGCAGGGAGATGTGGGATGGTCGAGCTTCTAGGCCCGGGAAGCTGCGAGCAAGATCGCCTACCGTGGCCGTCTCCTCTTCCTATCGTGAGGCTTATAGCGCATGAAAAGACAAGGACGAAAGAAGAGGTGACACACACCTCTTCCTACCACGCACGCAATGGGCTCGCCGAGTTTTCGAGTATCTCTCGGCGACATGCATGCGAACTGACTGGACACGCCGAGTGTACCATATCGAGAAGAAGTACGGCTTCTTTGGTGAAAAAATCGAGGCCGACACTGCAACCAAGTGGTCGATCGAGGTCCGCCGACGCGTGAAGGAAGCGGAAACCACCATCTGGAGCAAGGAAATGGAGTCGAAATCCACCCTTGAACTCTACCGGGGAAACAAACGAGGGATCAGTGCGGAGTGCTTCTATGACAACAGCATTGGAAGCAGCCTCCTGTTCGAGGCGAGGGCAGGGGCACTGCGCACTCTCGTATACCGCAGCCGCTTCCAAGACACCGGTATGTGCACCAAGTGCAGGCTCTGCGGGGTGGAGGCCGAGACGCAAGAGCATCTCATCCTTCGATGCGCTGGCCTGCAGACTGCTCCGGCAGAGGACACAGATCTCCCTCGGGCACTCGGTTTTCACTTGCTCGAGGCAGAAGATGGAAACCACATCGCGAATGGACGCAACGTCGGCCGGACCTGCGCTGTAGTGGCCACCAAAAAGCGACTGACGACTGAGTGGTGGACCAGTGTGCGCCGGATGTGACTCTAGTTTGCATAGTGACCTCCGAAGTGCACATTTCCTTCCTTTCTGTCTTTTATTTCTCCTTTTCTCCCTTTTTTTATTTATTTATCTATTTATTTGTTTAAACCCTCCAGGCCAGGACATTGCGTGTGTCCACCCGTTACAAAGGGGCTGGCCGCTACATCATCATCATCATCATCATCATCATCATCATCATCATCATCATCATCATCGATAGAGAAGCCCGGTTGCCGCTTGGCGCGTTTCTCGACGTTTGCACGCTCCGGCGCGCCATGCGTTTCGGAGGCCACGAGCAGGCTTCGCGGCGGCGGCGCTAGATGGCACTGAATGTTCTTAGGGAAGGCAAAGTAACTTCGTGACGCAACCCACCACCCCGTTTCAAAGGGACGCTCATAGCATCCATCCATCTCTAGTCCCGCTGCAGCACACGCCTCTTCTCGTACGTTTCGACGGTGGCAATACGCACGTTGTGTCGCTATATTGATATTATGTAGACAGTCATCGTGAGATGGGTTCCGCCTCAATTTTTAAAAACGAATAATGCGAAGTTGCTTTCGGTCTGCGTTTCTCGAATACATGCCCCTCGGAATAAATAGAAAACAATCCCAAAGGCCATGCTTTTCCACATTGCAGACAACAGAAGTGACGTATACACTCCATGTTTTAATCAACATCTCATAACTGTGAGGTGCTCCGATGAAGGCAAATTAAAAGTTTTATCTGAACAACGCCAAGTGTAACACCCACTGAATGCTCTGGACTGCTCTGGACCATAAAATGCAATATTTCTGCGGAATTTAGGCAACAGAACAACGGTAAGCACAAAATATTTTCTTCGTCTAAGATTTGAAACGAAATATGCACATTATTATTAAGCAGCAGCAGTAGCTAAGAACCAGTGCGTTGCCAAACCGAAATGCGAAGCTGTCTTTGGCCGGAAACGCTCCATGGTCGTCATGGTTACTATGTATAGCGCAGTCGCTGAAAGCCAAGTCGAGCCATGTTAGTAGCCTTATGGTTGTTTACTGCAGTTTACACGGTCGTGTTTACGCGGTGGGGTCAATTTATTTGATACGTTGAGCTTATGAACGGTCAAGAAAAGCGTATAGGATGTAAGCGATGTAAGCAGTCTGGCTTTCCCTTTCGTGTAAATTTTGTAGGTTTGATCATTTCTAAACATCGCAGGTTGGATCTGGTGGACGCTCACTGTAGCGCGGCTAGATGCTGCTTAGCGAGCACACGCTTAGCTGCACGCGTGTATCACTGCTGTTCTCATTGCCGAATGCAATGATGAGGGAGAACATGTTTAATGGGATATTAGTCCCTAATACAGAGGCTGAGGAATGTAAATGCTTACCGTGTTCCCAGTGTGCAACGTCCTCCACGGCGGAGTTGAATGACGGGCCTACCTACAGACTCCGCAAGTTCAAAATCTTCGGCTTTCTAAAATTTTTGATTGGCATATCCCATTGTCATCCCCCATTGTGACCCTCTTTCTTCCCCTCTTCCCCTTCCCTTACGTAGAGTAGCAGGCCAGATGTTCCATTTTCCGGCCGACCTCTCTACATTTCCAAATCATTAAACTACTTCTTCGTGATTGGCATAGCATGCTTGTCAAGCCATGCCAATGTCAAGTTTTTATTTTTGTCTCTAGTCTTCTGAAATTGGAGGAATATTCTTGGTGAGGCACATTTAGATGCCTGAAAGCTTACTTTAACATTGCAGTAGGTATTCAATGAAACTAGCATTACAACTACACGGTGTTTCGCTTGTCATTTGTGTATCTTTAAACGCATCTGCAAAAGCGTGCAGATGCGTCCTTATAATTCGGAAAAGAACAATGATAAATTTGTGGCGTACAAGTTTGTGGTAAACTAAAGAAAGAAAAAATACAGCATTTAAAGGTTGCTAAAATGTAAAACTGTAGATAAAATACGCCTTTTTCTGTGTAGTCGACGTAAAATGCGGATACAAGAGGGAAATGTTTTTTTCCCCGTTTAGGTAAAGCGCATAATTATTTATTTCGTCTGTAGTCTTGTCCGTTACAGGATCACAGCCCTTACTGGTATCGAAAGCATTGAAGATTTTATGTTGTGGGATTAGAGTGCACTAGTACAGTCGTCATCAATATCAAAGGGAACAGCAAATTTTTTTTAAACGTCGATAACTCGTAGTCCATGAGTTCATATCCAGGAACTTCATACATAACAGTAAGTTTTCCCATTGAACTGTTGCTATCATTGGAACACTTTTATGGAGGGCATGTGTGTTTAGCCCCTAGTTCTCTTTCACATTGACGACGACTGTACATTTGTGTTTGAAATTGCCATGTGGAGGTCAGTATTGTGAGCTAATTGTTAAGCCGCGATATACAACTGGCTTTATGCATGCAGTTTTCTAAGGATAAGGAGTGCAAATGTAGGTATACACCATAGCCTTGTGATCTTGGTGCACTTGGAAAGGTGGGTCATAGGGAGTTTTTGTCAAATCTTTGGCCCAGCAGTCGGTTTTTGTGTGACGATAGGTTGTCCTAACCGAGAGAAAGAAACATGGGCAAGCTGGGGCTAACTGAAATGTGTTTTGTTTTTGCATTGGTCACTTCGTTTTGATGTTGGCATGATTTCTGCTCGGTGTGATTTGCACATTTTTTTTGGGGGGGGGGGTGGAAGGAGGAGGGGGGCACCTGATATGTAGCAGAGCAAGAGTACGCAGTGGAGTTAATAATACCAAAATGTACTCTATGTTATACTTGCTTGTTTGCACTTCATTTGTCCAGAGCAATACAATGTGCTTGACGTGTTGTACCATGCTCATGAATACCAGCAAAGTGTGCTCATGGTGTTTGCCTCTAACTTGAGAGTTGTAAGTTTGCATCAACATTTTGAGTTGTTGTCTTGCCCTCTCTTGTGCAGGGTTGTCAGCCAACATGATGGTGCTGGATGATATGGAGTGCTGAATTTGCATTAAGGGGACTGTGCTCCAGACAGGATCATGTATCCCACTAGAGGCTTGGAGGTCTGTCACTGCTCTCAGTTTTGTGCTTATTTTCCTTGACCTTTTTGTTGTGGATGTGTGATATTCCTTGCTATAGCATATGTCATGAGAGCGCATTGGCGATGTGAAAAGTACTGTGTCACTCGGTATAGCCAAACCAGGGATCATTTGTTCACCAGCAACACATTATAGTCACTGAACCATAAATAAACCTTGCCAGATGTGACAAAAGCTTTTTTTTTTATTGTTACAATGTTGCCCCACTTGACAGATTGTTTTGAAGGACTGAAATACAAATTTTCATGAACGTTTCACCAGTTGATTCACTAACAATCAAATATAAACTATGATATTAAATGTGAACGACACATTTATGTATGTATGATATACTTTGGTAAAGGGAAATAAAGCACTTAGTGCTCAATGCATGAAGTAGTTCAGGGAAAGTGGGGCAAAATGAGACATGGAGCAAAATTCAACATAATTCACCTAATGCCATCTGTCATAAAAACCAGTCACCAAAATAGCTTCAAGGTGTAGGTGAAGTGTGTTTCTAGCTTCCTGCTTCAAGTGAAGTAAAAATAATCTTTAGGATTAGTGGAAATAATCTACAGGAAAAAAACAAGGTGGTTGCATGTGAGCTGGTGGAGTGACTCAAAACGCAGCAAATTCTGCACTTTGTTTTTCTTTTTGGAGGCCTGCAGCAGCACCCGGAAATCCTGAAGAATCAATGTAAGTATAGTATTGATGTCTTTGTTCATTAGGCAGGATTTGTGAAGTTTCCAGGCCTTCGCTGTCCTTCTTGTGACAAAAGAAAATTACATTTCAATCATTGTGTGAATATAGTGCTTGTTCCTAAAGTATAATTTTTTGTCTCTTTGTCTAGGATGGTCAGAACATACAAAAGAAAAACAAACAGAGGTGGCTGGCAAGAGGAAGACATGAGAAAAGCACTGGAAAGCGTAGCGCAAAATCTTCATTCAGTCCGCTTTGCATCTCGGCTTTTTCGTGTGCCTAAGGACGCGCTGTGTAGACGGGCCAAGAAGTTAGAGAACTGCTGTATCGAATCCCTTTACAAGGCTCAGCTTGGATCTAAGCGACGAGTTCTTACTGAAGAACAAGAAAGAATGCTGGTCGACCACATTGTATGCATGGAAAAGTCTCTCTCGGGGCTCACTTACAAAGATGTCCAAAAGGTTGTTTTTGCATTTTGCGAGGCAAACAAAATAGCACATCCATTCAACAGGATAAATAGAATGGCAGGGAGAGACTGGCTATACTCATTCATGAAACGTCACAAGAAGGATATTACTCTCCAGAAGGCCGAAGGACATTCCCTTTCCAGGGCTCAGTCGCTGCGCAGGTCACAGGTGAATCAGTTCTTCAATCGCCTGGAGGCTACAATTCATGATCAGCGCCTCACACCAGGTTGCATATTTAGCACGGACGGAACTAGTGTCCCAAATCTGCATAAACCCACGGTGCCCATTTCACTTGCTTTAACTGTAAATACCAGCTTCGGACTGTTTTTTATGGAGGTTTCTCATTTTGCCCCACATGCTTTAATTTTTTCCCATGGTTGGGGTAAAATGAGACATAATAGGCTTCACATATCCCTATTTTTCGTGTGTTTGGCAGCACCCAGCATTGTTATTATTTGTGATTGCAAGACGCGATGACAAAGAACACTAGTGTACTCTTAGTTTGTCGAGTATATGGAAAAATGAGAAATAGCATCGATATGCAAGTTTCTGTCTTGCTTTGCCCCACCTTTCTATAAAGGTTAGAAGAGAAAGAAATTTAAGGGACGAGTTCTTGGCAATATTTGCAATGAATACTTGCAATGTCGCCGTTGACTACAAAGAAGTGCCATGCCATTAATCTCTGTGAACATAAAAAGCACTGATGTGAAGTTAAATTAGTTAGATGCATTGAACTATTAGGACAGGTATTTGCAGTTGGTGCAACCTATTAAGATAAGTGCTCATGGTGGAGGGAGCCTTTCAGTAATGTTAAAATGAGGGCATTTCCTATCACTTGGTTCAGACGTTGAGTGTAACCTTTCTCTAAACAGGGAAAACATAGGGAAGGCGGCAGATGGAAATTGAAGACGAGCAAAATGACAAGGTGAGAGCAAGAGCCAACGTTCCAACAAGTGGACTTGAAAAAGACAAGTCCACTTGTCAAAACGTTGACTCCTGCTTTCACCTTGTCATTTTGCTCATCGTCTTTCTCTAAACAGACACCTTGAGAAAATCCAAGTCGTGAGAACACCAAACTGTAAGCTGTGTGGCCTTTGCAGCAATGAGCTGCAATTCCACGAAATGTTTTGTATCTTGTAACACTGTGGGAACAATTTTAATACCAGCTACTGCAGTGCTCTAGTGTACTGCACAGTGCCCTTAATGAAATGCATACCATGGCAAGTTCAGGATTATTGGCATGCCATTTGCTATTTGCTAGCAACATTATGTGGTTTACAAGTGAAGAACATGTTTTGCAGCTAGTTGAAAACCATTTTCCTATGTGGTTCACAAGTCTCTTTTTCCTGTGTTGCAGCCCTGACTTTCAAGGCTTAAAAGGTTTTGGGTGTAGCCTCAGAGAAAAACTTCATGAACAAAAGTTGGCGAACAGCAGATTCAGATGTGTTCCCTGAACACATTTTAAATGACACAAATACAGAAATTTACCCCAAAACATAGTATGTGCCAAAATCAATGTTTGTGCTCTAAATTACGGTGTTTTAAATAGGGCTTCTATAAACAGTTACTCAAACACAACAAATCTTGTTTTGCCTAATGTGTTTCTTCACATCTCTTCGGATTTTGTTTATGTCCAAAACAGGCATAGCCATGGTCAAGACATAAATTTGTTTATGGTAGCAGGTTGAATAAGCACCTTTCACTTTCTGTGGTAATTATCTCCCTCACAGGTTGACTTTTGTGGGCAGACAGAAGAAGTTGGAAAGGTGATCTTTTTGTTGTTGTTTTTTGAGACGTTTTAGCTACCATTTTTCATCCCAGCTTTACTTCCTGTAACTGACGCCACCTTGTCTTCACACACACAAAAAAAATTTGCTTCTAGGTTGACGGTTGTGTGCAGACTGATGTTGCCTTAAAGGTAAGATAAATTGTGAAGCATTCCCAATTAATGTTGCATTCTTGTTCATATTGAAGTGTCGGTATGTAAGTAATGAAGTTTGCCTTGTCGATTTGCAGAGGACTTGTGAAGTACAGACTGAATACTCCTTGAAGGTAAAACTCCGGCTTTGTTTTAATATTGCTTGGAGTTTTGGAACCTGAAATTTTTGTTTGTACCCAGGCACATTTAAATAGTACTCATTTAGGCCTGTTGAGAGCTAAACTTTTTACATTATTTCTTTAATGAGACACCAAAGAGGAATATTAAGCTAAGTTGCAGTAGTCAAATTTGTACAGTACCAAAACAGGCACTCTTGCTTCAGAGGACGCTTGCTAAATCGGAAGAGATGACAAACGAAACACGTTCCATTGGTCCTATCCCTACTCATTGTGATGTCACATATGTTGAGAGTGCCTACTCGAGTCTGGCTAATTGTTTATTTGTAAAGAAGTACTGTGCTACATTCTAAAGAAACCGAAGACACAAACTAGCAAGTTTCGAGAACTGTTCTTGCATTAGAATGCCCCAAATGCGAGAAAATACATTGAAATCAATAATGTAACACTTGCCATTCTGCCTCTTGAGATTCTTGCGTGAAACTGAAAATGCAAGAAGCTTGGCCTTTATTTATCCTGCTCGTCATCTTAATGAAAATGGGTGTTTTGGAATAACACATTACCAGTCTAAATTAATTGTTCCTATTTAGTGCCCGTACCTAATAGCTAAGGTCGTAGGATAACGTTGATTCCGTACTGTTTTTAAGTGATAACATAAGCAACTTCTCTGTTGCAACAAGTCTCCACTGTCCTTCTATGCTTTGTACGTGGTTGTGTAGTGGGCTTCCTGTTTGACGTTGCCACTACATTTCACATGCTTGCCCTTTCCCCTCCTGGGATTTGCATGTATGTGGTCTATTGATGAACCATGGCAGCATCTTGGCACCCTCTCTCAAGTCCCTGCAACCTCTAAGAGGAACTTTTTTGCTTGCTTGCTTTGTTTGTTTGTTTTTTAGTGCAGAAGTGAGTGCAGAAGTGAGTGCAGGCATAACGTGCTTGTAAGTAACCAAAACTTTTCGCTGATGTTAGCGGCATTTTTGTTGTGACTGTGCAGCATCAAAATTATACTTGTGGCACTCTAACCTTTATTGCTCCACGGAATTAATTGTTGCATGGCGAATTGCACTTGTTTGTCAGAACCAGCTGTCAATTATGAGTCGTCTGGTTTCATCAATTCAAAAGAGTTGAATGAAACCATATTGACTCTGTTGTGTCAGCTTGTTATGCACTTGATGGATATTCCTCACTTGCATTGCACCTGAGGCTTTATTTGCTGATGCTGCTTTTCTTTGCGTGTGAATAGACATCAGATGCATTTGTGAATGCCCAAGGAGAGAAGTCGCTAGTGGAGTCCAGCTTGCCACAAGGGGCGTTGACTCCTCTTGTTGAAGATGACAGCATGCTGGTCTGCGAGCCTGCTGGTGATGCATGGGAGGATGAAAGCGGTGAGTGTGCTTTTTTTTTTTGATGGCAAGGGAGTAAATATGGGCCTCATAAAAGAAAAAAAAAAACCAGGTAGACTGGTTTGTACACCCCGTTTGTTTGTACATCTGGTATTGCCTCAAAGCAGTAATCCGGGAATGGCAGTGTTCTTTTTTTTTTGTTTGCTTCAAATAGCATAAGGGAGTATGTAACACAGCATGGCCAATGTTATTTGCTTCACAGCCACTTCATATGTAATGGGTGCATTTTATTTGTGACCGAACTTGGAACAGCAGGTGACTTCAAACCGACGTTGTATGAATTCAAGTCAGTGGCATCTAGCAGATGAAACTCTTAACATATCTGCAGAATTGAGCGAGCTGGAAATTTTGAACGCTTGTTTCCTCAAGAGATTGTCAACATCATTGTGGAAGGGATGAATTTCTTCCATCAGCAGGTGCTTGCTGCCTGCGCGCTTTCTGTGTCCGCCCGCATTCATGATAGGAAAGAAGTCGCACCAAGTGATGTTTACGTTTTCCTGGATGTTACTATGAAAGGGGCTTTATGTGACATCGTCATCAGCCTATATTTATGTCCACTGCAGGATGAAGGCCTCTCCCTGTCACAACTGGTCTTTAGACCCACTCATCAGCATGCCAGCTTTTTCGAAGCTAATGAGCAGCAAGCACTACGCCTTAATTCTGCGGTTTCTTTTTGTTGTGAACAGTTAGTTATGAGCTGGCAGAATGTGGCAGATTGCACAAGTTATGGTTGAGCTCGGTTCTTCGAAAGAAGTTTCGAGAGCAAGGGTGGGCAAATATTCAAGTTTCAAATTCGAATAGGATATTATACACTATTCATACAGTTGAACCTGCTTATAATGAACCTCCATATAATGATTCCTGGATATAACGAAGTTTTTCTATTCCCCGCCGTTACTCCATAGAAGCACATGTATTCGAGATCTCTACGTAACGAAGTGGCAGCGGGAGACCCCCCTCGAAATAATGAATTTTCCCCATCGCCAACATAGAGATTTCACCCCAAATTTTGTCATTTTTGCACGAGCAAGAACCGGAAGCACCTTCTCCGCTGCGACGGAATGCAAAGCAGCGGTGTCACGCTTGGCACGCTCGATTTCACGGCGACTGCGAGGCGAGAGCGAGCGCAAATGTGCGTGCCTGCAAGCTTGCGCGAGGCGAGCCTGCATCCCTCGACCCGGCGATCTTGCCGCCGTGGGCGTGACCTTTCCCCTCCCTTCATTAAAATCTGATCCCGCCGCTTGCTGCAGCTGGCCTAGCCCGCCAAGCCGGCACTCTCCGGAGCAGCATTGTGTTCATTGATGTCGTACGAACGGTCAGTGCTGCCGTCCATCATGAACAAACAACAAAGCAAGATCACGCAGTTTTTTACCGCGAAATAAATGTTTTGGGTGAGCTCTGCTGTCTGTTACCCTTTTGCTTACTTACGTAAGCGTTTCTTTTTCGAATTTTCGTGCCGAACCTTCATATAACAAAATCCTCTTTATAATGAAGTTTTCGGGCATTTGTCGGGAATTTGTGAAAATTAATGCGCAAGCAAGACGTAATAATGAATGCGAACATCACTGAATGTGAACAATCTAGGTCATTTTCTGTGTGGAGAGCTTTCTTAACTATTCAGCATTTCCTTTCATTTGGTTGTGGGAATGTTGCTATTCCATTTTCTGCATAGCAACCGGTAGGGCTGTTGTAGCCGCCAGTTCCAGTTTACAGTTCACAAAAATAATATTGTGCTTATGCAGGGCCTGTTGAATCAGTAAGCTTGTTGTACTAGGTCTACAAATTTTGTTTGGATAACTTTTGCTTAGCCAGCTTTGTGTTATATGTGAGGCCTGACAAAGCTTTGTGTGATGCTTCCTAGATACAGTTGGCTAGGATGGAAGATTGATCTAGTAGGTGCAGCATCAGGACTGTTGAAGGCAGCGTGAGAAGTAGGAACAGAAGGCAATCCATGTGGATGCTTTTGCATTGTACATGGTCATATGCTTTTTTTTGTTACTGTTTGTTTTTTATTGCCGACCGTGCCCATATGCAAAGTATAGTAACAAACAGTGTACCAGGAAAATGAAAGGCTTCAACTTTGTTTCTGCATAAAATTGTTTTTCACAGCTTTTCTCAAACAATGTCTTATTCTTCTCACTCTGTGTTTCAAGAGGATGAAATGACCGCCACTGTTCTGCATACGGTCTATCCCTGCAAGGAATGTGGTGACCTGTTCTTGAAGGAAGATGTGTTGAATGAACACCTGTGGCAGGATCACAAGCAGAGGTCAGGAATGTTATAATGCCCATACTCCATTATTTTGAAGTTAACAGTGTCCTGCTTCAATCTGTCTTGTGACATTGCGCTTCAGCTACTTATCAGCAAGACCATATCACTGAGAGGAAGACTTGTTTATACTATGTTAGCCTCTCGGCATAGCAGAGCAGAGTTTTAATTGCTCCAAAAGTGTTTTGCAGTGTTACTGCTGTAATACTACATTTTTGTTTCTACAATAAGGCTTGTGCCTGCTCCACAGCTGCAAGCCTTGATTGCAGGCTCAAATGAGTAAGGCGTACAACTTCTCCTGTCTCATGCATGCAAAGGAGGAGCAGTAGTAGGTGCCTGGCACGGACTGTCACTCAGTTTCAGCTGAACATCATCACGGGATTCTTAACAACTTGCAATTAAGGGTGTGCGAATACCGAACAAATCGAAACAATAAAGAAAGAGCAGAATATTAAATCGAATATTAGATATTTTTCACAAAGTTTAATGCTTACAAATTTAGAGCAAGGAAATGTGGTGCTGCACATGCTCAGGAGTCTTCTACCATTGCATAACAAGAATGTAGCGAGCTATGAGTAACTCAGGTACATAGAAATCAAGATATACTCCTGTGAAACGGAACACCAAATTAGTATACCAGCACTAATTAAAGCTTAGTGATGGTGATGAGGACTGGAAAATATTTTTTTTGAATCCAATGAATTTCTATTGAATAGAATCAAGTGGACTTTTCATCTGAAACTAATGAATTAGTGACGTTCTCTTGTACTGAATGCCATTGAGGTTCTTTAATAGTAGACTTGCGTTTTGTGGCAATCTTTTATTTATTGCATAAAAAGTTTTGCTTTCCAGTTTTTCTCCAAAATACAGAAGGGCTATCCTGAATTTATGGCTGGTGGGTTATCTTAAGGCCAATCTGTATGACAAGTGAAACGACGGTGCACCACCTGACTCGATCACTGATTCGTATGTAGGCGGCACCGACGGTAAAGAGTAGGTGCCGTCCCCGTCGCTTCATCAGAGAGTTTTAGCATGTCCACTATTCCGTTGAATGCAGGCGCACTGGGCTTTTGCCGAGTAGATGTAGGCGTAAACATGAGTGGCCTGCAGGGGTCCAGCCACCTCACGGCACAGAGCTAATATAGCAGTAACCAAGTGTATTCTACTTTGCTGCTGGTGTAAATTTCCGGCAGCAGCGTAATCATGAACACATCTCTTGAAAACTTTAAAATGCTTTGCACTTGGTTGCAGCAATATTAGCTCTGTGTTTGGCTGGTTCAACGCTACACCTCTAGGTGGCTGTACTGTGCAGGCTGCTCACCAGCCTGCACAAATCAGTGCTGCACATATTACGATTTTGTGGAGCTGCTGAGAGATATATAGGGACAACCGATTACAAATTGTATGGAAGGCCGAAAATGTAGTGGTGGAAATTCACCAAAGACTGAAGCAAGGATGTCCCTCTGTCTCCATTGTTGTTCACGCTTGATGTTAAGGGCATAAAAAGACGACAGTAAAACAGTGAATTAGGGTTTGATTTATCCTACATGCGTAAAGGACATATGGTGCAACAGAAGGTCCCTGGACTGATGTATGCGGACGACATAGTGCTACTAGCGAACAATGCAACAGATTTACAGACACTTGCGAATATCTGTGGAAATGCAGTGACAAATGTAGGCCTTAAGTTTAGCACAGAGAAATCGGGAAGTATGACCATTAATGAAGAGACGAGTAATTATGTGGTGTCAATTCAACAGCAAGTCATACCCATAGTCAAGCAATATAAATACCTAGGCACCTAGATTAACGAAGGAAAGACTTACCCAAGCACCCACCGAGATAATCTGAAAAATAAAGGGGAAGTGAAATGGGGGGGGGGCAGCAATAATGACACATGAGCACTTTGGGGCCACAATAAATATGAGGTGGTGTGTGGAATCTTGAGAGGAATACTAGTGCCTGACGCTAATATTCGCAAATGCCATTTTATGCTTAAAGTCTGGTTGGAAGTTGACCAAAGATCGGTTGGCTTTGGGAGCCTACGGTAAAACCACAAATAAGGCAGTGCAGGGTGACATGGGTTGAGTCTATAGTGAACAATGGATAGGTGACGAGACAGTGCGCGCTATATTTGTGCATTTACTCTTTTTTATTTTTATTTTGTTAGATTTATTTATATATTCAGACCAGCGTAACAGTTCACCCGCCCGTTACAAAGGGAAAGGTCACAGATCATCATGATCATCAATTTTCATGGGTTGGGGAGACATGGGTTGAATCTCTTTTGAAGTCATAGAAGCATAGAGCAAAATTAGTTTTGAAGAAAGACTCAGGAACATATATCTAAATAAATGGGTGGCTAAAGTGCTCAAGTATCTGTACCTGAAAATCATGGACACAGAATGGAGGAAGAGATCAAGAGAGTTGGCAACCAAGTACGGGATAATCGAAACTTTAAATAGACAACCAGGAGTTATCAGAAAGAAAGTGAGAGAAATAGAGACAGTGAATTTGATGCAAAGAATGGAAGCAAAGAAGACCATGGAGATTTGCAGCATACTACAAAATTAGAAGGGAAAATCGGTACGATAACACAAAGGGCAGTGCCTTGCTATTTGAGGCTCAAGCTGGTTGCCCAAGGACCAAAACATACCGGAGCAAATATTCGCAATAAGATGTGTATGCTGCAGCAAAAATCTTTAGACCACTCGGCACATCCTAATGGAATGCGAAGGTATCCACCCAGTGAGACGTGTAGGTAACGTACATGTTCCAGAAGCGCTTGGGTTTAAAGGGGACGGAAGCATCAACCGGTCAGCCATCGAGATAAGCAAGAGACGTTAAGAGTATTGGTCGATAAAAAGCAAGCTTCGATTGATACGACCGGATCCGTTACAGGCATAGGTAGCGGTACAAGGTAGAGAAGTTTTGAGGGAGAGAAAAAAAATATCAAGGAGGCGTATACAAAAATGCTAGAATGAAAGCACGAATAGCATACCTAATTAACTCAAGCAGGCTAGGTAACTATTTGTCACTGCCTCGTTTCAAAGGGGATGCAAATCATCATCATCCAACAAGCGCATCCAACAAAACATGCATATACAAAAATGCTAGAATGAAAGCACGGATAGCATACCTAATTAACTCACGCAGGCTAGGTAACTATTTGTCACTGCCTCGTTTCAAAGGGGATGCAAATCATCATCATCCAACAAGCGCATCCAACAAAACAGCCAGCTCGCCAGCGTTTCGCGGAACACTGGACATGCTAAAACTTTCTTTTGTCAGGTTCAGTGTGACTTGCCATCTGTCAAGGCAAGTTCACGTGATGCTTGCTCCCCCTTACCTCGCCCTCTTCGTTCATCCGCCGTTTGCGCAAATGCATGCAACTGGCCATGACACTTCCACGCCCGCCATGTAAATCCAAAGCTGGTCTTGGGACGGGTTGCTCAAAGCTACAAAAAGAGACCGGTATGCATCTGTGAACAGTGTCTGGAACACGAGGCCACTGTATGATGTGCCACAATGATAGTTGCCGTGAACAACCTTGTTGCCATTCTGTGCACTCACTTTTGTTTGCGAGGCAATTTGCCAGCTTTCCAAGTAGATCAGTCTTGATTAACTGCAACTTTAGTCGCTGATGCTTGAAGCAGCGCCGACTAGGCCTAATGGCATAGGCAGTGTTGCCATGATAAGGATTCGACACTTGCCGATGTGGTTACAGGCCACTCGAGATCACGCATGCGGGTTAGATTGACTGCTGTTAAGCGGTGTGAGTCGTAGCCACGTATCCAATGCGATCTACGTGCCTTTCAGCGGCTAATCAACCTGATCTTCATACATGCTTTTGCACTTTGCGAAATACATACTGCTTTTGTTGCCATTCCCTCTGTATGCGTCTCATTATCATTTCGATTGGTCATGTTGACCTGGATGAACTTTGTACTGGCAGAGGCGGACCCCGCCAATGGAGCGCCAATCTGAGAATTGCGGCGTCCAGGCGCTGTGTGTGTGATCCCTGCATTGAGCCGCTACGTCGGGGAGCACTCGCAGTGACAAAGTCTGCTACTGCGTACAAACTGACAATAAATAGCGTGAAAAAAACAAGGGATGTGAAAGAAACAAAATACAACCGCAGACTAGCAACTGTAGTTTATTGTCAGAAATACAGATATATACCATGGCAGAAACATGTGTAAAAGCTTAAAGATTAGCAGCTAAAAAATCAATTTCTAGTTTATGCGGCATCACAGACGGCCTCACAATGCACATGTCACCGGACCTGTGAATAAAGAATGCTTCAGCACTGTGCCGCGCAGTCCTAGCTTTGTGCCTTGACAACACCTTAGCTTCATTCAGCGATGATTTTCACTTGCATTCCTTGCAATGTAGACACAAATTAGACGACAGTTGCCTTCTGAACGATGCTGTGTGGTCCTTTAAACACCGTCCGGTTTGGCCAATGTACCACTTCTCACAGGACAGAGGAATGATACACTACACCCTTTCCATGCTCAACCAACCTGTCACGTGTGTTTAACATTACAAACACTCGATTTTTGTGTATTGCAATCGACCTTTCAGACAG
Source organism: Dermacentor silvarum (assembly GCF_013339745.2). Classification (NCBI taxonomy): domain Eukaryota; kingdom Metazoa; phylum Arthropoda; class Arachnida; order Ixodida; family Ixodidae; genus Dermacentor; species Dermacentor silvarum. Next base: position 137,498,617 of record NC_051162.1, read on the forward strand.
GTTGGTTGAGTGTGGACATTACGCACAACTCAGCCTCTGTAGGATTTACAGGCATCGACTGATAAATAGGACAGTTTGAAACACCAGATTTTGGCAGAAGATGAGTGACTTATTCTACAGCGAACTGGGAAAGGCGTGGTATTCACTGCAGTATTCGCGGATGATCATTTTCAAAGATACTTCACTTTTGCGAGACTTTGCATGACTAGAGCCAGGCACATTGACATCTACAAGCGAAGACATTGCTTGCACAGTGCCAAGATCGCTGTCGCCTGTCGACACGTCTAGAGCTACGAAAGGGAAGGTACAGTAGAACCTCGTTCATACGTTTTTAAAAAATACGCGAAAAATAAACGTGCGATCCGGGAAAACGTACGATCCGAACGCAGTAAAAATTGAAGCTGACAAGCCCATATTGAGGTGCAAGGGCAGAAAACATTTATTTCTTGCAAAACATTGTTATTTTCTGCTGGTGCGTCTCACCCTTCGACAGGAACAACTCCTTTTGCACACATTGCAGACCATTGTCCGCATTTTCGTTATTTTTCGTGCGAAAGAAGCTTTGCAAGGCTTCCAGGCCAGCAAGGGCTTCGGCGAAGGTAGCCGGTGGGCGCAAGCCTTCGTTGTCGTCGCCGTCTTCAGGCGCCTCGTTCGCCACCACCTCCGCTGTGTCGTCCCCCACCACCTCCGCTACGATCTCGGCGACACTTTGCGGCTCGCAAGTCGGGACATCGTTGTCAATCGCGACGAACTCGGCGAAGGGCACATCGGCACCAGTAGACAAGAATTCTTCATCCATGTCGTAGTCGCACGCCACGGGGTCGTCCTCGCTGCACTCCGTATCCTCGGCTGCAAGCTGACGCCGAAAACCGCACTTCTTGAAGCAGTTATTTACTGTTTCACGCTTCACACTCTCCCAAGAAGTCTTGAAGTAGTGCATTGCGTCGAGAATTGATAGTTTCCCGGGGTCTTGGCCACGTGACACACGAGCAAGAAAACGTCGCACAATGCACTTGCGGTACAAATGTTTGGTGTTTTTGATGATACCAGCGTCAAGAGGCTGCAGGTGGCTGGTCGTGTTTGCTGGTAGAAACACCACACGAAGGTTGTGAAGGAATGATGTGTCCTTCGGATGGGCAGCGCAGTTGTCCAAGAACAGCAGGCCACTGTGCCCCTTGCATCCGAGTCGTCCGTCAAGGTAACGCAGGAAGGACTCAAAAAGTTCGCAAGTCATCCACGCCTTCGTGTTGTTCTTGTAGATACAAGGCAAACGAGCGATGTTCCGCAGGCATGTTGGGTTTTTCGCCTTCCCAATCATCCACGGCTTGATCATGTCACTGCCGTCTTCATTGCAACAAAGCAACACAGTTATTCGGTCTTTGCTGACTTTTCCACCGTGGCAGGACTCGCCCTTCATGCTTAACGACTTGCTAGGCTGAACTCGATAAAAAAGACCTAGTTCATCCGCGTTGTAAACGTCGCGTGGATGAAAAGAATTAATTATTGTGGGGAGCAGCAATAACCACTTAGCGACGTCGGCCAGATTCACGCTTGCTGCCTGCCCATTCACCTGCCGGTAGGCGATGCCATGCCTAGCTCGAAAGCGACTTATCCACCCGTTGGAGGCGGTGAAGTCGTCAATTCCAAGAAGATCGGCAACTTCGAGTGCTTTCTCCTTAAGCACGCTGCCGTCGAAGTTAACTCCGGAGGCCCGCGCTTGCTTAAACCACTTCAACAGCGCCTCCTCCAGCTCCCCATGACGGGCTCCACGAGCTTGCTTTGTTGCGCCGCTGAATACCATGGCGTTCGTCTCGATCTCTTTCCGCTTCGACACAACGGTATTCACAGTAGACGCTGGCAGTCCAAGTTCGTTCGCTGTGTCGATTCGCTTCCTGTTCGGGTTCCTGTCGACAGCCGCTAGGATATTCAGCTTGTCCTTAATTGACAAAGGCTTGCGCTTCCTCGTCGCCATGCTCGGCTGCATGCTACCGCTACCGATCGCAACTGTCACGAATTGCGCACTGCGCAGTACTGAGCTGCGTGTAGCCTTGCACTAAACCTTGCATCAGCCGCCACCAGCAGAAGCGGCGCGACTGTACAGCTAATTTTAGTGCGGTTAATGCGGCGGAGCCAAAAAAAAATAATAATAATAACTGCGCGTGCGCGTTAGAATCGAGTACGACACTAAATCTGCGGTACCATTCGGAGAACCCAAGCTTGCGTGCGGTACTGGCGCAAACAGAAGGAGAGTATTTTCGCCAGCAAAGCAACACGGAAGGCTTTGTCTATTCTGCGATGTTCCAGCCGCCACCAGCAGAAGCGGCGCGACTGTACAGCTAATTTTAGTGCGGCTAATTCGTTGGAGCCAAAAAGAAATAATAATAAATAACTGCGCATGCGCGTTAGAATCGAGTGCGACACTAAATCTACGGTACTGTTCGGAGAACCCAAAACTTGCGTGTGGTACTGGCGCAATAAGAAGGAGAGGATTTTCGCCAGCATAACAACACGGAAGGGTTTCAGTGGACGGAAACAGAGTGTCTATTCTACGACGTTCCGCTTCGGCGATACGATCGCGTTGGTGGCCTATCTTGAAAGCGATCTGCGACGGGGAGTCCGCCGCGCGCTGTTTTCGCCGCTTAGTAGTTCGCGTTGAAGCGAGGGGCGAGGTAACGCAAAGGTGAATTCGCTTGCCGCTGTTGCCGCGCTTCATCACTTCGGGCGAACGCGCAATGCAGAGAAGTCGTGGAGGGGAGAAATTGAGCTCTGCAGAGAAGCTGCGGGGGCGAACGAGCAATGCAGAGAAGTCGCGGAGGGGGGAAATTGAGCACTGTAGAGAAGCCGCGCGGGGGCCGTCTGCCACTTAGCGCTTCACAAGCACATGAGAGCGGTCTTTTTGCACACCTCAATGATAATTTTTCGCTGCAGAACGTATCATACGACCGCAGTTTGCCGCAATGCTGAACGTTGCTGCCGAATAATCGTATTTTCCGGGAACGTATTAACCGGAACTTATTAACACATGCCTCTATGGGGTGATGTTTATTTTTCGCGATTATGAACGTAGGAGCCGGGAAAACGTAGTAAGCGGGAACGTATCAACGAGGTTCTACTGTATCTTCAAAAGTGATTGTCTGATAATACAACCCCAGTTTGCCAACGCGTTTCTGTCTGCACATAGATTTGCCGGCAAACTCGTTCAGTCCGTATTTCGACCATTGTCATGCTGTCGCTCCAAACAGACGAAAGTACAGTCAATGTGTGCTTCGAATCTTGATCTCCTGACACAACAGAAGTCGACCAAGCTGTGACTGTTGAATGATAGGTTTCTTCGGAAAAGTCGTTTTTCTGGGGCTTCCCTCACTTAATCGCTGCCCTCGTTGGCGCAGACATAGAGGGTGGAGTTGGTACCACTTGAAACTGCTTAAGAAGTCGCACGGGACCGTGTCACTTTTTAAGCATGCAAATGAACATACGCTGGATGCACGACAGACAGTAAATGCAGCTGATACAGCCTTCACAACTTAATGGCTCCGCTTGTCCTGCAGTTTGGGTGCGGTTGGCATCTACTGAATCGACTAGGCTTGGCTATTTTCATTCTGAATGGCTGACGACCATGCTGGAAAGGTATCATTTCTGCTCGACTCTATGGCCAAATTAGCACACGGTCGTGCAGCAGAGTGTGAATACATAACACATTGTAAGGTGTATGAAATTTCTGCTAGGACACACCAACAGCGTTGATAGTGGGTGTGCACAGCTAGGAGGGTGGTTAGCATGGTTGACTTCTTTCTTTTAGGTTTTTCATAGTATAGAAGGTACATGTGATATTTTTTTTTGTAGTTATACGCCAGAGTCGCAATGTATAATGTGCGAATGATATATCATTCTAATACATAGGAGCCCTTTGCTTAGACCGGCTTCAGTGACGTTATAGCCGGGAAAACTTATAAACGTGGGATGTATCAGCAGGGTTCTTACATATTAATTGACGGGAAACTTATGGTAGTGTTATCATAAAATTTCTATCCCATCATCCCATGCCTTGTGCTGTCATGCTTTCCCCATGGTCAGAGTGAGAGCTTGTGCTGCTTTCTGTTAGGCAGTGCTTGCTTCTGTGCACTTGTGCGCTCAGGATGTCTCAGACTTGAAGGTTGGGCAATGCATTCCTTGTCTTTCACGTGTCATCCTGTGCTTAAACTGTTTTTTGCCATGAGAAACTTCATGCCTCATATGTACTGTACACATTTGTGGAATGAGCTTTTGTCACTCCCACACCATCTCAAACATATGAGGGCACTGTCGATGGTAACATTCTGTTTACGTGTTTCGTGAAAATGCTGGCAGTTATTTTATTGCATTATTTAAATGCAATGGGAAGTCAAAGCCTACATACAGACTTCATCTTTGAACAGCATGCGTGCATTGAACTCATCTACAACTGCTGCAGTCCTTGCTATGTGCCAGTGATGACGAATGAAAAAATTGGAGGACGCTTAAGCTTCGCCTTTAAGAGTAGAACGCGATAGCATTATCGGGACCCGTTCGCATCCGGCAAGTAGGCTTCATTCACAGCAACACAGAACGTGGGAAAGCCAGCTTACAAAGACCAAGCTTACACCGATCCCCTTAAAGTCGGCTTCACTTTTAAATAAAAATGCATTGCTGGGAAGACGTTTTTCCAGGGGCAATATAAGTCGTCTTATATTAAAATGTGAAGGCCCTAGGACATTTTTAAATTATTTGATTAATTGTTTGCTATTGCCCAGATAGATGCACGCATGTCCGGAACTCATGTGGCAGGCCAATTCCCAATTTTACATGACGAGGATGCCAGCGCCATCTGGATAAGATTTTCGCAAGTAGGCTCCCCAAGTGAGCCGGTGTTGTTATGGTAGAAATGCTGGCAAAAGAGGTTTGTGTTCGAGTTTCCTCTTAACAGAATGATGTATTCTCGTGCATTCAAATAACTGTCCGACACCACCATTTCTGTAGGTTGTGCTTAAGTTGTACTTTACCATTTTTCTGATGGATTTCACTGTGAGAAATTCAAATTTTGTTCACTACGTCCTTGCACCACAATGAAGGGCCTGCGCCGTCGGGGTGGTTCGAAATGATTTTCTCGCACTATCACCTAGCGCCACGCGGAGGGCCTGCGCGGTCAGGGTGGTTGCGGATGATTTCCTCCGCCACGAATGCCGACACCGGATTTTCTGCAACACGGGGCCCTTAACGCTATCACGTTAAAAGCAAATGAAGCTTAAATAAATGCTTCCAAAGATCATCACATATGGTGGCAAGTACCGTATTTACAGGATTGTAGGTCGACCCATTTTTTCAAATTTGACAATCCAATGTTGGGGGGTCGACTTAGAATCGAAACCGAACCGTGTACCGCTAGTAACGGCAAGAGAAACGAGAAATCAGGGGCGCTACGGCGTGGTTTCAACTTTGCACCTACGTTTCCATGGTTACGGTAGAAGCGTAGTGTATTAATTTACCGTATTACACACATTTTGATTGCGCGCACCACGAGCGCACGGCTCTTGTGGGAGCATCAATCATTGATGGAAGAGCCGCCGTTTGGGGGGTATTGGTAGTTGGTGGAAGAGCCGTCATTAGTGGGTATTGGTAGTTGGCGGAAGAGCTTTTCTTTGAGGTAAGATTTTTCTCGACTGGCCGCATGCATCTGTCACTTCTGCTGTTGTGCTCAATCGTCGCGTCTGTCATGAGTGCCAAGAACTTTCGGCGCTTGTTCACAGCAGCGTTCAAACGGACTGCTATCCTCCATGCCGAGGAAACTAACAACTGCGCAGCAGGACGCAAGTTTGGAGTCGGTGAACGTGTGGTGTGGCAGTGGCGGCTTCAGGGCGAGGAAATTTTCTAATGCGACTCCAAGCGCTGTGGTTTTCGCGGGCTGAAGTCAGGACACTTTCCGGAGCTGGGGGGGAGACGAAGCTTGCGGCATACGTGACTGATCTACGCGATCGATCACTGTTGGTGACATGTGAAATGATCATGCAACAAGCCCGTGTCTTCGCTGCGGAAGCAGGGATTCCATGGAGTCACTTCAAAGCTAGCAGGGCCTGGGCATCTAAATTTATGAAGAGGGCTGGCTTCTCCCTGCGTCGACGCACCAGCGTGTGCCAAAAGTTGCCGGCCGCATATAAAGGGAAGGTCCTCGCCTTCCATAGGCACTTTCTGAAACTCCCGACGGTATTTGCTCGGCCAGATTGGCAATGCCGACCAAACTCCCGTATAGTTCGACATGACCAGCAATACGACAGTGAGCGTGAAGGGAGCACGCGATGTGAATCTGCTCACAACGGGCAATGAAAAGCTGCGTATTACTGTCATGCTGTCATGCTTGGGGGATGGCACCAAGCTTTGCCCGTACGTCGTGTTCAAAAGGAAGACGATACCTAAAGAAATGCTTTCTAAAGGCGTTGTGGTACGGGCGAATGCGAAGGGCTTCATGACAGATGAGATAATAGTGAAGTGGTACCATCTGGTGTGGCTCCTGAGGCCGGGGACATCCCTCAAGAGATAGATCCCCAACCTGCTAGTGTTGGACTCATTCTGGGGCCACCTCACCGCCAAGGTGAAAGCGGTGCTTCAGGAGGAGAGCACCGACGTGCTCGTAATCCCCGGTGGCTTGACGGGGCAGCTTGAGCCTCTTGATGTAGGGGTCAACAAGCCTTTTAGGGACCTCCTGTGCCGTGAATACGAGTGGATATCCACAGAAAACCGTGAACTTACCCCAAGTGGGCGTGTGAGGAAGGCCTCCCTGGCTACTGTGTGCAGGTGGGTCCTCTCTGCGTGGGCGGTTGTACCGCGCGATGTAGTGGTGCGGTCGTTCGCGAAGTGTGGACTCACACTTGATGACGATGTGCTGTGGGACCGCAGCAGCTATGACAGCAGCAGTACCAGTGAGGTTGACTCCAGAGACGATGAGTAGTTTTAAGCAACCCCATCAATAAATTTCTCTTGTGTGAAATGTACTCGCATGGTTTTTCTTGCCCCCCCCCCCCCTTTTTTTTGAGACATGCAATTTTTTTTTGGGGGGGGGGGGCGATCTACATTCAAGTCGACTTACAATTGTGTAAATACGCTTGTTTTTCAAAGTTGATACACATTTATTTCGTAGGTGCCACACTCAAGAAATTCACATGCGAATTTAAGAAAACAGTGGTTATCTTTATGTGAGAATATATGATATTTGTATCCAACACTGTTTATATGTCAACTCGCATCCTTTCCATCTACTCTGCACTTTGCAGGAGCCATCTCAGCTCGTATAAATGTCCACGCAGAGACGAGCTGCCATTTGAGTGCCAGTTCTGTCAAAAGGGCTTCAGCCAGCGGGAGTATCTCGACCGGCACCGGAAAGAACACTTCGATGAAAGGTTGTATGAGTGTAGATGCACATTTTTTAGTTAGTCCTGGGGGTTCACACTCAAGAAACTCAGATGCAAATTTAAGAAAAATAAGGGCTGTTTTTATGTGAGAACACTATGATATGTGTATCAAACTTTGTACGTCAACTCACATCCTGTCCTATTCTGCACATTTCCAGGAGCCGTCTCATCTTGCAAGAAAGGACCCTCAGAGGCGAGGAGCCGTTTCAGTGCCAATTTTGTAAAAAGGGCTTCAGCCAGCGGGAAGATCGCGACCGGCACCTGAGAGACCACTTGGATGGAAGAGAGCAGTCGGATGAAACAGTGCACTGAGTGTGCAGAGTGTGGACAGCGTTTCACCCAGCAATCTCAGTTGGCTTGGCACCAGAGGTTGCATGTGGCCGATGACACATCCGCCAATGTGTGCCCCAACTGCGGCAAGGCCTTCACGCAAAAGCACATGCTCATTGAGCATATGCTGTCCCAGCACACGGAGGGAAGGCCTCTTGCTTGCGTAGTGTGCGGAAAGACGTTCCCACGAATCAGGAGTGTAAGGAGGCATGAAGAAGTGGTGCACAAACGCAATTACCAGCACCGCTGTCCAGTATGTGATAAAGGGTTTTCTAAAAAACCGGAACTAACGCGCCACTTAGAGTCACGTCACGGCGGAACACAAAGTCAGGATGCAGTGAGCATATCGCAGTGCTTAACCTTAGAAGCAGAGGAGCATTATTAAAGTGAAAAAAATTAACACTGTAATGGATTAGTGGCTTTGGTGTTGTTTTGCTGAGCGCGTGGTGGTGCGTTGAGCACATGTTCATTTATTTTATATTCAGCTGCAGAGGCTGTGTTCTGATGAATGCAAAACCCCTGTACTTGAATTTAGGCATGCGGTAAAGGAGTCCCAGATGATTAAAATCAATCTGAAGCTTACTACTGTGTCATCACTCATAAACCCTATGTAGCATTGGATGTTAAACTTTGTAAATTAAATTGTCAATATTGAAATTAAATGGACTTTGTGATTTCTTTGGCACTCACAGCAGACAATGTTCTCAAGAATGTCTTGCTATACACATAATGTCAACCAACTACCCTCTGCTATGAGCCCCATCATCTGCTGTAATAATGAATATTGTGGTCCCCCCTGTACATGTAAGACATTACCATTCTCAGACTCTATGTGGCCACTAATACCTTTTGCAGTTTACCAAGCATAAGCATTGCACAATAGCTTAGTGGCTAGTGCGTCCAGCTTCCAAGCACACTGTTGCAGAAACTTTGAAGTAGCAAATGCATGAGCACAAGGACCGCTCGTGTGGCTACTTTCAGTGCATTTTGTTGTAGCTTGCATGGGAAGGCATGAGGCAAGCTGTGTCCCACATATTTATTTTAAGTCAGAACAAACTGGAGGTGACCGCCAGCCCAGATGTTATTTTGCGTGCCACCTGGCTCTAGCGCGGGGAGCATGAAGAGTTGCAACTTCGTTGTCGTCAAAGTGGCAGTGATGGCTCACCATATATGTGACTTCCAATGTGCTACATTTCAGGTGTTACACTTATGTGAAAAATATGCAACACGTGATCAGTGGTGTACCAACTATTTCTCGAGTTGGGGGGCAAGCTACAGACGCTGTGACTCTCTCTCTTATATATATGTATATATATATGTATACATATATATATACCATACATATTTGTATGGCCATCCATTTGATGTCGTCACCGACCACCATGCACTATGTTGGCTGTCATCATTGAAGGATCCTTCAGGTCGTCTTGCCCGCTGGGCACTTCGCCTGCAGGACTACGATATCCACGTGCTGTACCGCAACGGACGCCAACATTCTGATGCCGACGCGCTATCACGCTCTCCCTTGCCTGACGACAATACCTGCTGCTCACTATCCCAGCTAGCTGTTTCTACAATCGACCTTGAGACTATCGCTTCCGAGCAGCGCAAGGACCCGTGGATTGCCTTGATTATAGACTTGCTTGTTGATCCATCACCACAGTCGACCACTCGTACGTTGCGTCGTCAGGCTCGCGATTTCGCGGTTCGCGACAACCTGCTTCACCGACGCAGTTATGCCGCAGACAGCCGCCAGTGGTTGTTAGTAGTTCCTCGCAGTCTGCGCTCCGAAATCTGCGCATCCTTTCACACCGATCCACAGTGTGCACACTCGGGAGTTTCAAAACCTACCAGCGCCTTTGACAGTGCTACTACAGGCGTGGAATGTACAAGTACGTTCAACAGTTCATTCGCTCCTGCCCCGACTGCCAGCACCAGAAATCTTCACCCCAGCTCTCGCCGGCTGGTCTGCAGCCTCTACCCTGCACCTCCACCAATTGTAAAGGGTTTATTAGAGATCGGAGCAGCACAGTGTCGACAGCCAAACGAGACACGGCTTTCAAGCACGAGAGCCATTTCGAGCAAAAGCGCTGGACCCACTAGCATCTCTCTTCGCTACAATTAATATATATATTTCAAATTACTATTACAATAAGTGAAAACTCCTGGATATGCATCTGTCAGGCATTTTTATATTTAACAGCCATGGACCTATTTCTGAATCAAGCATTGTGAACCATGGGGGCCTGAAAAATTATTTGAATTAGCATTTATTTCTTGACACTCCAAAATCTATATCTGATGCAGGGACAAATGGCATTGAGTGCCCAGAGGTCCCTGATCCAGCCCAGGAGTGCACAGTGCACACATAAAAAAATGCACATTTGTTCGCAGACAACTTTACTGATTAAACAAAGAATTTTACTTGGTTCTACAGCACAAATGTATCTCTAGTTAAGGTAATAGTATTGTCGAGGTTATACAGAACGAAGTACAATCAATACAAAGTACTTTCAATGCTAAAAAAAAGAAGACAGCAGATGTGTGCGACCTTGGAGCATTACAACACCCATTGGAGCTGAAGGTTTTTTTTTTTCTCGAATGGTTGCACTAAATGTTTCAGTTTCTTGTAATTACATTGCATACTTTTAAAAGTTGGCCGTATATGACTGTTCCGTTTGAAACCTTTGCCCCATGTAATATTTTGGAGCACTTGCTGGAAATCTTTAAAAAGCCAGTGATTCATCAACACATATCTAACTTCACCAGAAAACTTTATGATGTCCTCTCGCCCACCCAATTATCGCTAGATTGATATTGGCTGAGTTCAGAGTTCTCCCAGGGCAGCGAGATAAATTCTGGTTTGTTCGCTAAACACATTCATACAGCTCCGGATCACTTGCTTGCGTAATTTACTGCAATATGATAATTAGTATTCTGTCTTTGAAGCTTACTTACACTGTACCTATACTGCGCCCTTTATTTTTGCCAAATATAAACTGTTTCGTTTAGTTCACCGAGGACATCGCTGAAACTATTTAGGAAACACTTTATGCTGCATGAAAATAGGGGGAGAAAACGACGGCTCAGTATTTGCAGCGCTTATATCTACACCAGGAATGTAAAAATTTTGTCGCACATCACACTTACCATGACCCCTGTCCCCCTGTCCCCTTTCCACGAAATATAAATCTGTTGTAACCAACAGCTATGTCGGCACAATGGGAAGCATGGCTGAAAGAGGCCATATCACCCGCTCTAACACTATAATAAGATTTTTTTACAGAGACTGTTTGAACCAACTGCTTGAACTTCGCACAGAGAGCTTTCATAGCGTACCACCAATTTTGGCTAAATTTGGTCATGGTGGTGTTTATAGTTCTGTCAGGCTAGTGGGATCAATTCTGCTCTCCCCTCATTAGAAAGGCTCATAACATTCTAGAGTGCTTGCATATGTAATTGTGAAAGCCCCAATTACCATCTATTTTGAACTTTACCTACACATTAAATGTTACGTGGTCCTCTGAGTCACAAAACATAAAGAAGCTGCTTCCTTTAGTTCAGTGAGGACACCAGGCAAACCCAATATATCACTCATGAAAAAGGAAAAAAAAAAAAAAAACAGGGTTCAATAATTATTCGTAACGCTTCTAAATAAGTCAGAAACATTAAAGCTTCATGGCACATTGTACTTGAGATGATGCCTATTCTGTCAAAGTATAAAATATCAGGAACGGAGAGTGCTCTTGAAACATTGGTAAACCCAGCTAATAACAACAATGTAATACTTTCTAATACTTGCTTACAGTTTTTCTTTAAAGCTGCATTTGATCAACACGCCATTACTATCGCACATACACTTGGCGTATTGTTTTCCCTGTATTCACAAAATTTCACTTAAGTTGTAACTAAGACAGTGTAGCCATCTATTCTGTTGGAAAATGCGATTTTAACCCATGTATTTTTGGCTTGCCCATATCATGACCTAACTTTCCCCAGATATAAACCATATACCTTGTTTAGCTCACCGAGGACACCGGAGAAACAACCTGTACGCATCCTGTATGATGCACGAGAACACATCGGAAAATGAGGGTTTAATAATTATCAGTAACACTTGCATTTAAAGCAAGAAAGTGAAAGTTTCACAGCGCACTGTGCCTAAACTTACCTATTTTCATGGAATTTCAAGTCTTAGGAATCTGGGAAAGCGCTAGTATGACACCCTGGAACACTTTAATGTGTAACTATCTACAAAGGCTGCAATGAACTTGCACAGAATAAACATATATTGCGCGTCACTCAGAACATTGCTTTATACTTTGAATAAATATAAAAAATATAAACACCGTACCCCACATAGTTTACCAAGTATACTGACTGACTGTCAATGACTGGCTCTTTATTATTTTTGTTCTCGTTTCTTATCCATTCTTCATCTTTCGCTGTCCCCAAGTGTAGGATAGCCAACCGGGCCTGTCCTTGCTTAACCTCCCTACCTTTCCCTTCTCATTTCTCTCTCTCTCTCTGAGGGGGGAAACAACTAATTGCCGTGTATAAAGCATACAAATTGGGAGAAAGTGAGTACTCAGTAACTATTTTTCAAGCACATAAGCAACCTGCACAGTTCAAATTTTCGGTAGACATCACCAAAAGGTGGCCTTCTTTTTTTTCAAAATATGAAGTATCTACTGTTCTTGCCCCTGCCAGGAAACAAGTAATAGTGTAGATCTGATTTAGAAACGACCTGAAAATGAAATTGATAAAATGAGAAGTGACACAGGGGGGCCTTTAGAAAAAATTCAGCTCAGTGTTCTATTGGTATTGAAATGCCCCTGTGCGTTCGACCAAGGTCATTTTCACGAAGATATATACGAGAAGTCGTGATTACACAATGAAATTTTGCATGTTTAGACCTGTAAGTGGTTCGATTACATTTTTGATGGTAATATATATGTAGACTGAAACGCTACGTAGACTATCTTTGGACGGAGTTTCAATAGCTTTTCATAATCCAATGATTCACATGCAGTAAGGCACACCAATCGTTGGGCACGGTTTATTATAATACTTTATCCGGACCTCTCCCCTCGTCCATTGGTTAAATATAGCAAGCCGATTGTTCTTTTTTTGTATATGGTTAGGGTGGTCCCAAAAACGGGGCATGATGCAAGTAGTGTAAGCAGAAATTTGTTACGGCGGGAATTATCTAGCGCCAGGATTTCTGCGTAATGCGAGTGTGTATGGTGAATGCCGCGCGTAGCCCGGTAGTGCTCGTCACGTGGAGGCACAAAAGACAATCCTCGCTGCCCAAGCATGGGATACGTAGTAAAGAAAAGCATTACTTAGGTGGTCCCTCTATGAGGAGAGAAAATCTTGCTTCAGATGTAGTTTTGTTGCACTTTCCAGCGTGTAGCTGAAAGTGCCACTTTCAAAAGCGAGGGGGCAAATGGCGTACTTTGCCCCCCCCCCCCTCCTCACTTTTGACAGTGGGGGGCAAGTGCCCCCCCCCCTGGTAGATACGCCTATGCACGTGATGTCTTGCAACATCTTAGGGTTTACGTTTATATGATAAAACCGTTGAATATCATGTGCTCTTCTATTACCAGGTATGTGTGTGTTTCAGATATTCATGAGCCAACTATGTTTATGTATGCATGCCTGGTATCCTGGGCTATTGTCTCCTGGATTCTGACAGTTTTGTGCGATTGTATAGCTGGTATCCCGAAGCTGGTTCTTAGTCTGGCATTGTATATCTCACTATACAGATGAATCCGGATATATCGAACTCACATATAACGAATTGTGTATATGGAACAGCTGTAAAATCCCCTTGAAAATTTCTGTATAAAATTTTTATTTTTAATCTCGAATTACCTATATACTGCACTTTCTTGTGATCCCCTTCAGGTTCAATATATCCAGGTTCGACTCTAATTAAGTCTGCAAAATCGGCACTTCGTTATGCAGAAACTTTGTTATATTGAAATTAGAACTTTTATGCAAATAAGTACCGTTTCCTGCAGATGTTTCTTACCCCGAAGAGCTATAAAAATGTCCAATTTATCGGGCAATCGTAAACTAATTTCAGCGACAAAGTTGCCTATATAGCCATTGACAGTGATGTCAAAGTATTGCACAACTACACGAAGTAAGGTTCCTAGTTTTTCGGTAGTATAAATTGTTGTCAGGCCCGTAGCCATGAGTTGTTTTCGGGAGGGGCCCACTTGCTGAAAGTCTTGACTGTTGGAGGAAAGCACCTATCTTTCAGTAATTACTTTCGGTAAAGATCAAAATTATGGGAAATCAGGCCCTGGCTACGGGCCTGATTGTTGTAAACATTAGTACTTCAATTAGCAAGTGCGCACACGCAAACATGCACAGATTTCACTCGATGACCATGAACACTCGTTGTAACGAGGCTGGTGTGACAAATAGCCCAAATACTAGAGGAAAGCGAACGCTTCTACTGCCTCTGTGTTGAATGAGTCTCCGAAACGTGCGATTATGGGACCTCCAGGCATTAGCGACGCGCCTGGACAGCCCACATGCGTAGTCCGTGTATGTGGCGCAGCCGTGGCTGCGTGTGCTTAAACACGTTACCGCACGCGATATTGAAAACGCGTGTAACCAACTTTGTTATATTGGAGTTCAAAATAGATTGTGTTCAGTCTATAACAAGTTCAAGAAATATTTCGTTATGTAGCAAATTTCCATTCTATTTAAGTTATTTATAGCGAGGTTTAACTATTATATATAGCGCAAGGACCCCGCAAGGCGGCCAGTCGCCATCGTGGCCATTGAAGATAATGAATGTGCATAGTTGACCTAAAGCTGTAACAAAAATTATCGAACCTAAGAAGCCTTAATGTCCCCATCTCCTGTGGTGGTCGAGGTGGACACAGGCAGCCAGGGTTAGCAGACCCTTGAACTGGAACCTGCAAAAGGAGCTTTAGATGATGATTTAATGCTATTTCTTTGAAACAGGGTGGTGACAAATGATCACCTAGCCTCCTTGATTTAATCAGGTATGCTATACATGTTTTTATTGTGATAGCAATTACATGGACACTCCAAGCGCATTTCTGCTGTCGTCGTCGCTGTGAGTTTCCATATAAAGTCCAACGGCGATAAACTCGCCGCCGCATGCCGTATGCTGCATGTGCGAGTGAAAAGCGCGCGTACCTCGCGCGCTTTCTCGGAGAGCGAACGCACGGCGGAGAGCAAACACGACGTCTCCGGTCGTGCGAAAGGCCGTGGGGCGATAGGAGGGAGGGAGGAGAGGCGCTGTTTAGCTGCAGCACTAAATGCGTATCTTGCGACCGGGCGCAAGGGGAACTGGCGAATCAATATCCCACGCGAAAGGCAGCTCCACGCGAATCAATATCCCCCGCGAAAGGCAGCGCGGGAGGGAGGGTGCGCGGCTTCTACTCTGCCAGGAACTGCGTACTTTGCGCGGCTGAGGGCTGTCGCGCGCACCGTATCTTGAAAGCGATTTCCACACGGCTCTGTCCTTTGTATGCGATGTGCTTTCGCCGCTCAGTTTCCGTTGAAGCGACAGACCACAAGAACCTTCGGTCACTGCTCCTGCCGCGCTTGCGCACGCCAGCGTTTTGACAGTGCTTGTCTGCAGTCATCGAGTGTGATCTATCCATGTTTGCTATAGCGCGCTGACACCATGCTTGTTAATTCAGTTAGTAAGCGAATGTGTCAAAGTTTATGCAGCCCATAAAACTACTATCCCTACTCCGTATACTCTACTAGTAAATTTGCTATCGCAATTGATGGTTCGCCTTTCGGGCGAAACTGCGACTTTTACATGCGAAATATTTCTTGGCAAACATTTGCTACTTTGACAGTATCTATCTATCTATCTATCTATCTATCTATCTATCTATCTATCTATCTATCTATCTATCTATCTATCTATCTATCTATCTATCTCTATCTATCTATCTATCTATCTATCTATCTATCTATCTATCTATCTATCTATCTATCTATCTATCTAGCCGCCTACGTCTTTGTGCTCTCACGGTGGTTTCATTAACTTCGTATGCATGTACCAAAATTGGTATACTCTGACGAGTATATGACGAACATAAATGATGTCGTGACATGAAGACATGCGTGTCATGTAGGTCATGAAACAGCCGCCTACGTCTTGGTGATCTCATGGTCGTTTCGTTAACTTGGTAGGTACCAAAATTTGCATAGTATGACGAACATAAATGATAGCTCATGACATGAATTTCATGACATGCATGTCATCTAGGTCATGACAATGATCCAGCGAAAAAGATTAACACTCAAAAACCACTGGAATGGGTTCGGACGTGGGCACTACGTGAAGGAAACACTAAATGATGATGGTAGAAATCATAGTCATGAGCATGACTCAGCAAAAATGACAATGACACAGCGAAAAAAACATTAGCACTCAAAAGCCACTGAAATGAGTTCTGACGTAGGTACTAAGTGAAGGAATCGCTAAAGGTTGATGGTAGAAGTCATAGTCATGACAATGACTCAGCGAAGAAAGATGAACACTCAAAAGCCACTGAAATGGGTTCTGACGTGCGCACTAAGTAAAGACTAAAGGATGGTGATAGAAGTCATAGTCATGAGCATGACTAAGACTTTCGCCTTAAGGTCTCTTAGGTGTAGCTAGAAGGACTCCTGAGGACTTATGACATGAATGTCATGACATGCGTGTCATGTACGCCATGAAAGAGCCGCCAACTACGTCTTTGTGCGCTCATGGTCGTTTCATGGTCGTTTCAACATCGAGTCCCACAGGGCGTGGGATCTGCCGGCTTTTTTTATCTCCCTCTCGTTCTCTGTGTGTTTTTAAATGCGGAGCATTTCTTGGCGAACATTTGACACTATCTATCTATCTATCTATCTATCTATCTATCTATCTATCTATCTATCTATCTATCCGCCTACGTCTTGGTGCTCTCATGGTCCTATCGTTAACTTGATATTTACCAAAATTGGCATACTATGACAAGAGTGTATGACGAACATAAATGATAGGTCGTGACATGAATATCATGACATGTGTGTCATATAGGTCATGAAACAGCTGCCTATGTCTTGGTAGTCTCATGGTCGTTTCGTTTACTTGGTAAGTACCAAAATTGATATAGTATGACAATAGTGTATGACGACCATAAATGATAGGTCATGACATGATTGTCACGACATGCATGCCATGCAGGCCATATAACAGCCGCCTAAATTGACAATGACCCAGTGAAAAAACATTAACACTCAAAAACCACTGAAATGGGTTCCTACGTGGGGAGTAAGTGAAGGCAAAAGTAAAGATGATGCTACAAGTCATAGTCATGAGCATTACCCACCAAAAATGACGACTCAGCGAAAAAAAATTAACACTCAGAAACCACTGAAATGGGTTCTGACGTAGGTACTACGTGAAGGAAACAGTAAAGGATGGTGGTAGACGTCATGTCATGAGCACGACTCAGCAAAAAAAAAAGAAAAAAAAAAGATTACCACTAAAAAAAATGTCGCAGTTTCGCCCGAAATGCGAAGCATCAATTGCGATAGCAAACTAGTAGAGAGCTATTCGGAGTAGGGATAGTAGTTTTATCGGCTGCATAAACTTTTGTCATCGCGCTTTGTCAGTGGTTAGGGCGACGGTCCGCGCGCGTTATCAACGGGATCAGCCGGCCGTGAGCGGCGGATGATAAGACTAGTATGAGATAAGTCATAAGGCATCGCTACAAAATCGCGGCCCAGTTCCCCTTGCGCCCGGTTGCAAGATACGCATTTGGTGCCGCAGCACAGCGTATGCGCACCACGAATGTGCTGGTTGTGTGCCACTTTTCAATGAACGCCTTTCAGGCCAACGCTTTAGCTAGCTGCTCCATGAGTGCTCAGGGTACGTATGCGCCGCTCTTGAACGAACCTCTCGCCATCTTGGGTCCCTGATCGTGTGCCACTGAGTGTGGCAAGCGAGGGAACAGTTATCGGCATTCGCAGGCACCGGCGTACCACGCTTCTCGTCTAGGAGGCCACGCGCGTACTTCTCGGCGGCGCCACTAGATAGCGCAGCGCGTCCAAAAAAGATTAGGGAGCCTACATGCAAGCTCTGCTTTAGGGTGGTGACAACTCCAAAATTGTGAGTGCTATTTACCGCCAAATTTGCTGAGTAGCCATTTTGATTCCCAATTTCGCTAGAAGTCGCGGCGCATTCCGGCCTTCTTTTTGTCACGCTCTGATATTTTGGCACGCGATCTATTAAATTTCTTTAATTTAGCTTTGCGCCAATGCGCACACGAAACTTGCATACATCTTTAATATACTAGTTGCCTTTTCCTTTTATTTTAACACATCAAGCTTATTTTTTTCCATAGCATACAAAGCAACAAGTTATGAGGCACCGTGGCGTGCTCGTGGTAATATTTTCTCACGCCAAGAATGTGAACTGCATTAAACATTGTCGTTGCCTTCCACTTGTACACACTATATAAAGGGCGTTTTCGAAGTGTGCTGTAATAAAAACTGTGCTTACAAGCCTGTTTAACTAAAATGTAGACATGCCATGCACTGCTCTCAGACACGCTATGGGTCTTGGCTGCTGAGGCCAAAGCTTATTTTAAAAATTGAATTAGTTTCACGGCAGCAATGGTTGCGGGAAACGTGGTCTGTTGGCTGGTCTTTTCGCCATTTTGATTCTCACATGCTATATCTGGCGGAAAATTTTACCCGCCAATTTAGCTGGCGGTGGCAAGTACCCGTCTCAGTGGAACACAGAGTTGGAACCGGTGCTGGCGCAACAGAGTGCGCTGCGGAACCGCGGTGCTGGCGCAACAGAGTGCGCTGCGCCGCGGACGGCTTCGGTTGTCTCCATGGTTGTTTGCCTTGACACCTTTTCCGTCGAGGTAATCCAGGGATCTGATGGGCTCACGTCCCTGACGACCGACTTGGCTGTTTGTGTGAAGCGCGAAATAGCACGGTGTGTGCCGCTCCACAGTGGCCCCCTTGTACGGGAAGGACCGTTGGCCCAAACCAAAGCCCCCCACCCAGTCAGCCCGGGTAGCGGGGGGGGGGGGGGGGGGGGTTTGTCGGGGTCAATGTACCGAATGATGCTGGGTTGATGAGTACATGTACGCTCTGGGGCGCGGTACCTACGGGTGCCAAGTCCCCTTCACATCTGACAACGGCACCCTTACAAAGGTTGTCGCCACCCTAAAACAGCGCTTGCATGTAGGCTTTCTAAGAAAGATGCGTGAGAGTGGAGCCCCGCTGACGCAAAAAGCGCTTCTCGGCGTTCGCACGCACCGACGTGCCACGCATTTCGATGGCCACGCGAAATGGCGCCGATTGTTGAATAGCGAAAGAAGAGCCCCGCTTTAGTACACGCCTCATACATAACTAGTTTCGACGGTGAGAATACGTTGTGTCGCTATATTGATGCAATGCTAATACATTACCGTCAACATCGTGAGATGGGTTCTGCGCTGCAATTTTTTTTTTGTTTCCACTTACCCCTTCCTCTGTGCGAGGTAGCAAACTGTATATAGAGCTACCGGTTAACCTCCCCACCTCTCGCCTTTCATTTCTATCTCTCTCTCTCGCGTGCTGATTTTGCACATTTTGCACGCAAGCCGCTCTAGGCTGCTTCCACACGCTTTTCTGAGGTTGGTGCTTTTCTGCTTTTACTTGCTAACGCAACCGTCACTATATACCGTCAGCCATGGTGTTTAGCAAACAGCCAAAAAAGTACCTTCAAGTCTTATAACAGCGGAGCTGTTTAAACCGGCCGTAACGTGTGCCGCCTATCAATGCGTTGCCTAGCAACCACCTCGCGGAGCGCCAGCTCGGGAGAGAGAGAGAGAGAGAGCGCGCGTCGCGTGCTATGCTCGGAAGAGAGAAAGCGAAATCAGCGAGAGAGAGAGAGAGAAACATTGTAGCAGCACCAGCGAGGCAACGAGCACCAACGATTAACGCGCAGAGGTGCTGCCGACGCTATCCACGCTTCTCCGTTTCCCCGCATTAGCGCCGAACGTTCGCGGTGTCCGTGAGTGCAGCAGGCGCCTCTGGCGGCGGCTTGGCCGAGCTCACACCAGCTGCGCACTACTGCGCATGCGCCGTGACGTCATCTCGACGTGTCGTCTGCTGCGCGCCGCCCGTACACTGTGCATAGCTTTCGCCCCACTTCCCCTACGTGTGCTCGGACTGCAAGTGCTCCGCGAGGCGTTCCCCGATGCCACGGACCACGAGGAAATGCTGATACACCTCGTATAACTTAGCATAACTTCGTATAGCCAGGGCCAGCTAGGAACCGACCAGCTCCGCTGTGTCCGCCTTACGACACTATAGTGCAAGCTACCCCGAATTTTTTAGAGCAGTATAGGAGCAGTATATGAATTTAGGTGCATTGTTGCATCGCCGCTAAGTAGAACATTACGCATTTTACTCTTTGCAACAACATCAGCATTTCGCGTGGGAAAACTGTAAAACTACCTGGTTATACGCACATTTCGTCCAAACTTGCCAGTATACAGTCTTTAATGCCAAGAGAAGCAACATTGAATCTAGCAGTTTTTGGCAGATGACGTCATCCGTACGGAATATTTGTTAGTGGATTATTTGCGGGAGCACAACATATGCCGAGCATCTCCGACCACGCGGGCCCTTGCTCTGTAATACGTTCCTGATGGTGATACGTCTGTGTTTGAATTGCACTGATTGTTGGCATATGCCATGCTCAAGAGTGCATGATGAGTCTGCTAAAATTAGAGTTTATGTGGTTTCTACAGACGGCAGTAACGATAGCCAAAAACAATGTCACAGTTTCGCCCTAAGGGCGAAGCAATGAATGCGATAGCAACACAGCAATGTCATACGAAGTAAGGTGAGCGGCTTTGGTAGCAATATGAATTGTAGTAAACATGAGCTGATTAAGTAAGCAGGTGTGCTGCGGCGTAAGTAGACCGACATGAAGAGAGACTCGATGACCACGAGAAGGCGCGTGTGAAACGGTGGTGTTGATGAGAAGCGCTTCCCGTGGGCAGCGCGTGCGAAAGGACACACCTGTAGCGCTGCACTGCCGACCCGGGCAGCATTGCATGTGTAGCGTGCGTTGGAAAATGTGGCCCGACTATTACAAACTGAATGAACA
The DNA here is from genome assembly GCF_013339745.2 of Dermacentor silvarum. Taxonomy (NCBI): domain Eukaryota; kingdom Metazoa; phylum Arthropoda; class Arachnida; order Ixodida; family Ixodidae; genus Dermacentor; species Dermacentor silvarum. The sequence goes on from NC_051162.1 coordinate 137,519,521, forward strand.
AACGTGGTGTGAGCACGCACAAACAAACACGAATAGATCACACTGAATGACTGCAGAAAACGACTGTCAAAACGCTGGCAGCAAGCATACGCCGCAGCGGGCGAAGGTACGTGCGGTCTATTGCTTCGACGGAAACTGAGCGGCGAATGCACGGCGCATAAAGGTCAGAGCCGTGTGGAGATAAGAGACGGTGCGGACGAGCGACGAGCGCGTTTGTTGGCAGAGTAGAAGTGCCCCCCCCCCCCCCCCCGCTCCCTCCGGCGCTGGCTTCCTGCTTCCTTGCTAGCGCGTGGGAGATGAGTGCGTTCGCTCTCCGTGATAGCGCGCGTCCCCGCACGCTTCCGCTCGGGCATACGGCACGCGGCGAAGATTTTATCTATAGGGAACCTCACGGCGACGGCGACGCCGACGGCAGAAATCCGGTTGAAGTGTCCATATTATTGCTATCGCAATAAAACAGCTGTATACAACATTCAGCTTACCGAAGACTCGGGCTTGTTCGAGAGCAGACTGCTTTCACCCGCTGAAGGGTGAAACAACTTGGTGCAACAGCGGCAAGTTAATTTCAGATACTTGTACATTACGGAATGTGCTGCTGTACGATTGCATAGCTTTTTGTTTTGGAAATGTGATGATGGGTAAGAAAAATGGCATAGCGGCAGTGCCAACAGAAGGGCATGAAAAATTATATGTCCATGCCATTTGATTAACATTTCAGTGGAAAATGCAGGATCAGGTTTGCCATATAAGGCGGACGAAGTCGTGGGCGTCTTTTTTTTTTATTTGAGAAAGAGTGCCAAAAGACAAAGTGCCCTTGGGCAGCTTATATGTAGAGTTACGAAAGAAATTAGCGTAGCTTGCACTGAAGGCGCAATTGATGCTAAAGAGACAGCGGAGCTGATGGGCACCTAGCTGGTCCTCGCCTTTGGGCTAGGCTAAGCACTACCAAGTCATCCCCAGCATTTTCCGGAATTTATTGATTATTGATCGATTAGCCATCGATGGGCTATCGATTGACCATCGACAGGTATTGGCTACGTGTTTGGGCTAGGCTAAGTACTACAAAGTCATTCCCAGCATTTTCCGGAATTTATTAATTATTGATCGATTATATCGATTAGCTGTTGATTGGCTATCGATTGGCTATTGATGACTGACTAAGCTTAAGTAGTCCCAACCATGCTTAACTAGACCACAAGCTAGACTTACCCAAGCTCAGCTTCGCTAGTTCACAGGGGTATGTGCCATTGCGCTTGAGCCCTTTCTGCACTACCGCCAGGATCGGCTCACATTTTTTGTGGACGACTAACGGATTAACGGCCGACTTAAAGAGCTCGGCTGTTAAAAATTCTGAAACAGTGCAAAAATAATGGCATTCGTTTGGAAAATACCTGGAAGGTTATACTTATCAGTGGGCACCTCAGAGCTTTTTTTCCTTCGGGATGTGAAGAAAGACGTCACATGTACCCATTTTCATGCTACAACATTAGGCAGTTTTATCAGAGCGCCGCTTACGCTCCGCTCCGCTCAGATTTCATGCTCTGAGATACGGCAGGTAACTTCTTAGATTTCGCATTTGATAAGCGCGTCTTGCCGAGACGCGAGCGACGCGCTATCAACTCGGCTGCAAAACGACCACGAGGCCAAGTGGACACGCTGTCACGCTCCGCTCAGTCGGCTTTGTAGCGGAGCGAGGGATGCGGTCTTCGTTCCGCTGCCGGTATGAGCGTTGTGCGCAAGCACAATAGCGTTCCCGCTAAGCGGTTGTGTGGCCTTTGCTAGCATATGCCGGTCTGAGCGGAGCGGACAGCAAGCGCTCAGCTAAACACTTTATTCTCAAGGCTCCAGCGGCGTCAGCACACTTCTAATAATGTACTAATTTGAAAAGCGGTGATAGAGCGCTCCCTTGGCGGCACTTGACGATTCCCAGTGCTGGTGTAAAAAAAGCAGGGAAGAGATTGATACGACCGGATCCGTTACAGTCACAGGTAGAGAAATTTTGAGGAAAGAAAATTATTTTAGAGATTTATACAAAAATGCTTGAATGAAAAGCATGTACAGCATACCCAAGTAACTCAAGCAGGCTAGGTGACTATTTGTTACCGCCCCGTTTCAAAGGGGATGCCAATAAATCATCATCATAATGCTTTGAGTGTAAACAGACAACCAGGAGTCATATCAAGAAGAAAGTGAGAAAAACGGACAGTAAATTGGTTGTAAAGGATGGAAAAGTTGGAAATTAAAAAAAGACCATGGATATTTACAAGGATGAGAGTAAATCAGAAAGGAAAATGTGTTTAATTGATAACAAAGAGAGCCGTGCTTTGCTATTTGAGACGCGAGCTAGTTGCCCAAGGACGAAAACATAACGGAGCAAAAATATTCGCAATAGGATGAGGCATGTGTCAGCTGCAGCAAAAAGCCGGAGTAAGTTCGGTACGTCCTAATGGAATGCGAAGGCACCCAGCGATTGAGGCCCGTAGGTAATGTCGCCTTCCAGGATTGCTGGGATTCATAACGGATGGAAGCATTAACCATGTGGCCGTCGAGAGTAGAAGAGACGTTTAGAGTGTTGGTGGAAAGAAAAGCAGGGAAAGGGTTGATAAGACTGGATCCGTTATACAGGCATAGGTAATTGTACAAAATAGACATAGAAGCTTTAAGGAAGAGATAAATGTTTAAGGGTATGTAAAAATGCTACAGACTGACATATAGGTGACTACCTGTCAGCGCCCTGTTTCGAATTGGATGCTAATGAATCGTCCTCATCGTGCAAATATAACAAAAATTCCCGATGTGGTTTTTAAGGAGACGTGTGGGTCGAACGCTAGACTGATCGGCTTTATTGCGATATCAATTATAGGGACGCTCGAGTCGCATTTGAGCTGTTGGCGTTGTCGTGCTGTCCTGCTATCGACTACGAATGTGCGGCTCGCGCATGGAGGATTAGAAGGCCTCCAAAGACGCGATATGGGTTTGGCTTCAAAACCCACGACGCCAAGTGGGCGCACTGTATCGCTCCGCTGAAACAGCTCTGTGGGAGCCATGGCAGCGTTCACGCTTTAACTGCTGGTATCACCGTTGTGCGCACACACATTGACGTTCCTGAGCAGCCGTGTGGACACACCGAGGCGAACGTCAAGCTAAATTTATGGAATGATTTCTTTGGACGCTGACCGATGGTTTTTGTTCGGTCTAAGAATTCATTTAAAGTTTCGTTGGTGGCTTTCTTTAGTGAAAATAGACCAGAAAACTTATTGAGCTAATGGTGCCTCAACCACGGCATTGGTGGCGTTAACTTCACGTGAATTATTTTGCAGTTTTGGAATGTTCCTGAAAGTGTTTGGTTTGATATCAGCATACATTCAAACGCGATGGAGGCGAAATGCAAAAACGCCCGTGTGCTTGCGTTGTAGTGCGTTGTAGTGCGCTTGCGTTGCATGTTAAAGAACCCCAGGTGGTCAAAATTAATCCGGAGCCGTGCCTCATACGGCGTGCCTCATAATCAAAACTTGTTTTGGCACGTGAAACTCCAGAATGAAGAATAATGTAATTTCTTGCGCCGAGCAGACACTGAATGCCGAAATATTTCACATCACGATGAGCTGGCGCGGGAAATGCAAGTTGATGTCGCACCGTCTCGTTTATTTGCATTGGTTCTGGTGACATTGACCTATTCGTCATTTAATATGTCTGACAATACAGCTTAATATGTTTCCTCAATGTTCCTTTAACACTGAGGCATTTCTGAGAGTCATGTGCCGTTTTGTTCGACACCTGGTCATTCTCGTCAACCTGGTCACCCTCGTAAACCAGGTTTGGTACCTGGTCACCCACTCGGCGACCAGCGCCAGCAGGCTGGCGCCGAGTCCCACCCCAAGCAAAAGGAATCCGCCCTGAAGGTCGACCATGACGAGAGGCTTGATGCCGTCATCCTTTTCGTTCTGGCACATGGTGTAGTTGCGGAGGCGCCATTCCATCTCCTTGTGGTAGGCGTGACACTCGTTCACGTGCGTGATGCTGCAGGAATGAAAAAAAAAAAAAACGGCTTTTTGATCTCTGAACCAAACGATATGACCGCAGAAGCTGAGGATGGTCGCTGCCAGGAATAATGAAAGTAATAACTGAGAGGTCTGCGAGTAGCACTTGTTTGGTGTTAGTCCTAGTCTGCATGACTTACGCGAAGCAGGAAAAAATCAGTTTTAGCGAAGGCCGAGGGGCGGCAGCACAAGTAATAATTTGAGATTTTATTGGCGCAGCAGCCGTCACGACTGTATTGCGCCAGGGCAGTTTTTCTTATTGTAGAGAACAATAACCACTAAAAGAATTTTTTTCTAGAAGTGCAGAATGTTGCAGGTCTTCTAGAGCGACGCTAGGCAGCGCTTTAGTTCGTAAATGCGCGTTTTGTCAAACATTCAGTTGCCGCCGTACATGCATAGCCGTGACCACTTGGGATTTGTTTTTGCCGCCGTACAAGTACGGCAGTGAGCCTCAAAGGTTTAATAGGAAAAAAAAAATAAAGTGAGGTTTTTAGCATTTCGCGTTTAAAGGCACAGTGTCATATCAGTTACTTTGATTTCTCACTGCAGTTTCGGATATACCGGAAGTGCATGTATACCCTGTAGCCTGACTTGTTTTTCAAAACATTCCGATTCTCCTCATTGTAGTAAGGGCTCCCTAAGTCACCAGCATGGCAGTACTATCTTCTAAAAACACGATGCAAAGCTGCCACGATAATCATTTAATACTTTGCAAAGAAAATTGTTTAGATTACGTCTCATGGTGTCCTAAAGTACGATTTTTGTTGGTGCACGACATACTCTGCACAAAGCGGCAAGTAATAAAAGAGTAACAAAGTGTAAACATCGAAAGTGTCGAAGCTGGAAGAATATTTATGAAAAATTCATGCCTTCAGTTTTGCAAGCTCTGCATTACTAAACCAAAAAGAAATTACATTGAACTTCATCATTGTTGTTCGCGTATTTGCGAACGCGTATATACTTAAATCACGCATAACTTGCAAAACATGAAATCTAGGAATTCGCAGTGGCACTTAACCACAAATTATGCAATACCAGCACGGCGCCGTGTTGTGTCGCTTTTGTCTCGTGTCTCGTTCCCTAGTGCTGGTATCTCATAATGAAAAACAAAGCGTAACACAATGTTTTAACCACTGAACTTTCAGTCGTGGCTAAAGGCGGATAGTACCCTTACAATCTGTCAAGTTTCCTCTTGAATTCCTTAGGTAATGTCTTCCGGAGGAGCATCACAATGTTCATGGTTCCGCCTATTCCCTTGGTCACGTGGTGCCGACACGTCCCAGTTTTCACGAAATGGTCGGCGATGTGAGACTTGAGCATGACGTCCGTGCCAATCATCACCCGTTTCTTCTTTAGAACATCGTCCATTACTGACTCAAGCACCGGACCGGCCTGGTAGATACCTACAACTTGCTGGTGTCGGCTGCTCAGTTTGCTGAAGGTTTCTCCCACGGGATCCTGTGACCAAGTGAAAACAACACGTCTTAAAGCTTTATGTCGCATGGCACGCACACACCACACATGCACGCGCACGCACGCACGCACTCCGGCAGAACATATATCACGACGAACGTCTGCGTTAATGTCATTAGCATTGAAACAATGTAGCGTGGCTACGTATTGCCATCACTGAAGCCCGCGTCCTGTATGAGGCGTGTACTGCAGCCAGGATCCTCTTTTTCGCTTCCTCTTAGGGCGCCTCGATGCCAGCGCCGCCTTACAGGGTGGGGACAGCCTTTGAACCACCCCGCGCCGCCGATCTGGCTTTTCGGCGCCATGTTGGTTCTTTCGCGCCGACTGTCGATCGAGCTGAACGGACGCACGCTCCGTTTGCTTTCTTTGTGGCGCTGTTGTGCGAGAGCTCGTGTTTTATGCAGTCTCTTGTGATGTTCGTGCTTGTTAACGAAACATGATGGGCTGCTTTGTCGCTCTGTGCACTGGATCGACCGCAAAAGAGCCGCGGGTATTTTGTTACCCCCGCGACGTTGAACGAAGGAAGGGCAGCGCAAGTAAAACGTGACAGCTGGGTACCGACGGACACAACGACGATATGCGAATGAGGATCATGATTTTGTTAAGGATAATGTCCCTTTGTAATCCTTTTCATTTTCACAGAGAAGTTGTTTGTATATGTTGGCGTGCCTTTTCTAGTGATTATAAGGCTGCAGTATGGTGTGATCGCCGTGTTTGACTTGTTGCAACGGCGTAGGTTTATTCTAGACGTTTGTGAATTGACCTTTTTTTTGTAGCTAGAAGTATTGGGGTACTTGTAAACTCGTTTCCTGGATACGCGATCGATGACAGTACCTACCTGGTCGATTTTTTCTCAGCAAAAATTAAATAAGCACAAATCATCACTCAGTCGGAAGAGAGTGATAAAAGAAGCGACTTCATTCTCGACTTAGAGGAAGTTTGTTCTCTTGGGGAAGAAGTGCTCGCCCACTTGGTAGGCTTTTTGTTAAAGCCGATTATCTGCACTCTGGAACACTGCTCTGTGTGCATGTGCATGCTAGCGGCTGAAGAACCTGGACAGGAACACCACCTTGCTCAATTAAATGAGTATGTCCAAGGCGGCAAATTTCAATTTATGTGAGCAGACAAATGCTGGACATTGTTTTTTTAATGTGAGGGTGTTCTCAAGCCTTTTGCTGAAGCTCAAGATCTGAGCTGTCTGAGAAACACCATTGACAGCACTGAAGGAAATTATTGGAAATAATGTAACCCTGCCAGAAAACCCATGTTATCAGCACAAAGATGATTGGAAAACTTCTTGAGCGATTTGTGTCCACACATCTCCGCATCCATCTGCGATGGCTTAACACTCCTGAAAAGGCAGCTGAGTGTTATGCTAGCAAGACTGTAGCAGGTACGAGCGTGCAGTAGGGCAACCACATTTTAACCAGATAACCTCGCTGAGAGCTTATAAAGTGGATTAATTAGTAGTTACTTTTGTAAATAAATTGTGTTTGAGTGTTGAAAACTGTTCTCAATGCATTTTTCTTCTTCAGCAGGCACCTGCAGGCCTACTCACGCGACGTCTCCTAATTGTTCTCCCAGTTTCATAAATATGACGGGAAAACCCTAAGAAGCAAGATTACTATTAAAAGAGCTTCAAACTTAACATTTCATCAAGTGTACAATTCCAGTAATATCTGTGGGTCGTTTACCAGTGAAATGAGTAAATAAAAAAAGGGGCAACCTCGCAAACAAATCGTGATACCTTCAGGTTGCGATACACGCGAAAAGTGTTGGACAACCTCTTTTGAAACCAGCACTCTATGCAAGCAAACTGTTCATCAGATGGTAAAGCAGAAAATCTGCATTCAAATCGCGTCGGTATCGCCCTTAGCACGCACGCCGCCCTTTCTTTCTGCCCAATGGTTAATCTGCAGCCGCCACACGCCCAGCGCCTCCGTATTGGAAAGAACCAAGACGGCGCCGAAAAGCGTGGGTGTCCGCACCCTGAAAGCGGCGCTGGGCATCGAGGCACCCTACTTCCTCTGGAAACAGTGCGCCATGTCTGGCGCCGCCGCCGCGAAGTCTTCGCGTGGCTTAATAGCCTTAAGATATATGAGGCGGTTTCGATATCGCGCAGCACCTGAGAAATTTTGAAGCATTTTTTTTTTGTGATTGAATATCAGCACATACCCTGTGACCCAAGCTGGCGCCAAAGAGGTTCATTCAAGAGTGTAACGTACCCAGTTTGAAAACGCTTTATTGAAAAGCAGCACATACCAGTGACTCATTTTGGTTTGACGGTTGGTTTCTACGCCGATTCCTTCTTCACAGCAGCCCTATTGATGCTTTAGGTCCCGAATTTTACGTAATGCGCACAACTTTGGGGCCATTTTAGAACTCTACGAATGTTACGTCATGTTTTACGTCTTTCGCGCCAACGTTTTAGCGCCAGCTGCGCCATTATTGGACTGGCTATATGCCACTACTCTTCAATGAGCCTCTCGTCAACTTTGGTCACTCAGTCTGTGTCACTGGGTGTGCGGCAAGCGAGGGAACAATTTTCAGCGTTCGTAGGCACCCGCACGCGACGCTTCTCTTCTCAGAGGCCTCGCTCAGACTTTTTGTCAGCGTCACTAGATGGCGCTAGATGGTGTCCAGAAAGAAGCACGAAAGAAGCGTTTCTAAGCGTTCGCACGCACCGGCGAGCCGTGCATTTCGGAGGCCACACGCAGGCTTCGCTGCGGCAGCGCAAGATGGCGCCGAGTGTTCTGAAGGAAGCGCGAAACAGGAGTCTCGCTGTAGTACACGCCTCATGCATAACTTGTTTCGGCGGTGGCAATATAGATTGCGTCGCCATATTGATTCTATGCGAAATGCATTACCGTCCACAGTCATCGTGAGATGGGTACTGCCGAATTTTCATCGTGAACCGTATATCGCACCATTCTGAACGCTGCTGCCTCCTTTTATTGTGTAATGCTCGCCGTGGCGTGAACGACGGTTTTCACTGACTGACTAGCCCAAGAATTCTTACGCATTAAAAAAGAAATAGATGACTCAAGCGGTGTTATGACTTATCACTCAATATTTGGATCACTCCGGACAGTGGATATAACGCAATGCATGCTAGAAATGTTGCATGCTTAGCAGAGCACACATTTCGTTAATGGCGGAAATGTATGCGTCCAGCAAAGTCCTACATTGTGTCGTTATATTGAATAAATGCGAAACGCATTACTGCCGATAGTCATCGTGAGATAAGTTGTGCGCCTAATTAAAAATACTATTCGTATTCGTAAAATACTAACCCTTATTTGAAATGTTGCTTTCTGACCACCGTTGCATGGGAACTTGGGCCACTGGGCGTGTGCCTATTGTCTAATGCCTCAGAATGGTTATGTACCACAATATATGTATATGCAGGACAAGAGCATACAGTCGCACGGGTTATGCGCCTCTGAATATGTGCCACAATAGACAACTTGGGTCACTGATTATGTGCTATTGGTTTTCTCCCCATTCTCGGCCAATGCCCTTGAATGGGTATGTACCCGAACATACAGTAGGACAAAAGTATTCAGCAATGGGTTTGTGCCAAAGAATATGTGCCCCAAGAGACCACTTAAGTTACTTAGTATGTGTCAATGGGTACGTGCCCATACTTCGCCAATGTCCCATGATGGGTATGTGCTCGAATAGACAGAAATAATTCAGTGCAGTGAGTATGTGCCACTGAATATGTGCCCCCAAATAACAACTTGGACCACTGAGTATGAGTCCGTCATTGGCCCGTGCCACAGAATGTGTGCCCAGACAGACAGCTTGGGCTATTGGGTATATGTCACCGACTATGTGCCGATTCTTGCCTAATGTCACAGCAAGAGTATGTATCTGAATAGACAAGCAGGACAATAGGCAAGAAGTGAAATCGGCAACAGCAGCAGACAAGTGTGGTAATAGAACTGATGATGATGTGTTGTGTTTTATGGCGCAAGGGCCAGGCATGGCCAAAGAGCGCCATGACAAGTGTTAACATTATCGATAAGCTGTTAATAATGTGGGCAATGAATTTCTGATGGCAGATGTGACATGGCTGTAAAAGGGCCTAAAAAACAGTCGCTGTAAATGGCGTAAAACATATACGTTCTAAAATAATGACACTGACTAGTTAGTGATGTGGGCTATGGCAATTGAGTTTCCTTAAAAAACATGATGTAGCAGATATAAGACAATAACAAATGTGATACTAGCGCTTGAAGAGAGCCCTTGAATACAAGGGCTATTAATCACATACTAAAAATTACCTGGCCAAATAATTTTCAGGGACTCTGTTTCACTTAAAAATTCTAAGACTGATTTCAGATTAAAAATCGGTTCATTGCTAAGAAAATATGCCGGGTGAAGAGGTATGTTTTCGCGATATGCCGAGGGGAAGTACCTTTTCCTCTCTGCTTCTATTGCAGGGCATTGAATAAGAACATGGACAACTGTGAGAATATTGCCGCACTTACTACAAGTCGGAGGATCACTCCCAGTCAAGAGGTAAGAGTGGGTACTGTAAGTATGTCCTATTCTTAATCGACAGACAAGTACTTCCTTATATCGTGCCGTTTTCTCAGTTATCCAGTTCCCTAGTTTTGGTTTTATCACGTGTAGCTTATTTAATACTTGGGTATCCCACTCTCCTTGCCAGTGCTTCCTTAGCTTACGGCGTAGAAAAGACTTCAGGTCTGTGGCAGGGATGGGGATATTTGCGTCCGTGTCGCTAGAGGTTACTGACGTAGCGTTTTCATCAGCAGCTTCATTGCCTTTTATACCTTTGTGGCCAGGTACCCAGCATAAAACAATCACTTGGTTGCACTTATATGCAGAGCACAACAAGCTGTACAGTTCATTAAAAACAGAGTTCTTATGTTTTCGTAGACTAATTAGGGCTCTGACTACACTTAATGAATCAGTGAACACAATGGCCCTAGAGAGATTTGTGAGCCTTATGTGTTTAACAGCCGATAGTATAGCGTATGCTTCTGCTGTAAAAATAGATGTGTGGGGATTTAGTGCCCCAGATGTAGAAAATGAGTCTCCGAGAGCTGCGTAAGAAACACCAACAGAGGACTTCGAAGCATCTGTATAGTATTCTGCGCAGGAGTACTTCTCCTGGAGCTCAAGAAAATGGGAATGTATATGTGCCTCCGGTGCTTGTTTGGATATTTCTATAAAAGAGATGTCACACTGAATAGTCTGCCATCCCCAAGGTGGGGGCAGGCGAGTAGGAGCCATGAGGACATTTTCTAGTAGTGAGACGCCTGTGTCCTTTGCCATTGCCTCTAAACGAAGGTTGAATGGAGCCCTAACAGCAGGGCGGTTATGGGACAGCCTGGCAGTAGAGATGTCGCGAATGGTAAAATGACATGGATGCTGAATATCCGATTTAACCTTCAGGGCGTAGAAAAAACTTAAATATGTTCTTTGTAGATGTAGAGACCATTCGTTAGAGTCCACATACAAGCTTTCTACAGGACTAGTCCTGAAAGCACCTGTAGCAAGGCGTATACCCAAATGGTGAACAGTATCTAGCATCCTCAAAGCACTAGGTGCAGCAGAGTTATACACTATAGCTCCGTAATCGAGGCGTGACCGTATAAGACTTTTGTAGAGGCTCAAAAGGCATCTCCTGTCACTTCCCCAAGATGTCCGAGACATAAGCTTCAGTAAATTCATTGTCTTCAGACACCTCATTCTCAGATACCTGAGGTGAGGAACAAAAGTTAATTTGGAGTCTAAGAAAATTCCTAAAAATTTATGTTCGTGGCTGACAGATAGCCGTTGTCCATTAAGATCAATAGCGGGGTCAGGCAGTATACCTCTCTTGTTGGAGAAGAGAACGCATGTGCTTTTTTGAGGGTTGAGTTTAAATCCATTCTCTTCCGCCCATTTAGACAATTTGTTTAAGCCAAGCTGTACTTGTCGCTCGCAGATACTAAGATTACATGATTTGAAACCCATTTGGATATCATCCACATATACAGAATAAAATATTGTACGTGGTATGACAGTTTGGAGCGAGTTCATTTTGACAATAAATAAAGTACAGCTTAGCACACCACCTTGTGGTACACCAGCCTCCTGCGTGAATTGTCGAGACAGGACGTTACCAACTCTAACACGGAACGTGCGATCTGAGAGGTAGCTCTGTATCACATTTAATAAGTTGCCTCGGACACCCATTCCAGCCAGGTCGCGGAGAATTTCAAAACGCCAAGTTGTGTCGTATGCCTTCTCCATATCTAAGAATACTGACAGGAAAAACTGTTTATGAACAAAGGCATCACGGATATTGGTCTCGATGCGGACAAGGTGATCTGTTGTGGATCTACCTTCTCTAAAGCCGCACTGAAAGGGATCGAGTATTTTGTTGTTTTCGAGATAATAGATGAGGCGTCGGTTAACCATTTTCTCAAAGAGTTTGCATATACAACTTGTCAGAGCTATAGGTCTATAACTACTGGGTGAGGAAGGGTCCTTGCCCTCTTTAAGAATAGGAATTACGATGGCTTCTTTCCAGGCGGACGGAATATAGCCAGCAGAGAACATGGAGTTAAATAGTGAGAGTAGTGCTCTGTGGGTTTCAGGATGTAAATGTTTGACCATTTCATATATTACTCTGTCACTTCCTGGAGCGGATTTCTTACAACAATTCAGTGAAGCCTGGAACTCCGCCATGCTAAATGGACGATTGTATGCATCATTTGCTGTGGCTTTTTGACCCAGAGGCTGACGCTCTGCTTGTCGCTGGTATCTTAGAAATGTATCTGTGTAATGTGATGTACTGGAAATGTGCTCAAAATGTGCTCCTAGACAATCAGCCTGGTCCTCAAGAGTGTCTCCTTGTGTGTTAACTAAAGGTAGAGGATGAGTTTCGCGGCCTTTTATTTTCTTAACTCTGTTCCAGACTTTTCTTTCATCTGTATAGGAATTAATGCTGGAGAGGTACTTTTGCCAGCTTTCCCTTTTGGCACGGCGGCGCGTTCTTCTACCTTCAGACTTTATTTTCTTAAAGCTGATCAGGTTTTCTGTAGTCGGAGAGTTACGGAGGTGATACCAAGCCTTATTTTGTTTCTTTCGCGCTACTCTACATTCATCGTTCCACCAGGGAACACGTCGTTTAGAAGATGATCCCTTTGTTTGCGAGATACATATCGACGCTGCATCGAAAATAAGTGCTGTTAAATGTGCAACTGCATCATCAATACTAAGCATACGGATGTCATTCCAGGTCAAATATGTCAACTCTCTGTATTGCTGCCAGTTCGCTGAGTCGACTTTCCACTGGGGCAGATGGGGTGAGAATTCGTCCCGTTTTGTTAATTTTAAAATAATTGGAAAATGGTCGCTCCCGTATAGATCATTAACCACCTTCCATTCCAAGTATGGCACGACTGTACTCGATGCAATACTTAAGTCTATGTATGAAAATGTTTTGTTTGCGACGCTGTAGAAGGTTGGTTCTTTCTTATTTAATAAACATGCACCTGTAGATAACAGGAAGTTTTCTATCAGGCGCCCTCTGGCATCACATCGAGAGTCACCCCACAGGGTATTATGTGCATTGAGGTCTCCAACGAGAATATAGGGCTCCGGAAGTTGAGCAATAAAGCTTTCGAATTCTGTTCTGGAGAGTTGGTAGCTGGGGGGGATGTATAAGGAAGTAATTGTTAACAGCTTATCAAAAAGCACTGCTCTGACTGCAACTGCCTCAAGGGGCGTTTGCAGCTGCAAATGTTGGCAGGCGACACCCTTATCAACTATTATAGCAACACCGCCCGATGAGACCAAAGCGTCGTTGCGGTCTTTACGGTAAATGGCATATTGCCGCAGAAAGTTTGTGTGTGTAGGATTTAGGTGTGTCTCTTGCACACAGAGCACTCGTGGATTAAACTTGTGTAGGAGTTCCTTTATGTCGTCTAGATTGTGGAGTAGACCTCTCACATTCCAATGCATGATCTGTGTAGCCATATTGGAAGTGTTTTGTGGTGTGTGTCAAGAGAAATAGGGTAGCTCACGAGACCTTTCCAGGCCCCGTGATGCGGGATTTTTCTTTTCTTCCGGCGCGCTCCACGGAGCTACGCCGTTCCTTCGGCGCCTGGGACGCCGGAGTACTGATGCTTGCATCCATCGCCTCGTCAGAGGCGCTGGATGCTGCCCGCTCCACGGGCACACTCAGGGGTTTTGGGGGCCGGTCTGCACGAGCAGTGACCCTGGGGCCGGCAGGTCCGGAGGACTGCTGGCCCTGCGTTGTAGGGGGCGGAACAGCACTGGCTGCTCCTGCCAGGGGGGCTGAAGGCGTAACCGCCGTCACACTCTGTGTGACTCGGGCGGCCGCCGCAGGATGTGACGCTGCCCCCCGGCGCGCCACATCGGTGTAGGAAGGACTGAACTGATTATGGGCAGCAAAACGCTTGCGCGCCTCTGGAAATGAAATGTTTAGTTTGACTTTGAGTTGTATTATTTCTTTTTCTTTCTTCCATGACGGGCACGATCGCGAATAGGCGGGGTGGTCTCCGTCACAGTTGGCACAATGGGTTGTGGAAGTGCAGATGTCTGAGGCATGTTCTTTAGAAGCACATTTTGCACAGGTAGCGCGCCCTCGGCAGCTCTGAGACCCATGCCCAAAACGCTGACACTTGAAGCATCGGCGCGGATTGGGAATGTACGGTCGTACACGGAGCTTACAATATCCGGTTTCGATTGAATCTGGTAGGTCGCTTGTTCCAAAAGTGATGATTACATGTTTTGTGGGGATTTCCTTGTCGTCACGCCTTAACTTAATTCGTTGCACCTTTACAACATTTTGGTCTTGCCATCCATCCAACAGCTCGCTTTCACTGAGTTCTAGAAGGTCGTCATCAGAGATCACACCGCGAACAGTGTTCATTGACCTGTGAGGGCCCACTGAGACGGGAATGTCACCAAATGCAACAAGTTTCGACAATTTGTTGTACTGGAGCTTATCACGCACTTCCAAAAGAAGGTCGCCGCTTCCCATTTTAGTGACTTTATAACCTGGGCCGATTGCTTCTGTCAGACATTTTGCTACAACAAATGGGGATATTGTACGGACAGTCTTGGTTTCGTGTTGGCTATGTACTACGTGGTATTTGGGAAAAATTTCTTTAGGTTTCATAAAAAAGTTGAATGTTTCATCGGTGCGCCCCCTTTTCAGGGAGCGATCAGGAAGTAGGGGAAAAGCATTTGCCATGTAAAAATGGAAAATTCGGCGGCGATGGTAGCCACCCACCACCGAGCCCAACAAGGGGACGCTACAAAGTTAGAATACTTGCAGACGCCAGCCATGCATCGCCGCTATAACCTAATATAAAATACCCAAGGTTGAATAAGTACACCAGGTTAACCCTTGCCGCCCAGAAATTCGGAAGTGAGTAGAAGTGACTAGAAGACAGGAAAGATTGAAAAGTGAGAGAGAAAGACAAAAGACTGAAGAGGGGGACAGGAAAAGGCGACTGCCGATTTCCTCCAGGTGGGTCAGTCTGGAGGTGCCGTCTATGTGAAGCAGAGGCCGAAGAGGTGTGTTGCCTCTGCCGGGGGGCCTTAAAGGTCCAAACACCCGGCATCGGCTCAACCCCCAGGATCCCCCTTTCCCCAGACACGGCTGAGCCGCGCACGGTTAAGCGCGGGAGGGTCCAACCCTCTTGTGCTCGGGTACGTGGTGGCGCAACTCACCAAACGCCTGCTTACGCAGACGCCCCTGCGGGGGGTAATAGAACTGAAGTGAACAAACTGGGAATTAAGTACTGCTTGGTATTAAAGCACTGCATCAAGCGAGGTTGGTTCTTCTTGCATTTTGTCCTGCTTGTTTGGCTTGGACGTGCACAGCGATGAGCGTTGGGCCACAGAGTAGTGAGGAAGTCGGCAACAGAAAATTCATGAGGTCGGCTACAGGGAAGTGCGTAAAAGTGCATTCCATTTGCGTCATTTTGTACAGACATTTCCGTCATTAGCATTTCATTTTGCATAATATTTACATTTAACACTTGCGCTAAGATCAAAAGAATGCTTCCCGTAACACCAATTCCCATGTAAGCGTGGGATCCATGCAGTTAGTTGGTCACGAACCCGAAGCAATTGAAACGTTAGAATGACCACTGCAGATTATAATTAAAGGTACCTTTAGCAATACTGTGTATGAATACAATGCCTGACGGCTAGTGAAATTAACGGCAACAGCCATCGTGAGATGGGTCCTGCCGCAACTACTTCTCCTTGCTTACCTTCAGGAGCCTCGAAAAGTAAGTCAGCTTCTCTGTGGCGATCTTGACCTTGGGAAAGCGCACCAAGTCTTCAAAGCTGTCCACGTAGTCCGTTGTCTTCCTCACAAGCATCGTAGAAGTGAGCGTGCAGTTGAGGAGGCCCATGATGACTACTAGAGAAATGAGCCATATTCCGACCAGGAGCCGAAACCAAGATGCCTTGTTGCTAGGATAACCTGCAAAACGTCGTTTAGCCAGTCGCGTTACACACTTCTAAAGTATTCCTTGTACAATTCTTCCATATATATTGTGAGACGACGCCCGGGACGAAGGCAGAGCTCTTCTATTGTCACAGAGCGCGAGACAGCCCACGAACACCAACCCGACAAAATGATGATGATTATGAGGATGGTTATATACACATGAAGACGATGATGAACTGCACAGTTAGCGCTCACACTAACTCCCCCCCCCCCCCCCCCTCACGAAAACGGCCGGTAAGACAGCGAGTCAGAAACGGTCGGAACGCCGAAGATACGGCTTCAGGCGAGAGACGTGAACAAAAATATGATATATATATATATATATATATATATATATATATATATCATATTAGAAGAAGCCAACAAACAATGACACCAAGGACAACATAGGATAGGGGAAATTACTTGTACTTACTAATTGAATTAAAGAAATGATAAATTAATAGAAATGAAAATGGATGCAAAAACCACTGGCCGCAGGTGCGGAACGATCCCACGTCTTCGCATTACGCGTGCGATGATGCTCTTACCATTGAGCTACCGCGGCGCCGTTTTCCCATCCACTTTCTGGAGTTTTATGTTTTACAACTAGAACTAACCCTGGGAGTATTAGCTAGCGCCACCACTCACAAACCTAGGCGGCGGATGTGGAACGCCCTTTCTGCCGCAAGCGTCACGAGTACGTGATCTTTTTGAGTGAAAGCAACTGCTCAATAAACCCACATGCTACCTGAAGGCATCAATGTTGCCGGACTCGAGCCCTCGTTATGTAATGAACGAGAAAAAAAAAAAAGAACCGAGGGGCTCGATTTTTATTAATCATATCATAAGAAGCCAACAAACAATGACACCGAGGACAACATAGGGGAAATTACTTGCATTTATAATTCAATTAAAGAAGTGATAAATTAATGGAAATGAAAATGTATGAAAAAACAACTGGCCGCAGGTGGGGAACAATCCCACGTCTTCGCATTACGCGTGCGATGCTCGTACCATTGAGCTAACGCGGCGCCGTTTTCCCATCCACTTTCTGGGGTATTTATGGTTTACAACTAGAACTAACCCGGGAGTGTTAGCCAGTGCCACCACTCACATGTGGGTTTATTCGCCAGTTGCCTTCACTCAAAATGATCACGTACTCGTGACGCTTGCGCCAGAAAGGATGTTCCACATCCGCCGCCTAGGTTTGTGAGTGGTGGCGCTGGCTAACACTCCCAGGTTAACTCTAGAGACTAGTTGTAAAACATAAATACCCCAGAAAGTGGATGGGAAAACAGCGCCGCGGTAGCTCAATGGTAAGAGCATCGCACGCGTAATGCGAAGAGGTGGGATCGAAGACGTGGATCGAAGACGTATGCGAAGACGTGGGATATTGCGCGCACTCACGTGCGCGCAATATATCCTATTTACCGAGCGTGAAAGCAGCCCGCGAATACACGTAAAGTGCCTCGGCCAGTCGCGTGGCAATTTTGCGTGTATTCGCGGGCTTCTTTCGCACTCGGAAAAAACATATTTATGTAGCACGTATTGAGCAACAGAAAGATGTATCGAGAGTTTTTCATGTTCTACAATTTTCTCATTGACACTTTGATAATTAAGACAGTACTTGTCGAGTTAGATCCTCCTTTCTGGGGCTTTACGTGCCAAAACCAGTTCTGAGTCGAGTTAGATAATTAATTAAAATTACCTAATTAAATCTCAGTAACGAAAAAATTACTGACGGCTACTCCACTGTACTGGAAACAATACGCACTAGGTTTTCTTTTCGTTTCCTTACCAATACGCACCCTTACCAATACGTTCCCTTACCAATACGCACTAGGTTTTCGTTATCACTGCCGTGATAACGGCAATAAAGGTGCATTATGTCCATTCGCGGTGTAGACATGCTTTTGACCTTCGATCAGGAGGTAAAAATTAACGGCTGTGCACTGCGCAAATGTAGAATAACATAATAACAAGGATTAAGCTAAGCAGGCTTACTGTTGGGAAAAAGCAGCTTAAAGTAGATCCAGAAGTACTCGGGAAATGACCTGCTCTTGTATCGAAACAAGGTGCCCGAAATGATGTCCATCTTGGCTGTGAAGAAAGCTAGAAGGAGCCAGGAGAAGAAAATACTCAGCCAGACCTGCGTTAGGCAAAATGGCGGAGAAATGCACTGTGATGCTGTGGATGTAAAACCCATTGGAACGATACGCTCATAGGTGCTTCACTACTCTCCCAAACTTCCCCACGCGCAGCACCATCTGAAAACGAGACATGCCTCGGTTCGTTCCCGATGCGGGATTAGCCGCATGTATTGAAAGCCATAAGCCTACTAGTAATAACGGGTGTTTAGAAGGCAACGACTTCGTACACTCGCTCTACTTCACTGTACGTCATAATATATAATTGCTTTTGGTACATCGCTGCACATCCGAACATAACGCGACTGAGAGAGCGCGGCATGAATGTGGTGTGTGGGCAAGGTGGTGGAGAAGGAAGGAATCTAGCGAATCAAGCTATTCGCTTAAAAATTGCACCAATAATTTCAAAATATGTTAGCCTGTTAGCAAAAAAAAAAAAAAAAAATGAGCACGAATAGAGTACGGAGACAAGGCTGAACTAACCATTTTACATACCTTGTCTCCGTACGTTTGTTCCCGTACTTTTTTTCTATTCGTGAATATGTACCAGCTCGCACAACAACCTACTTTGCTTAGACTGTTAACAGCACTGCAGTGGTGAATACAATGCACTTCTTTGGAAAATGATCTATTTGCTTGAGGCCTAAGTGTACAAATTGTTCAATAGCTTTTGAATATCCTGTGTGATGACTGAACTGTTACCATGCGATGAGAGCCGTATAAGCTCGTGTATTACAATGTGCGCTACTTGCTTGTCTTGCGGCTATGTAGTCAACACAAGTTCTACTTTCTTCGCATTTAACCGGTGGTCTTTGCGGCATCGCTGCTTTGCAACAAATAAGCAAGATCGCTATGGCTGCGAGAAACGGGGCAAAAAAAGATTGCTCATTCAGAATGAGCACTTTGGTGAAAGCTATGCCCTGTATGGCCAAAATGCACTGGTTTTCACTGAGATGCGAAAAAGTTAAAGGAAAATATGAAACACGTTCTCAGTCTTCCGCGTCATGAAGTTGACAGAGGAAGCATGACAATTTCCGCATTGCGATAATGGCATGTCGGAGTGCTCTCGCGATTTCTCCACGATGAACAGCATTCGCGAAAACATTCTTCAACAGCGAAAGTCTATCTTTCACTGCTTTTGTCCTATGTCATCGGTCATGAGCGTTGGTTGTTGTACACGACAATGCATGCTTGATACCGTTATAATTTTGCCTTATTAGTTCACCAAATGAGTTCACCAATCTCGCCAAATGAGGCGAGATCAGAAAGAAGGACATACAACGTGCGCTGTACATACTTATGTTGTCCTGTATGACACCGTTTGAATTTCAGGATAAATGCGTTAACTGTTCTTCATCGCATCTATGATAGACACATATGGGAATAGTTCACATTTTTGTATGTCTGGATTTTCACGGAGTGGGAAACAGGGCATCGCTATAGTATATATGAAAAAAAAAATTCTGCGCAAAGGAACATTTACTTAGCGTTGTTTACAGTTTGTATTAAAAGTAATGAAGCCTCGGCAAGCTAGATGGAGCCACCTCTGAGCAGTGCGCCTCCCATTGCTTCAGAAAGAGGTTCAGTTTTGGGTCTTAAATATTCTAGCCATACAGGAGCGCCTCAAGAGCCCCGCCGTAAGCCACGGTGGAGGTTCTTGTTGTGTGTGTTGTGGCGGCTGTACGTTTGACCAAATCTGCACACGGTTCGACAACTACTTGATAAATTCACCACCACGTCGTGATCTTACGTTCAGATCGAAAGACAAGACGAAGTTGAAAGGGTCGACGAACTTCACCGGCTTCCAAGTCATAAGGCTGACGTAATTCACGTCGTAAGGAGATGAGAAATCGGCAGCCTCCGCTCTTCCTGTTGTGGGTGCCATCGGTCCGAGCATGATGTCGATGCCCTAGTAGAAGATGAATAGGTGACATATACATGGTAAATCGAAAACGGCATCCCACGAAAGTTACTTATTGGTGACATCGCGATCTAATATGGAGTTCTGGAAACCACCTGTGCCACTTGTGGCTCGGCATAGTGAAACGTTACCAATCCCTACAACTTTCGTGCTCGACTGCCTTGCTTGTCAGGTGGCTGCGACGGGAAGCTTGCGCATGCATTCTGTCGAAACGAATGCTTTGTTCACACGTCGCGCCGTACAACCACCCCCTGTCACAAAACAGTTTGAGCAGCTTGGCCCCGATGAACATACGCGTACAGCCTTCAAAAGCGCTGCTCCGCTCTTTAAAGGCAATGGGACTGTTTCAGAGAATAACCACTTTGCACACTTTTTCACGTTTGTCTAAATCGAACCTTTATTTCTTCCATGTTCAAGTTTCACGGCTTTGATTGGTTCTAGCCTCACTTCAAATCCTGACCTTTGGCTTGTCTTTATCGTACAGGCGAGTGCATTTCCTTGCTCACGCAACACCTGATCGCCGATATACAAGACTCACGATGCGGCTTGGCATGGAAATTAGCGTTCTTTGTAAAGAATACATACAGTGGGCAGATATGAAGACATGCGTTTACAAGGGCGGAAATATTGCAGGACAGCATCCAAAGTTTTACCAAATAAGCCATTGTAATGTATAGACAGTTTTCGCAAGCTTTGTACCCCCGGTATTGTTATGACCAATGTGAAGGTTTTTCTTTTTTCGATGCGCGACCCAACCACGTTGGTCATAAAATTTTTCCTGCTGTTAGATAACCAATCCACCTTACAAGCAAACACTCTAAAATCATTCAGCGATCAAGTTTTGTCACCAAATAATTCTGGGATTGTTCCTAAGGTTATCAGTTTGTCACCAAATAATTCTGGGATTGTCCCTAAGGTTATCAGTATGCAGTATATGACTACTCGTACTTACCCCTTTTTGCACCATTCCGAGGAATCCTGAGAAAGTTCCGTTAGACTTGATGCCCCATATTCGTTCTTCTGGGAATAGCATTTGGGATCTGCACAAGGCAAAAACCCCACAAAACGCACAAATATATGCTATTCGTTCATATTTGCTTTATAATGCACAAGCTTTCGCTTTTGAATAGGTAGTATCGCTATAAAGCACAGTAAAAGTCGAGTCGTACCTCAACTTGAATTTTCGCACCAAGGCCTCCACGATTGCACCAAGAGGTCCAATGATTTTTGTTCCATTAGGGAACTCTTCGTAGTGGACATATGGAACTATCTGTTACGTCGAAAGAGAACAAAAAAAAAAAAAAAAGCCCGAAAGCTGTTGAAGTGCTGGCGTGTATCCTAGTGCCCACGCGACAATCTTTTCGACAGAAATGGTTTTATAAAACTTCTGTAAGTGTCCTTACGTAGACAGGGCAACGTCATCACCGAAAATACAAACACATTGAGATAAACATAGAATTTGCTTTGTTCAGGCTGTTGCAGAAGCTTACTCTGGTCCTAAGAGAAGGTAAAGGCTGGACCAACTCTCGCTTTCGACGTCATCTGCAGTTAGCGCAATTATAGCTATCTTTTTGTTTTACAAATTTTATATTTCAAATGCTTCTACAACCAATGTTCTTACTAGACCCCATGAGATTTAATTATGGTTTGGACAAGATAAATATATTTCTATCTAAAGAGTAAAATCCCGCGCCATTCAACTGCTGTGAAGGTGGAACACCAGCGAAGCAGTTTAGCACAAAACATTGAGGTGACACATAATTTAGATCAAAGGTATGAGCAAATTTTGTTTCTCTTGAGGGGTGACGGCGGTCATCGAGAAGAAAGAGACACGCACACAAACTTTTCTTTTGATCGGCTGTCATGATCGGCGGCATACATTCGCGTGGAAGACTACCGCCACCTCGGGGAGCAGAAGGAAACTAGACACGTGTGACGGGACCACCACGCCAGGAGAGCGGAAGGAAACTTGGCGCGGAAGCGCTTGGAACGACGACAAAGGGAGGGCGGTGCGAGCATACACATGGCCGACGCGGGTCGCACAACGGCTAATCTTTGAGAAACCCTTATTATTTACCTGAGAGTCTACTGACTTTGAAAATGGTGCCTATTGATAACTAATCTACCGAAAATGCATATCCAATTAGTGATGAGGCGTATAAGATTTGCATAGAATGAAGTGATTTTGCATCAAATTCGGGAGCTGAGTTCTTGCACACGCAAATCTGTTGACGGACACGAACAATGCATATAACCTCGCCATAGACAGTTTCGCTGTAATAAAAACAAGTTCTTCAGCGGTATCACTCCATCTGAGTCTCTCTAGTATGAAGCGAGAACTGAAATATCGTAAAAGCAGATGCCAAAAAACCTGGACAAAGAAATTATTGCACTTTGGTGGCGTTGCTCGAGCTAAGTTACATGCGCTTCTTTGATATTACTTGCGTCGTTGAGTTTTTTTTTCGACCGGGAAGTTGAAGCAGATAGCTCACGTTTCATTGTTTCTGTTGCTAGTAAGCGTGTTTCAGCTTTAGTTTGCGGGTTTGCTTCTGGCCGCAGCGGCCGCATTTTGATAATGATGGATTGCAAAAACACCAATATACTTAGACTTAGGTGCACGTTTAAGAGACTACAGGTGTTCAAGTTATTCCGGAGTTCCCTACTATACGGCGTGCCTCAGAATCAGATTGTGGTTTTGGGCCGTAAAACCTCAGATTTCAGTTTAGTGTTTTGGTATGCGAAAAGATACCTTTCTACTGCGGGCAAGTAGTGTGACATAGAATACTTAAACATGCGCTTACTTTACCCACGTTGAATCGCAAGCAGCCTTCATCAAAGACACAGGGTTCGCTGCTGTTAGGGACAAACATTTCATCTAGCTTGTGCCGCCGTGAGTTGAAATCAACGAGTGAGCGACGGCAGGGAAAACTAGGAATATATAATGCGCTTCGTCTAGGTACAGGAACAAAACCACTACTAATGGCTGTTCGCTTTGAATCCAAGATCATATCATCTGGATACATAAAATGTGAGAACAACGGGGATACAAGGCCACTCGCCCTGATTCTATCGGAAGTGTATTGTAGGTCCGGAAATCGAACAATATTCCTGATAAATGTTCAAAATACTAGACTCTAGAGGAAAGATATCGTAGAAAATTCGGCTTACTCAGTTCATTATACTACAGTCGTCACGCGAAAAGGAATTGTGGCTGTTTGGGCGTGTTGGTTCGACACCATGACAAATAGTAGTGCAAAGGACTACAGAAGGACAGAAAAAAACAAAAACAGAGACGACAGGCGAGTGCTATAAATGGAACATTGCAGCTTTTATTTATTTTGTCCGAACTGCACGGACTGAGTTGTTTGGCAAAGTAAACATAAAGGAAAAGCAAATAGCACTTAGCCGGCGGAACAAATGTCAGTATGTCAATGTCAAGCATAGATACCATGCGTCATACATGAATTAGACGACTTACGTAACATCACATTCTAACATTCGCATTTTTGCTGACGATTGTGTCATTTATCGCCCAATCCTTACCGGTATCGGCAGCCGCACGTTGCAAAATCTTGACAAAGTTACCGCTTGGTGCAACATGTGGCTAATGTCACTGAACACTACTAAGACTTTACTAGTACCTTTTCATCGACGGAAGCTTCACCATACCCCGAAGTGCGTTCTCTGCAACTCGGAAATATCATCTGTGGAGTCATGCAAGTGCCTTGGCCTTACGCTTTTAAATAACCTTTCTTGGTCTTCTCATATTACGAACATCACTAGCGAAGCCAATTGCACGCTTGGTGACTTCCGCCGCACCTTCCGCTTCGTACTCCAATCCTTAAATATGCTAACTTATCTAACTTTTCTCAACCTAAGCTAGAATACGCATGCTCTGTTTGGGACCCACACCCACCAAACCGCCCTTTCTAACACTCTAGAAGCAGTTCAAAAAGTGGCAGCTCGTTTTATTTATTCTGATTATTCATGCCACACCAGTGCCTCTCATCCAAAATTAAAAGCGGGAATTTCCAATCTAGATATATGGCGTCATAAGGCTGTGTCTTTGTCACAAATTTTATCATTATGCTCCTAGTACTTCGGCCATCATTCCAGCGCACCGTCAATCTTGCCAATCACGTGACGAAAAATCTGTGTACCCTCCGCCTGCCCGGACCGCTGCGCACCTTCATGTCTTTTTTGTGAAGACTGCCCGGGACTGGAATGACCTTTCCGCCGACGCCGTGCACCACTCAAATCCACATCATTGAAGGCTGTCATTGAGTCCACATTTCACTGAAATGATCATCCATCCCTCATGTAATACCCCACACCAGGGCGTTTTAGAAATAAATAAATAAATAAATAAATAAATAAATAAATAAATAAATAAATAAATAAATAAATAAATAAATAAATAAATAAATAAATAAATAAAAAGCTTAGAGCACGAAAAAATGATGACCAATAGTGAACATACGGTGACATTAAATATAAACAAACGCCTAAGTTTACTGAACTAACGTAACAGCATGCTCAATATTCAGAATTTGTCACTGAGAAATTTAGCCCCTGATGATATAATGTTCTGGTGCCAATGTTTTTGGAATTTAAGTGCTTCTTGGTGTTATGGGACTAAAAGGACACTAGACGTTGTCATATCATGTGCTACGAAAAGTTCTTTTCTATCTTTCGATGCCGCAAGATTGCCATTTTTGTTATTTTTGTTGTCCAGTTTTGCGTTTGACCTTACGTTGTCAGTAGGCAAGTTATTTACATGCCAGGTTAAGCTCCACAAACGTGCCGGCATTACGCTAGTTATAAAACTTGTTGAAGTCTTGTGGCCCTCTTCGAATACGCCTTTTGTAGGGTTGATTCAGGTGAAAGTTGTTGCTTGAAACTCGCCACTGAATATGGCAGGTTTTCGTTGCCGTTTTATTCTTTCATTACGCATATTTCTAGTTTATTGCCCTCATTTCGTAGTTTGCCGGTGCTTGATAAGCACTACCATCGCGGTGGTGCCCAATGACGAATAGTGCTTATCACGCTAACGGAACGCGTGATGCAGGCAACGGTGAGATGTTCGTGCGGTGTAGCCTCCGTTGTTATGCGTCATTTATAACCAGTCACCACATCGTCAAACATGAGTACTCGCATGACTTGGTTTAATTTTGCCCAGTTATAAGGAAGTGTACTCAAGCACTAACATTCCCAGCATTAAGTATGAGGGATAAAAGAAGGTGTGAAGGTGCATTTTACAACTTCAGGACGCGTCGTGTTTTTCTGTTCTTGTTCTCCATTGGCTAGCCCTATATTTTAGCTGTAGAATGATGTCACTGTTAGAAACTTCCTTTGTACATTGTTTTTCCTCAGTTAAGAAATCAACATCACATGTGCGCCCAGCTGTCTGTTGTTCACAATTATTGGCTGTATTCCCCTACATGTAAATATTTCTGAAGGCCGAAGAGATTGACTGATCAGATTGGCAC
Source organism: Dermacentor silvarum (assembly GCF_013339745.2). NCBI lineage: Eukaryota > Metazoa > Arthropoda > Arachnida > Ixodida > Ixodidae > Dermacentor > Dermacentor silvarum. Next base: position 137,545,089 of record NC_051162.1, read on the forward strand.
GCTTATATTTGTTTCGATTGCTTAAAAGCTAATCGCACATTTTTTGTTCAATGACTTCAAAGCCGCAAAATGAAGACAGGGCTATAGATGTAGAAAGTGCAGAAATCCTAACTTTTAATCAATATATCCTGGCCATACCTACACAAAATTTGAAATTTCTCAATGAGCCAATGAGGGCAACGCGCCGGGACTCGTTTGTTTCTGGCGTTTTCGGATTATAAGATGCTAATGACTGATTATTCAAACTTTAGTCGGCAAGTACAAGACAGCGCAAAGTAGTTGAAAGAAAATGCTGAAGGTGCATCAGGCGAACTTTTTATATACGTGTATCCGGCTCTCTTACAAGAGAAGGTTTGTGATGTTCATCTTTGCCCGCATGACAAAACACCAACTGCTCGGCCCTATGACATGGCTGCGGGTACCCATTGGTCGTTATCTCCGCAAACTTTTAATGAGAAGTGGGCAGCGAAAGTTCACGCAACTTTTGTCTTCGTGTTTTATTTAGGAGTCAGGTTGGCCAACAACGCAGGCGCTGAGCTTTTCGTCGTCACGATAAAGCCATTTCAGGCCTTCCCGCAATCCCGACGCTTGCTTTATGTTAGTTTCACAGATATCCGAGATTCACCTTATGATTAAATCCCAGACCGTTTGATCTGAAGCAGCGGAGAGACATGGTGACACATAGCTAAAAACGATTTCTCTTATGCTGTTTGCTGCTTACAGGTGTTGTGCCTGCTGCACGTACCAGCTTTGACAGAACAGGGCCGTACCCAGAAATTTGTTTTTGATTTAGGATGGTCTTGAAGCCTACGGCCACCATCTTGTATTGTCCTGGCAATCTTTAACAGACTGGCAACAACGCTGATGAGCAACATCAATGGGCTGGTTATTTAGGCAGTAACGAAAGGGAAAATATTGACAGAAACTTTTCGAAACTGATACTGAATTTGATTTTGGAGTTATTGCAACCCTGCCAATATCCCCAAACGCCAAACATATCAGCCCGGAAAGCTTTACGTGGTGTTCCAGCCTTCCAATCCTGCCTTACACTCGTTTTTGTTCTGACAGAGACAGTATCTTTCGAAGCCCTCTTTTGTAAGACAGTGGTAGTATGGACATATCAACATCTCCAATTATCAGCAGCCTTGCCCCGTTCGAGTACTAGGAATCAATAACCGATATGTTGATTGTGGAATGCAGCTTACAAGTAATGACTATCTTCAGTGTTTTTTCTTTGTCCTGTGTCTGCCCTCGAAGATTCGTAGCATCAAGCAGTACTCTTGATTTGTGCAACTCCAAGCTATTACTCAGATTCATTTCAGAGATCATGTTTTATGATTTGTCTCAGTGACATGCTTGAAGCCTCTTACCAGGACTGTCTCTAAGAACACGTGATGAGCACTATCTACCCTTTGTTGGACAAAAAAGAAACATCTAGCTCATCGCGATTCTGAACTTGAATATAGACATTGTGGAGGTGCACTGATGGCCAGCACTGGCTAGGGGGCTTTCGAACTTGGAAGTTTCAAAGCCTTTACGGCATCTCTACTCTCAACTCAAACCACAACTACAACTGCACCAATAGTAAATCCATGTACTTGGCCTTATCAATGTCGTGGGGGGTTGCATTTTTTAGGAGGTAATACGCACCACACGTAGGAGTCATGAGGGAGGCGCAGGTAGGCGCAAGTTGGAATCGGCTAGCGCAAGACAGGGGTAATTGGAGATTGCAGGGAGAGGTCTTCGTCCTGCAGTGGACGTAAACATAGGCTGATGATGACTTACCACAGACCATGAAAAACAGAAAAAAGTTTTGTGGCATTCCCACCACAGAGCATGGGATTCAGTGGCGTGGTGTGAAGGTGGCACGAGGAGGTATAAACATAGCTTTACATACCTTAGGAGGATACGTTATTATTGCAAAAATTTGTTTTTTTCCCACGAGTTCTATGCTCCGATAATTTGCCTTTTTAGAATTCAGTGCTCCGAATGCGAAACCTATTTACAGCTTTTGCATCTTTCTCTGTAAAGGTTCTCCAGCAAGTCATGGTTATTTTCGTAGTTCGCTGTGGGCCTGGAGAGAATTTTGAGATATAGCTTTCATAAAAGTAAGTCTGCACCTGGCAAATAACGGCGCCCATTACTTGATTAAAAATGTGGAGCAATGGATAAACACCCGGACTAGAAATATTGATTTTGGTATGCTCTCATGTATAGGCAAAACATGTTCATTTATTACTCTTAGCTGCAGCGTTGGTAGACCTAGTGTCTGAAGTAAATGAATGAAAAATATCCGACTAGTCAATGAAATGAAGAACTGAGCTGACTAAGCATTTCTCCTGATAAGCATATCGAGAAAAATAAAATTAGTGGGAGATCGTGAAGCGTTAATAATCGCAGTTTTTTTCGCAAGCGGCGCTTTTGCGACAGTTGGTACTTACGAGTCACCAAATCTTCTAAATTACTCCCTCCTCCTCCATTGTTTGTCTATTATAAGATGTTTCTAAAAACACGAACCTCAAATGAATGTGCGTAACTTTTCGAGGCTATGTATTTAGTGAAAGTCCGATCAATAAATGACCAGGCTTCTCGCTGCTCTCTCTGCCTAAGCTCACACTCACTCCGGGACATAGTAGAATAAAGAGCTATGCTTTTAGGAATAATGTAGGCTTGTGTTGTACAAATGCCTTTTTCAAGCAGCTGAAATATTTCTTCACATGCTGAAGTCAGATGCACTCAATAGAGTCCTCGCACGCCGTATACTGAAACGCCGTTCATCGCATTATATTTGTTGTGGCAGGAACTAATGAGTTAAATAAAAGCACACCTTTTCAAAATCAAATTGTTCCTCAGCATGACAACAGGAAATGTAGTCAGTGAGGGCAAATATACAAAAAATAAAGAACCTGCTATGTTAACACCGTTTAAAACGCACTAGTGCGAAAGCGAGTCATTCCTGTTGCGAGAGTTGAAACTCGGGCCTGCTGTTGAAAGGTCAACACATATATTTTGAAGCACACAAGCACAGATAGAATGGATCAGGTTTTCAACACCTCGCCCACATGTTAACAATGCAGCAGCGCCTAGATTTCCTTAGACTATGATGGAGCGCCTGTCGCTACAGATGTTCTCAGAATAATTATTGCCTTCAGAACTTTCGCAAGTTCAAAACGACAAAAACAAGGTGCGAACAAATATGAAAGCAAGAACAGCCTTTCTTTCTGTCATATTCTCTGTATTGCTAGCGTTAGACCTGCTGGCGCGCTTTAAGATGAGACGGTTGAACAGATGCTATCGCCGGCTAGCTTTCCTTATTAAGGTATCTCGTATGCCTTATATGCCTTGTGTCTATAATCATATATGACCCTACATAATTATGTATAAAATCCCATTTGTGTCTAATTTAAACCCATATGATCAATAAGATTATGGTGCGGGGCTCACGATTCTTTTCCAATAGGATTTGCAGGCTAGACCCGCTCGTACCTAGCACCATCCTTATCGTCCTGAAATTACCACAGTTTTATTATCATCTTATAGACGTGTAATTTGCGGGGTACATTGACCAAACAGACAAAAATAAACATAAGGATTTTGTCAGTTTTGACGCAGATTGCTGTTCATTACGAAACGAAGCGGTCTGCGGCCATTTTCGCGGAATGTAAATCTACGCACAGCTTCTTTTAGATTTTCTTGCAGTGTAGAACATTACAAACGCTGCGGAAACCCTACTGTGTCGAAATGTCGTCATTTTTTGCGTGTTTTTTATTTTCTCGCACTTAGTAATTTGTGGATTGCTGGCGCGTCTAATTATGCCTGCAGATGAGTTCGGCTTAGAAAAATTTCAAACCTGAAAATTTCGCAATGCACAGTTTTCATTAGTCATTATCGTTGCTGCAGTATTCTGTTTCTTTTGCAGAAGGTGACCGTCAGTTGGTTGTTTTCAATCAAAAGTGACAAACTTGATTTCGTCGATTATTCTTTTGCCTATTCTTATTGGCTGCTGTGTTTTGCCCTTGATCTTCGAGCACGACACCGTCCCGGAGTTGCGCATTGCGACGTTACCATTGGACGTCTGCTTGCCATGATGTGTTGGTGTGGCCTTTCAACTTATTCTTGCTTCTCATCCTCTTAAACTGGAGGCGTCATCGCCGTCGTGTCGTGGAATGTTACTCGCTATATAGGTATTTTAGCCAGAACATACTTTTAGTTCTGTGTCAAGTCTGTTGATATCCGTTATTTTCCTAGAAGCAAGTTCTCGTGGTGCTCACTAAAACTTCATGGAACGTTCTAGCGCTGAAGGACCGCTGGCCCCTCAGTATTATAAATATTTTGGCAAATACAGTAAAGCGTAACTTCTTGTTGGGCAAGTTGGTATCGATTGATTACAGTTATTTTAAGGCGCCAAAGAACACACAGTGCACAAGAGAAGAGAACGGGCGGAGCGCCACTCACAACTGCTTTATTTTTACAGGAAACGCGCACACATATACCCTCAGTCAGCGCCTGCGCAACAAGCACATTCGAGCATCAAGTGCGGTGGGCTTAGTAGACCAACCAAAGGGGCAGCTTTCTATCGGGTACGACACGTGCACGTGTAAAATCGATGTAAACGCATAAACGGCTACGCCCAATGTAATGTGCACATCTGCTGCTCGCACTTGTCTCTGTGCCGCTGGACAATTAATGGCGGTCATTGTGCCAGTCCCTGGTAATAATGGTTCTGCATATCACAATTTCGCAATACACAAGGGACGGAAAGGGACGGTGCGTTCATCCTTGCCACCTTTTCCCCTCCTGCCCGGTGCCTTGAAAAAACGGTAAAATTGCGTTTGTAGCTGTCGACCCTTGATTTTTTGTCAACTGTTGCGGCAATTACCGGCATAACATTATTATGTGCCTACTTTCCGCAATGGCAAAAAAACAGCAATCCTTGTGAGAGAGAAAAGAAATTAAAAGAGAGGCGAGAGGTAATTAGCTGCGCGTGAAAGGCGAGAGCCGACGCAAGGACGACCACCGCTGTAACTTTTCTCCGCCAGGGCAGCGTGCGTTGTTGCTGTCGCGCACCTGTACTTTAGGCTGGCTTATCTATCGGTGGTCAAAGTGTGACCACCATCAACAACCAAACGCTAACCTTCAATGCAGGCGACAGACGCAAGGAAAGATTTTCGAGTAAGAACGCACTGCCGTCACAGAGATGCCTGTCGATGAAAAGTGGTCACCACGCTGTCGAAAAAGACGATGCATAAATAATGATAAAAACATGTATAGCATACCTGATTAAATCAAGAAGACTAGGTGACTATTTTTCACCGCCACGTTTCAAAGTGGGTGCCATTAAATCATCATCATCATCATGATCATCATCATGCAGGCGGTAGTGAATTACTCGCGCGACCTAACCTACATAGGTATGCGCCGTTTGGAACCATGCAGTCACCGCATCGTCAAAAAGTAGCATACGCTTGGCTTGGCCTAAATGGCCCTTTTATAACAAAGTTTGCTGATGCATCAACATTTTCTAGCATAATGTGAGGTGAAAGACGTTCTTGATGCTGCTTTTAAGACTTCCATTCAGAGCGTACCGTGTAAAAATGTGTTCTTATGATTTGTAAAGTAACACCATGATTTTGCCGCAGAATTATCAGGTTGTTAGAAACTTCCCGTATGTTGTTGTTCCTGAGCTACTCTTAGAATCTAACATCACCTTTTAATTCAGCTATCTGCTCCTCACAATGATGCAGTACACACTTTGTTCTCTGTGCCCAAATAATTTTCAAGGTCGTGCGATATCTTATTACGGACGAATGAGCGGCCCCAAAGTTGTTCCTTATGCTTAAAATCTATGATGATGATTCTAGAATTGTATATGCCAAAACAACGAGATTATTATAAGGCATACCTAGTGGGGACTCCGGATTGATTTTGACCACCTGGGGTTCCACCCAAGGCACTGTACACGGACGTTTTTGCATGTCAGCCCGATCGAAATGCGGCCGCTACGACCCTCGGGCTCAGCAGCGCAACGCCATAACTACTACGCCACCTCGGCGGGTTGCCTAAAATCTAGCCAAACACTCTTTTTTTAAGACAATTTCTTCAAAGCCGCAGAATGAAGGCAGAAGTATTGATTTTGAAATTGCAGTAATATTAACGTTAATCAATACGTCCCATTGGTGCTCACTGAAGAGCTCCGATATGCTAATGAACTAATAAGTGTTTCCCGCCTAGTTGTTAGGGATTATCAAATGGCATTGGCGTATTATTCACTGTTTTTTTCGGTGCATACAAAACTGCGCAGAGAATTGAGAAAACTTGTTCAAAGATCATCATCGCAACTTTCTGCATGCGTATCCTCTGCTGACTTACACGAGGAATTGTATGATGGCAATCTTAGCATTCTCCACAGAAAACATCAATAGGCTGGCCCCGTGACACGGCGGTTGGTACTATGCCTAAGCGCTATCTCTGTGAACTTTTAATGAGGTGGGTGAAGTAAGGGGTAGGGCAGCTTTTGTCTACGTAGTACACTTGAGGTTTCAGATAGTCAAGTTTGCCGAACTGCGAACACGCTAAGCTTTTAAATCATGATAGAACCATTTTTTGCCCTCCCAATCCTTGTTTCATTCGTTACAAAGTTATCTGTGATTAACTTTGCGATTAAAAGTTCGCAAGCAATTTATCTTAAGTAGGGCAACTGCGAGTAATTGTGGCTACGACAGTACACTGGTTGACCTAAAAGCGATGCACGGAGAAAAAATTCTCCAGTGATTTTCTTTACTGCTGCAAACTGTGTGCAGGTGTCGCTTGCGCCACGTGAATTCTATGACGGGCTTTGAAAGCGCAGAACCGGAGCCAGAAATATTTTACCGTTTCCTGAAACCCAGCCAACGCCGTAGGGGATGCTTTATGAAAATTTTCCAGGATTAATACAAAAAGAGCTGACAAGAGATATGGGAGTTTGAATTTTAAAGATAATTAGGCTAACAAATACTCAGAAAACTTTCGAAATTACGATTTTTTTGACAGTTTTTACATCGCGGGAAATATCCCGAGTGGCAGTATAATTGTATAGCTCGAAAAACTATAGTATTTTAAGACGCTCTGTGTAAGTCACTGGTATGATTGACATATCGACATCTCCAATTTATGACAATCTTGCCTCGTTCTAGCACTATAGGAGTCCATATCTGACATTTAGATTGCAGAATGTAGTTGGCCAGTAATGACTGTCTTCGCCGTTCTGCTACTCCGGCCTGCGTCTCTTCTCAGAGTCAGCGGATCAAGTAGCCTCCTTGATTGGCGCAGTTACGAGGCCACAATCACACATATTTAAGAAATCAACATTTATATTTCATTTACAAATATGCTCGAAGCGTTTTAGCATGCTTGTTGAAACACACGATGAACACTACAGTCTGTTTCAGATAAAACAAAAAGAAGCACGTAGCCTGTGGCAGCTTTGGCAGATGCAGTAATCAGAGTTTGTTGTGGTGAGACAATCGCTAGCACTGCCTGGAGTGCTCTGGCACTGTGGAAACTTCCGACGCTTTACAGATTTCATTGCTGTCAAATGAAATCAGCATCTGTAACTGCAGTATAGACAAGGCCTTATGCCCGGCCTTACCGGGGTCGTGGTACGTATACTACAGGAAATTCTCACGATCGACCGCAGTAGTATTCAGAGCACTGAACCTCGAATTCATTGGTACGGTGTGACGGTTGCACGAATAGGTATACAGTTACTTTCCACACCTGGGGAGGATACGTTACCATCGACAAAATTTTTTTGTCGGAGGCCGCGCTATAATATTGCCGCATAAAATATATTGGTTACAATACATTTGTTTTCACGAATATTCTGTGCTTCAAAACCTACTTAGAGAGGAAGAGAGAGAGAGAGATCACTTTATTCTGCAATAAAAACAATGCATCGACGCCCTTCAGCAGAACTGCTTTGCCTTATTCTGTGTCCCTGTGCTTCGAGTTGTCCAATAACTTGGCCGGGTTCCTGATTATGCTACTCTCCTGGTCAGCTCAAAGTGTAAATCGACTGCCCCGGAAAGACGTTAGCGCCGGCATGAGGACGTATTTTTCTTTATGCTGATGACAAGTATTCTCTGCTTTTATGTCAGCTTCTTAATTAGTCTTGTACAACAAGCCATGGTTATTTCCATGACTCATTTCGGTACTTTCATGAAAATAATTATGCTACAGTAGAGAATTCCGCAGGAAACATGGACAAGCATGATAACTATCGCTCAACCACAACGACTAGTTACAATAATTTTGGCATTCTCTCCTGTGAGGGAAGACAGGTTTATTCAGTTAATAAAGCGAAGCTTTCTTTGCCTTTTCCTTCGACTTTCCCGCTGCTGGTGGTGCTGGTGCTGGTGCTGCTGCTGGCTACTGTCTTGCCGGTTAGCTCTTGGCGATTACGTGGATCATAATGAAACTAATGTTGTCATCACCCTGCTGCTGGCGTAACATTGTCATTCGTGCTGGCTCCTGGCTGCAGTCTTGGACAATTGGCCGGTACAGGACAAAGCGCAAACACACACCTGATATAATGTGACTGGAGTCGGCCCACCATGGCAGGGAATGCACGTACGCGCAGATGTGAGCTCCAACACCAACACGCCGTTGTTGTCATAACTTCGTCGTCATTCCATAGACAATTTTGACTGACAATTTCCTCGGGTTATCGTGTCCTTCTTTGTCGCTAGCCTCAGTAATTGTCGTGTTGGCGCCGTCCAAAAATCTGTTTTCTAAGTCGGTCGTAGGATGCTGCTCGGAGTTACGCAGAATTTGTGCATGGAAAGGCTGTTAGAATATTACAATATCTAAGGAAGCTTGCAGCTTGTACACTATTTACCTATGAGGTGTTTCGTAATATGTATCTGCTATAATATTTTGCATGCAATGTGAGCAGTGACTGAGTTTACGTCAGACAGAGGGAAGGTTAAGTTGGATATGGGGGCGTCTTCTTTTTGCGCCGTCTGTGCAAAGACGCCACAACTCGGACTTGAGTTCTGTGTTGTTTTGTTTAAAACTTAGCAAATTGCTGACACGCCTCCTACCTTTTATTTTCTCATTTCTTCCACGATTATGAAACAGTACGTGAGCGACAACAACATGCACAAAAAGGGACGCAGACAAAACAAAGAACACTTTTGGTCAGTGGATGTCGGTCTCTTGTTCCTTATGGCGGGCGCTTCTGTACTTCAATAAAGGGATAAAATGAGTGGCGGAAAACGATGGCACGAGGGTATGCGCTTTTATGAAAATGTTTACGCCGCCGCTCTAGCCATTTCGTTGTAAATTTTAAAGTACCAGTTATTTACTTTAGCTGTAATATTACAGTAAGCTATACCTTTTCTCACATTGATAGCTTGCGCAACTGTCGTTTTAAAGTAAGTTCGGTTGAAGGACCAATCTGCTAGTACAGGAGCTCAAAGATCAACATATAATGCTAGACTTTTTCACATAAGGACATTAGTAAAAATTTCTATAATCGTATTTTTTGTTTGTAGTGCAGTAAATCCATCAATGCGCTTTTCTGCTTTTTGATCATATATCGAAACTTGCTCACTGCTGTAAACTTTTTTGACAACTAACGGGGCTCTGTTTTATTAGCTAATTTAGTAGCTTTTTGCCATTGTTGATAACATAGGCAGTTGGAGCAGCATCTGGCTGACTAACCGTGGCTGTCTTGTCATCTCTTCAGTCATGTGATGGCATTAGGAATCTTAATGTATTTTACACGTCTATAATAACCAAGAATGCAAGAAAGAAAGTTATGCAAGAAGATGAGCATTAGCCTGCAAGACCGGTATGCTACATGCCCCACGGCACCCATGGTAGGGTAATTTACGTTCTTAAGAGGCATGCATGTACCACAGCTGCGCCTTTGGTCTGCTTGAATTAACATTGAATACATTTTCATTAAAAGTATTGTTGCGTCGAAGTGCGAAAAAGAGACGTGGATATTTTAAACATATTCGCGCCAAACACGAGCTCCTTTTTCCTTCTATATGCTCGCCCGCCCCGCTATACACTTTACACTGTCTTCCCTTTTTACCACCGTGACAACCCTACGGTCGCCGATAATCTGTGCTTCGCCGAAAAGGCTCGGCGACTTGCGCGTCTGCTGACTTTGGTGTCGCAAGAAAACTTCAAAGCACGCTACGACGCACGACACCGACCTGTTACTTATCACACTGGTTATCTAGCTTGGCTGTGGACTCCCACAAGGAAGCGTGGTTTGTGCCAAAAGCCGCTGGCAAACTACGATGGACCATATTTTGTCCTTGACAAGATCAGCGAAGTGAATTATGCTCTCGCTTCACGAACACTGGTAGACGCTCTGCTAGGACACAAGTGACGCATGTCACCCGGTTGACATAATCATACTCGCCACGACAAGCCAGTTGACTCGCCCGGTCGGCTTTGTCTGCGAGGAGAGGTATGTTGCGTCCAAATGCGAAAAAAGTGTCGTGGATATCCGGAAGGGAAGAAAAGAAGGACGATGACATTGCAGCGGCCACTCTTGCTTTTAATGGCCGACTTCAAGGCCTAAAATAAACCTTTCCCCCGTGCTCGTAAAAATATGTTTCACTTCAGTTGGAGATTTCATATATGCTGGTACGGTTCTACTGCGAGGCTTTCCCGGCATATACCGAGCAACATAATAAGTACTGCGTAAGACAACGAGGATTTATTGAGTACAGTTGCACGAGGTGCAAATTAAATAACGCAGCGGCCGCGCGACGTTCTATACACTGTACAGAGAGGATTTCGTCGAACGTCTCCTCTTGATTATGCCTTGAGTGACTTCATTGACATACACCGTTGATGCATTTCTGAAAAAATACAAAATAGAATGCAACTCAGAAAAGCAAACGCATTCGTGCCTTACCCAGCGCACTCGAATGAATGCTCTCTTTAGCTTTGCATTTTCAGAAACGAATTATGACCCCGAGGAAGACAATTCTTTATAAATATTTCTCGGCCAAGCACTCCACAGCGCCCGGCCTCAAGCAGTAATTTATTGAATTGAATTAGGACGGATAAATGTGTGGCATAATGGAGGTTTGTTAGATTAGGAGCTGTGTTAGGACAAGGACTTACGCCAGCTGTACAATCGTATATGCTATAGAACTCTTTTGAACCCAATTTGTTGTCAAAATGAAAGCTATGCTTTTGACTGCGACATCTCTTGTTAGTCCTAGGCTTCAGGACACTAAAACAACACAGTTAGAGTTATTATTATTAAGGATAACTACAAACAACCTAGAGTGATTAGGACACCTACCTTTGATGATGGATGTGATTGCTATCATAGATTGCTATCATATCATATCTTAAGGATGTTCTGGCTACGCTCATTAAATATTCGAGGGAAAGAGGCCACTCGCGTCAGAACTTACCTTGCCTTCTGCGCATGTAGTACCGTCCAGTGCGTTCGCTTGCCTGAACACGTAGAGACCCGTATATGGATTTACAGGGTAGCTGCAACGTATCTTGCATTGCAGCAAGTCCGCCGGGTTCTGGTACGAAGCAGAAGAAAGAAATGGCGACAACAGAATTTGTGCATAAATACTTGTGCATCTGACGATAGTCGAAGGGAGGACAATGTTTAAGACTATATATATCAGTTTGTTATGAATGGATAGAGCAGCGCCGCAAGAAAGTTTTATGCAAAAACAAGACATACCTAAAACAAAGTACTTTATTATTCTGTCATCGTAATCAGTTGGTCAAAGCGTCCATGAATGTGTCAAAACGTAGATAAACATGATGAGAATAGTACACAATAGATTCAATGAGTGCGAATATGATCTTAATGAGGTCGTGAGATCAACCATTTGAGCTTGTATTAGGCATTGGATGTTAAACCGTACGCGTCCCACTGCAACTGGTGAAATTTGAGCACATTGTCAGGTAGAAAATATGTATTTGAAACTTCCATTTCACAGTTGGGCCGTATAGCAGTCTGACAAAAATGACTGATGACAAAATGAAACACACTACCAGAAACGGCTCTCAGAAAGTAACGGAAGCTAATCTAGAAGTCTATGCTTTTATCTGTTGCAAATGCCGGAAGCGATTGCGGAATCCGGAAATACGTCATGGTCTCAATGTGTCGTCGGTGGTCAGCTCGAGATAGTTTCGGCAAGTGTTGTATGGTCTGTGCTAGAGCACTGTACGGGCCAATTTTTTCAGCCCGGGCCCGTTTTTACGTTGGGCTCCCCGCCCGAGCCCGACCAAAAGCTTTATGGCAAAACCCGGGCTCTGCCCGGGCCCGGAAAATAATCTACGTTACCCGCCTGGCCCGGCCCGCCGCCCCTTTACCTTAGGCCTGAGCCCGGCCCGAGACCGAAAAAGACATGTTTTTCAGGGTCGAGACGCGCGAGGATAACTCGTTGCACGTTACATCACACCACCAGAAAACCCGAGCCCGGCCCGAGCCCGTGTCAGAAAACCCGAGCCCAGCCCGGGCCCGGGTCAAAAAGCACATGCCGTGCCCCAGCCCGGCCCGAACCCGCGAAAAAACTGCCCTACCCGGCCCGGCCCACGGGCCCGGCCCACGGGCCCGGCCGGGCAGGGTCGGGCCGGGGCTTTCGGGTAAGCCCGAGCTCGTGCAGTGTTCTAGTCTGTGCTGCCTTTATTCCGTGAGTGACAGAATTGTGGGTACAACTCAATGGCGACGCTCTTTGTCCGCCGTTGGTTTCTAGAGCTTGAGCAGTAATTGGAAGTATTTACGGTAGCGTGTTTAAAAGACTGTGCGTCTTATTGTGTCCAGTCTTTTAATCGCGCTACCGTAACCTCTTCAAGGTGCGTTACCAACAAGCCCACATTGCAACCATCGTGAACTTGAGCAGTAAGCCTTTCGATGTGGTTTCCAACTGCCTTGTTGGCTTTGAGGCAGCAATTTGAAATAGCAATTTCGAGTTAAAATTTGCGTTGAGAGCACTGTTTTGCATATATATATATATATATATATATATATATATATATATAACTGCATTGACCCCTCTACTATCAGTTACAATGATAAAATTAGAAGAGTTGGAAGACCGCTTTCATGGCCTTGACGAGAAATCTTTCTCTGTATTGTTTGCAATGCGTGGTCATGCAATTTTATCGCCGCGGCTTCGTATAAAACGTAATAAGCATTATATTGACAACAGCCGTCTTGAAAGTTGTATTGAAAGCTATTGTGCGATCCATCAAACAATGTGCCGAAGGGCTTACTACTGTATGCTTATAGCAGCGAGAACACTGCCAGACAGTGTACTTCGATAACATCTTGTGAGGTATAGCAAGTGTGTGGGCGTAGAATCCAGATGATCATATTTTCTGTTCTTTGTTCTTTTGCACTGCTTCGAGTAATAAGGTCTGACGAGAAAATTATGAAAACTTGCGAAAAATATTAACTTCTTGTTTAGAGAAACCTACTCCGAGGTTTAACAGGATTATTAAACCACAACGGCTGACACACACACGCACAAAGAAAAATAAAGACCAGTAAATAACGGAGATAACAGTGTCTCTTGTTTTACTCGTATTTGTCAGCCATTTTTCTTCGACATTACTTCACAATTAACAACGACGACTAACCCTAATCTATCCCTCACTGAAACTTGCATCAGTTGAACCTGTTGTAATCGAGTTTGTGTTGGAACGCGCAGAAGATCATCGGTGCGCGCCTATGACGGCGTCGCCGAATGTTTCTGATGTCACTGTGTATGCATTGCTTATAGTAATAGCAGAGTACAAAAGTATGCACTCACTCCGTCCGTCCACACGTAGGGTATCTCAGGGAATCGTATCCGGCAGTAGTCGATGGGTTGCAATTGCTCTCCTGGGAGACGCTTGTCTAATCTTAGGGGATAGTTGAACTCTTCCAGAAGGCAGTTGTGACTTCCACGCCTGAAAAATAAAATAAATGCAGACATGACATTGTCGATTTTTTTAAATCAGTCGTTTTATGTACCGGATAACTTATTTTAATCATAAGTATCTAAATTTGGAATTATGCGCAGTTAATTCTTGTTTTATTTGCGCTTTTTATATATTTCTTATGTGTGCATAACCTATTGACATCCCATGTGGGACATGTATCTGCACGGTGCCAACTATGCTCTGGCTGCGCGGACCTTGTCATAGTTAAACGTTTTTTGCCTTAGCAATTTTTTTCGCTGAAGTAGAATAGAGTATGCCTCGACACATTCTGTTACTCCTCGTGTTAGACCGCAGTATGGATCACAGCCGCCACAGTATGTTATCGCAATGTTTGTCAATAAGTTACCGTTTATTTTTCACCTAGCCCATGATGTTCAAGCGCATGAAAAAAAGTTAAAATTCGCTTACTGTTATGTATGGGTTATTTGTTATTTATTATTGGCACATTTCTTACAGCAGCCTTTGCCTCTGTATTTGCACGCTTTTTTTTCAGTAAAAACGTGTTGTTTGCTTGTATAGCTACGCGACTGCACTGCACTTCCGTGTTCATGCATGCCATTTTGACTATTTCTTTCTCTCTATCACATGACCATTGACAGATGACCGAGAGCATGTCAGGCAGATATGCTGCCGTTAGTCCCAGGATCCTAGAAATTGATTGTCCGAAATTGAAATTGAAGTTGATTGGAAATAATGAACTTTAAATACTTAATGAGACGTAAAATGCAGTTTTGGTAGCAGACATGAAAAAGGACTCTGAATTTTGGGGAGCTGTTCTAGGTAGCGTGACTATATGTCCTTTTCGTTATGGGTAGTCTTTTTTCCACCAGAGGTGACATTTTTGTGGCTATCGTGAAACCAACGAGAGCGAGGTCTGGAATGCACGGGGAGATTTACAGAAGAGCGATCAGAATGACAGGGTTAAAACATAAGAGATTGCTTCCAAGTATTTGTGAAAATCACTCGAAAAGGCTGCCACAACATTTCGAGCTTGGCGGAGCTCGGTGTGTCTGCAATTATTTTTTCCCCAAGAATCTTGCTAAAGCAAAGGGCAAAGATGATGCTCGCATAGCTGCCGGATATTTCGAGTACTGACTACAAGTACTTTTGGGTATAGTTTAACATATCAACGAATAAAATGAAACATATAGGCTCACCTGAGCAAATGCATAATCTGGTTGACGCAGCACTGCGAGAACATGTACTTGTTTAGGCCTCCATCTTTGTAGCTCATGATGAAGCCGTCATCCCAAGGGCAATCGGTGGCGCCAGGCGAGTCGGCCAGGTAATCCGGTGGAGGGTCACCGTCATGAACGCATCCCATTCTAAGTGAAGACAAAGGGAAAGGTGCCTCGTTGGTTAGGAGCCCATTTTCAAGTGTTGGGACCATGGCATGCCGCTAATAGAGGGACAGGATTATTAGAGAATAAGTGTAACCCACAGTGTTCCAGCTAGCCTAATTTCTTCAAAGAGCAATAAACCACAGCTTGAAGTTTGTTTTTCAAAACTTTCTTGCTTAAGGCTTCGGCATATTGGAGCATTAGTATCTCGCGGATGTCGTATAACATGCAGCAACACTGGATACCTTTGAACATCGCCCTAATTTAATTTGTAAGACGCCAATAAACTTTCACAAGGATTGATACTGTACGCTTCGTAGAAAGACTAGCGAATTGGGCTGCTGAGCACGAGGTCACGGGATCGAATCCCGGCCACGGCGGCCGCATTTCGATGGGGGCGAAATGCGAAAACACCCGTGTACTTAGATTTAGGTGCACGTTAAAGAACCCCAGGTGGTCCAAATTTCCGGAGTCCCCCACTACGGCGTGCCTCATAATCAGAACTGGTTTTGGCACGTAAAACCCCATAATTCATAATTCAATGTAGGGGAAAAGAAGGTCCTCTAGGATGCGTTTTTTTATGTAGGGACAATGTTCAGTTGTTATAATTAAACACAGTGGCCTAGCTTGGATCTACAGCTTCAATGTGCATTTCTTGCATTATGCGCTGACACAATACAAGCGAGCAAATGAGGTTGGTGAAATAAAGACAGGACTTGTGTTCCTAATAATGGCATAAGAAGGCAAGAAAGGCTGACGCTTACAAGTGAGCCATTTCGTGCGTTGCCACCTGAACACCGTCGTATGTTCCCGGAATGTCTTCGCCCAAACCAGTCCTCTGCACGGTGCAAGCACCTCCGATGTAAGCCACGCCTGTAGGAAAAAAATGTAATACTCAAAGTTTTGCTAGAACATGTGCTCCACTTTTACGCAAGTTTCGGCGTCATTCTGTGTTGAATCTCGAAAAGCGCCACTGTACACCCCGTATCGCAGAAACACGCACACATGGTCGTGTTTGCATTTCACAGTGAATGGTATGTAGAATTATCTAATCTGAGATTCCACACTTACGCAGAGTTAGCCCAAGTTGGCTCCTACCACAGCATTTAAAACAAAGTAGCGTTTAGGTTTGTTGTAATGTCGCACTTGTTCCACTTTTGAAGTGGACGCTTAAAGCGTTCGACCAGTTTTTGCTTAACGCAACGCTCTCGTATTATTTTTAAGCACAGATTTTTGAAATACGGCATTTAAAAAAGAACAAATGTAGGCATAGGATAATATTTATCTGCCCTTTCATTGCCGTTTTGGGTTTTCTCGAGGGGCAACAAACTGAAATGCAGTGAGATATGTATGCTTATAACTGCTTGACGCGTTTGGGAGCGTACACATGAAAGGTAGCAGTTCTATTGTCTTGGTAGCTTTAACGGGTGGACATGCGTATATTCGGCAGACGTTTTGGTGAAGTTTTGCGTCGTGTCACTAGAGATAACATTACGGGGATATAAGTGTGGATCAAAGGTTAGTAGGACTGTGAATGATGATATCTCAATCAATTTTGATGTTATGGATGGAGTCGCTGGTTGAATGCCCTGGAGTTGATTATCTCATTGAACCAGATAAGTCTTGCTGTATTAGGCTTCACAGAGATGCCAACGGGGAAGCGGGCCTTTATCATAATATATTGTGGCTACTGTATACAGCACTAAAATTCGCAAGTGACAATTTCACCAAGAAAAGTCGATCTTGCAGCACTCGAATAAAATAACCAAGTAATGCCTCACCGGCAACAGCAATGTGGAGCGAGTTGGATGGTGTCACTTGCGCTATGTCTCGCCTGTAAATTAAGATAGGCAAATTAGCAATTTTTTCGAACTGTCACCGACACTAATGTTATGCACAGACACTGAATGAATGTCGAACTGCCGACTCATAGAAATTTATTAATGCTGCCAAATGATTTGCGAAAGCTTCTAGCAGTAGTCGTGAATATACAAACCACCAATTTAGTGGTGACGCTAATAAAAGCTCTTGCTTACTAAAAAAAGAACGACTAGCCTTTGACCGGAACATTGCGCAGTGTTATCAAAATTATGAAGCAAGTGGGGTCAGTTCGGCATCATAATTTGAATAGGTGACATTAACATTGTAACTGTAACCAAGAGTTGGATATTGCAGGGAATGTCTGACACACCTAATGAATGAGCGGTAGGCCTTTAGGAGGAACGAATAGGATATTTAGCAGAAGAAAAGCCTTCGCTTGTGCTCGCGAATCAGAATAATAGTGAAGGTTCGTTATATGGAGCTGAATGTTATGATGAAAATGTTTGCTTGTTTTTCTTTTGCGTTACAAATAAAATTCAAATAAATTATATAATCAGTGCAAAGGGCGCAGGACTGGAATGATTTGCGAGCTTTGTCCTTGCACCTCTGTGAACGTCTAGTAAAAAGGATGGTGAAAATTTATTTTCATTATTTTTATTTATTTAAGGTATACTGTGGTATAAAATACTGTGCAGGTGGGGTTACATAGATACAAATAACCTGGTTTAGTTGTTATTCAGTACCAAAGAAATCATGTACCAATTGAACAACAAGTTACACAGAACGCTACAACTGAATCAACCGTGACATAACCAGAAAAATGCGTTAAACAATCAAAATACAATGTAGCTGATAATACAGCGAAAAGTTACCAAGTATGCAATTCAAGCAATTATGAGTGAAGCAACCGCGCGTTCGAATGCACTCGCAGGATCAGCTGTGAAGACGTCAGCCGGTAACGAATTGCACTCAGTTATGTGCATGAAAAATACGAGAACATAAACTGTTTCATGTGCGCAGATAAGGCAGCAAATTGTGAGCATGGCGATGTCTAGATAAGCGCGGTGAAAAGGGTTTGATCAATGCGTGGCAGATCGAGTTGCACTGACTGAGTGCATAGAGAGTAAATTAATATAGGTTTTGCTACCTTCCTTCGTGTTTCCAGTTTAGGGATATATTTATCAAGCATAAGTGAAAAAGTTAAATCCGTAGACCTACATTTATTGAAAATAAAGTGTATCGAGCATTTCTAAACGATTTAAAGGCTGTACTTGTCTTGTTGTGTGAACGGATTCCATGTTACACACACGTATTCAAGTGTTGGCAAGGGAACAGTCTGATACGCTAGTAGTACAGCAATAGAGCTTGCTACAAGCTTTCACGTAGTTCAGGAGGAATGTTTATAGGACTTATACGGAGGACTTATGATTATTTTGCGTTGTGTATAGAAATAAGTACTGCAAAGGGCGCCCTCTTACCCTGTGAGGAGGTAAGCCATGTCATAGTTCCCAGGAATATAGCCCGAAGCCAATTTTAATGTAAGCGCGGCAATGGTTTGGTCTGCATTGACGTAGTTCCCGGCGTACTTGATGTAGGTTTCTTGATCCGGCTGTCAAGACAAAAGGTCGAAATGAAACGCGTAATCCGCAAAGTGCTTCGAGCACTTTAAAATATAGTCGATAACATTTGGGCGGTACAACTCACCGTGCTGATAATGATCGCCGTTAGCTTCATTTTGATGTCTATTCCTGTGGCTGTGGCGTACCTGAGATTTACCTGTAACATTTAAGCCCAGAGCGAGATGTGAACGCTTGCATTGCCGTCTATAGAAGCCACGATCAGTGTATCACATTTACGAATAGGGTTGTATTTATTAGGTGTACTTCAGTGAACAGCGTAAAAATTAAGCACTGCGATTAGTTTTTACGAGAAGGACATTGCAGAGGAAGCAATACAGCCATTTGAATAAAGACACCATAAATAAAGTGCCTATGATAAGTTTTTGTTGTGGGAATACTGGTTACAGGAATTTACTGTTTTTTACACGAGGCAAACCGCGTGACACTTGGTGGCATGCTTGCTGGCGCTTGATCCACTCCGAGCCTACTTCACACCTTACAATATAAAATAGGTAAATCAAAGCTGCAGTGCCAATTTGCAAGATCACAGCTAAGTTTCATTAAGTCAATACAATATCGCTGTAATGTTTCAACCGGGCAGTAACTCGAATCCGAGGCGAAACGTTAAACGTTCTTTTGGAAACGATGTTAAAGGTGAAATTTGGAGACACAGCATCGGTACTTTGTTTATCGAAGCCTCGTCGTTGGATGAATAATACCTTTATTTGATTTGTCAGTGCTTTAGAATAACGTTATGTGGGATGAACGTTTAGTAAAATATAAGTGGGGCGTCGAAGAGCAGACCAATGACTTGTAGTAAGTCGTGCTAAGTGATTTATCAGTTGGAAGATGCAGGTCATTTACTTACGGCGTTAATGAAGATGCCGACATAACGGATGAGATCACCGCGTGTTTTGAAGTTGCGGTTATGTACCGAGTCTGATATGATGGCTACTTCGGGACGAACATACAGAGTTCCGTTTGCTGCAAAAAAAGAAAAGGTAAGTTGGAGTTAATATTGAAAAAACAAATATTGTAAGGCAACTTGGTACAACTTTAACGTGTTCGTTCAGTCATTCTAAGAAAACGAAGCGCACATGCAGGCCCACTTTGGGGATTTAGTGGCTTGCAAATGCCAATGTGCTACTGCAACAACAAGAACAACAATGACAACAAAGACAAGAGGAAAAAAAAAACATGTTGCTGGCCTGTTATATTTGGCACGTACTCACAGGGACACTGACCAGTGTTCACCGTAGACACAAAACAATACGAAGTCATCTTTTGACTAACTTGAAAGAAAAATACTAATACCAATATGAAAAAAAAAATAAACGTAACATAACATAACCAAAAGGGACCATTTTAAACCTCTGAAGTACTTGTGGTTCTTTTGTTTGTTAGCAAAAGTTACACTTCAAACGTATCATGCCGTCTCGTTTCTCCTAGTGGCGACGCAAAGCGATACGCGCACAGAACAATTTCTGCAGAACCATCTGTAGAGAACAGCCGAATTGTCATGATGACCATGGATAAATTAAGCGGGCGGCGTATCTCGAGTGTACTCACCTATGTTGGCTTTGGTCACTTCATTGGTCTGGATGTCATCAGCTAGCGTGGCATTGTTGGTAAGAACTGAAAGAAGAAGCATTTTCGTAAGCGTGGCCGTTCACACGGTGACATGCATCATCATCATCATCATCATCAGCCTATATTTATGTCCACTGCAGGACGAAGGCCTCTCCCTGCGATCTCCAATTACCCCTGTCTTGCGCTAGCTGATTCCCAACTTGCGCCTGCGATTTTCCTAACTTCATCATCCAATCTAATTACATGGTAGTGATGAAATTGCTTTTCCTGCCAACCGCTGCACGAATTTTGATGTAGTATATTGCACTTCAAAGAATAACTCAAAATCTGGTAATTGCAATAGGTAAATTTTCAATGGATGCCATCAATTGTATTAGAAAAAATTGTGAAAATTGCAAGAATTTGAGGAGCTCATGCACTATAGATTAGAAACCTGTCACACAGCAATGAAAAATATATTGCTATTCCGTAAAGTGCATCTAATACAACCTGACTGGACCAGGTTGATATCCTACACGCCACTTTGATGCATACTGGGACGAAATTCACAAAACAGTTCTTTCGTAAGTGAAGTTTACATGTCATTGGCCGGCCGCCTTTGCTAATGATATGTCCAGCTTCATGATTGGCTGGGATTTGCTCCTACGAACAATTCTAATGTAAGAACTTTTCGTGAATGAGGGCCCTGCTAACTTGTGAATAGAAGTGTTCCGAAACCCTCGTAAACGTCGGGACAATGTCACGTATGCTGCCAATTTGTATGTTACATTTGCCCACTTGAGATGCTCTAACATATGCAGTTTACAGAATTTCTATGCCTGATCTGGGTGCAGAGTTACAGATCTGTAAACTTCGCGCTTGCATTTATCGGAAGAGACTGACCTTTTACGACTTAGTAAAACATTCTAAGTTGTCAGTCAAAACTCGGCTTCTTACAGTTAGGAATATTGAACGTTTTCTCTCATATGAACCAAATTTCATTTAAATCGGTGCAGCGCTTGCATAATGATATAATGCCGTCATTTTACATGTATCTGAATAGTAAAATAGGAGTTGCTCCGAGCTAAAGCTTCAGGACTCTTAAAGGCATTAAAAAAATGGTAATGCCTGTCAGTCCCGGAATTTCCGCCGCACAACCATTTCATCTCTTCTAGACACCAATTAACGTTTACTGCCTTTAAATTAGGAGACTACGACGTATAAAAATAAAGAAATGTTCAAGAAATCTTGTTGCTGGGCTAAGTGGTTTGCTATGCGTAGGGAATATTTAACAAAGGCAGTTCAAACGGGTCCGTGAGGTTTAGTCAAGTTACATGTAACGTTAGTTTTACGTGAATCAAGGTTTCTTAAACAGTGAGTAACAAAGCAGAATGAGCTTACTGGAGTCCAATACGTGAGCGGACTTGTCTTTGACACGGAATACCTTATGTGCATTCACATTTTTTTTATCGTTCATCGGAACGATGCGCAGATCGTTGTCGAGAATTCCTTCCTGCAAAGAAATGAATACGTAAGGTTCTGTGACGACACTGATACAAGCTTGTTATTACTGCTTTTAATATGACATAGGTTAGGCGATTTAGCTAAAAACCTACATAAGAAAACTGGAGGTTTTCCGTGAGCTGTCTACATACGCGCACATTTCTTTGACAAATAAGTAAAAGAAGATCTACAGTGCATGATCAAAAATGACAGCTCTCTTAGAAAGCTTTCCTAAGGATAAATAATCTTGTCACATAGTGCAGCATTGTTTTAGCTGCTTATAAACTGCTGGTTCCTTCCAGAAATGTTTCAGGCAGACTGCACACTTCATGGATATGTACTGAGGACTGCAAGTAAGCGAAACATTCGAATCGCCGTCAGCTCTATCCATATGTGTGGAAAACTCATTTGAACAAGGGAAATTCACAAAAAGTATGCAAAGATTCACTGATACTTTGTGAACAGCTAATTAAATTTGCTTATTAGCAGCACAACTTTAAGAATAGGAAATTGTTGCCGATCATCTTGGTTTTTAAAGACCACATTATTACTTACGGCAAGAGGCATAGTTAAATAATTTACTAAGAACTGATAGAGATATCCTAGTCGTACTCCTGTCGTATAAGGCATGGATTTCAATAAAACCTAGTCCACGAACTCTGAATACATCAATATCACTGAAAAGTCATGCTTGTCAGATGAACTTGTGTTACAGATTTCCTTTTATACACTCATACAACTAAAAGTTTAAAACATTACAAGCTTCTGTCGGCATTATTACATAATATAAAAATGCCGTGGGTTGTCGCTTTCAAATTGTTTTATCATCATCATCAGCCTATATTTATGTCCACTGCAGGACGAAGGCCTCTCCCTGCGATCTCCTATTACCCCTGTCTTGCGCTAGCGTATTCCAACTTGCGCCTGCGAATTTCCTAACCTCATCATCCCACCTGACTTTCTGCCGTCCTCGACTGCACTTCCCTTCTCTTGGTATCCATTCTGTAACCTTAATGGTCCACCGGCTATCCATCCTACGCATTACATGGCCTGCCCAGCTCCATTTCTTCCGCTTAATGTCAACTAGAATATCGTCTACCCCCGTTTGTTCTCTGATCCACACCGCTCTCTTCCTGTCTCTTAACGTTACTCCTAAGATTTTTCGTTCCATTGCTCTTTGTGCGGTCCTTAACTTGTTGTCGAGCTTCTTTGTTAACCTCCAAGTTTCTGCCCCGTATGTTAGCACCGGTAGAATGCAATGATTGTACACTTTTCTTTTCAACGACAGTGGTAAGCTCCCAGTCAGGATTTGGCAATGCCTGCCGTATGCACTCCAACCTAATTTTATTCTTCTGTAAATTTCTTTCTCATGATCAGGGTCCCCTGGGAGTAATTGACCTAGATAAACATATTCCTTTACAGATTCTAGAGGCTGACTGGCGATCCTGAATTCTTGTTCCCTTGCCAGGCTATTGAACATTATCTTTGTCTTCTGCATATTCATCTTCAACCCAATTCTTGCACTTTCTCGATGAAGGTCCTCAATCATTTGTTGTAATTCCTCTCCATTGTTGCTCAATAGGACAATGTCATCTGCAAACCGAAGGTTGCTGAGATATTCGCCATCGATCCACACTCCTAATCCTTCCCAGTCTAAGAGCTTGAATACTTCTTCTAAGCATGCAGTGAATAGCATTGGAGAGATTGTGTCTCCTTGCCTGACCCCTTTCTTGATAGGTATCTTTCTACTTTTCTTGTGGAGAACCAAGGTTTTATATGTTTTATATGTAATAATAAAACGCTTACTTGTAAGCTTCACCGGCCGCGCGACACAAGTGTTGCTTACAGATGTACCACGCGTCAGAAATATTATGCTGAGCGAGCAACACGAGAAGACTACCGAGTCGCAAGAACGTTTCGCCAATTTCTAGCGGAAGCCGGAACACAGCGCTCGAGGCCCTTTAATAAAATGAGTGGCGTAGGCAACCTAGCAACGAGATTCGTGCGCCGATTTCTGCCCTAATATCATACGTTCAAAGGACTATCAAGGTACCCCTTACCGCGATGGAGTTTCTTCTAAATTGTAGCGGAGCCGTTATTCAATCTTCTCTGGAGCGGACACCGAGGGTTCGGTTGCGAACACTCAAGCAACTCGGGACGTTATCGACTGTGCCTCACTGCGGGAAAAAAAAAAAAACGGCCTACAAAGCCCCTGGGCGCTTTCGGATGGAGCATATACTGAAAAGCCTTCGCCGCAGGACGCCGTCGCGCGAATGGGAGACAGAGGTTGGACAATCTCTCCTCCACATCTCCCTTGAGCTCGATGAACGTGCGCCGCGTGGCGTACGATATGGAAACCTTAATTAGAACGCTATGCCGAATATTGAGCCGCATAACAGCGCCAAGGGAGTTCTAACTTATTTACTTTAAGCTTCTTCACTTTGCCTGCTTCTTTATACAGCTCGTTGGATGTTTCCGATGGTAGCCAACGTTGCCTGTTTGTACTTGTCCCGGCTAAGCGAGGCCACAGGAAACCTGAAGCCCTCCCGGGGGACCATAAAACGCAGAGAGCCTCTGGTGTGATTTGATCACTCTCACTTTTATACTCTTTTTTATTGATTTTCTTTTTCTGTCGCTGCTCTATCTGAGGAGGGGCTGACTTGGGCGGCGTCTGCGCTGTGTTTCAAGCGTGTGTTTTTTGTACGTCTTCATTTTTTGTCACTGCAGTCGCTCACGTACCACGGTCGTGCGATTGGTATCGCGGTTCCTCCGGATCATGACGCTCGCCCCGCCGTGTTCGTCCGAGAAGATGTTCTTGCCGATCTTCGTGGTCCGCAGCTACAAAATGAAAAAAAAAATTAAAGAAATATCAACGAAATCGTAAAGATTTTATGCGTTACGGAGTCACTGGTCTGGAAAAGGGCTAGTGTGCGCGTGCTACATGCAGTGACAGCAACAAACGCCCGCAATTGTAATGCTAAGTGTTGTGAAAGAACCTGTTCTGGCACTACTACAGTGGAAGTGGTATAACGAGGTGCGGTCGGTATGGCGCAATAAATTCCTATAAACGCTTATCACCTCGTGTTTACTGTTTTCTTTCACTTTGCAACACGATCTGAATGCTTGCCTTATTTATTTATTCCATACTGCTAGCCTGGGTACCAGGCCTTAAGCAGGAGTGGGCATACATAATTTTCGATGACAAAAACTTGCAACATATAACATCACATAGACATGGCGAAAAAAATTGAAAAGTAACTGCACACAGAGAAAAACATTGCATTTTCTACAATGAAATGCATCATTCTACAATTTTACTACAGGAACAAAATTCAGGATCGCTTCCTCAGTGCATTTATAAATAAATCAACTGTTTCACATCCTACAACATCACCTGGTAAACAAGTCCATTCACGGGTTGTTCTTGGAAAAAAAGAATTTTTAAACGTATCAGTGCGATTTATGAAATCTATGACCTTCTTAGAGTGACAAAAGCGCACTGCACTTTCAGATGCTGGTTTTATATGTCTCGTCAAGTCCAATCTTTCTATGAAAAACCAAATGAAAGAATTTCAACCTTTCCTTATTTCTTCTTCTTTGTAGTTGTTCAAGTTCCGCCCGTTGCAAGAGGAGTGACTGCAAGCTATAACTATTAAAGACAAATCGGATAGATTTTCTTTGAACTTTTTCTAGTTTTTTTATGTTGAACGCAGTAAAGGGATCCCATACTACAGCTGCGTATTCTAACGATGATCTAATAAATGTCTTGTATGCTAGAAGTTTTATGTCCGACGTGGCATTTCCAAGCCTCCTACTAAGATAGCAGGGCTTTTTCATGGCCCTTCTTTCAATGTACTCGACATGGTCATTCCATTTTAGGTCAGATGTGAGTTTTATTCCCAAGTATTTATGTGTAGAGACCTCCGATAGACCATGACCATCAATGTGGTAAGTAAACAAAAGCGTTTTTTTTTGCGTCACTCTCATTGCAACTGTTTTTGTAATTAATTGTCATTTGCCAATTTATACACCATGTGTTCAGTGTGGCTAACGCTGTGTTTGAAGATTTATGATCACTCGGACTGCGAATTTCTTGATATAGTTGCAGTCGTCCGCAAAAAGTTTTACTTTTACAGATACGTTTTGTACGATGTCATTGATGAATGACAGGAAAAACAGTGGCCCTAAAATAGAACCCCGTGGAACACCTAATTTCACGCGTGCTGAGTTTGAGTTTACACCATCGACTGTTACACATTGACTTCTCATGGAAAGATATGCTGCTATCCACGCAAGTAAAGAATTGTTTTTCAGAATTGACTTAAGTTTAAGCAGTAATTTCTGGTGACTCACACTGATCGAAGGCTTTCTCAAAATCTAATAATATAATATCAATCTGACTATGCATATCAATCACTGCCGCAAGGTCATGGATTGTCCCAACGAGCTAGGTTACCGTTGAGAATCCTTTCCGAAAACCATGTTGATGGGGGGTAATGCATGCAGCTTGCAGTTTCCACTTTCCCTTTTTTTATTTCATCTTGTCCTCAAATCTATCTTGAAGATTCAGTCGAGTTGTAATCGATTTCTGAGAGTCAAATTTATTTGTTAGAAATGTTGCCCTGACAAATGGACAAAAAATAAGAAAAGGTATTGAATTTACGCTAAAACACTACAGTGACAGTGATTCAATGCTTTGTTAGCTAATTGGATGCGGTCTGCGTGAAGCGAAAATCGATACATAAATCTCGAAAGGTACCTGTAAACGAGTTCTAGGTGTGTAGAAACTGTAAAACATGACTAGTCTTTTTTTGAAGATTAGTTTCCAGCGCGCAATCCCAAACACCCCAAGTAAGACCAAATTGAGATTTTAATACGAGGACACATGCGAAGTATGATTTTGCCGCCTTGGGGGACGAAAGGTCTTGGGGTGAAATGCTTATTTCATTTTGGTCAGCACATTCATACCACTAAGCATGATAAACTTAGGCTTACTTGTAATCGCAATAAAGCTATTTCAGCCAGTAATTCTGTAAATGAAAGTATATGCTTCATGGAAATAACTAAGAACTATTGGGAAAGCTAGCCAACACGTATACGTATAGCTAATAGTTGCGGATGCCTTTGATGACCGCCTCTTTCAGGAGAAACAAAACTCGCGAATAACACTCACAAAGCTCAATATACAATGACTTTTTAAGTTTAGTGGTAGTCGGCTTGGTTTTGATAGAAGTCGTTATGAACAAACTTGTTGGTGAATGCAGATTAACGAATTCATAGCATATCCCAAGGACGGTAATGCAATTTGCTCTAATTTGCGAATGCTCCTAATTGCTAATGTATTCACTTGTATGAAGTGTGCTTAACTTGTGAGCGGGCGTGCTGCTCTTAAAGGTGAAAATCAGATTTTAAGGCGGCATTGCGTAACACTAACCTCAGTGTTCTCACTTTATTGTAGGCCGGTTGAGAACTTGGAATCAAGGTTTGCACCACACTGACAGAACAACAACTATGTCTGTAACGTCCAGTATTTTCCAACCATGCCATTGAAACTTCGCATCTGTACTGAAATGTTACTTCTTTTTCTATGCCTACCATACATATATTTTTCCCATGGTAAATTCCTGTTTTGATAGTTACTTCAAAAGCGTTGCTTTGGTACACGCTGCAGAGAGATGCCCTTGAAATCGGTTTAATTTTTTTTTCTCTGCGTCAGGAACAGCTGATTGCACTTTTTGTATAACGACGGAAGTTCACTCACAATTGAGTCCACTGGCTTGCCATCCTTGAATGTTCTGATCAATAGCCTTGGAGGTAACACGGAGTCGGGATGGAGCATCAGTTCGTAGCCGTCCGTAATTTGGAGAAGCACTGCATTTTCTTCGACTTCCTGCAGCACAGGGTACACTATGGTCTCGGTGTCAAATATCGGGATGTAGTAGACTGGGTCTGCGCCGGAAAGGAGCAAAAGGCCACATCTTTTTTCGAGTGATGGTACTTTAGTTCACAGGACATATAAATAAAAATACCATGGATAATGATTATTACGTGTTTATTTTGGTATATTCAGAAGTAAAATAGATTAGCTCGTTTATAACGAAGTCAAGAGAATGGCTTGGTTCACTACAGGTTGTCAAAAACGACGCAATCCGTGATTACCCAAGGTAGAAATGTATAGAAAAATTGGTGACACGAGTGCTATTGTCAGACTCACTGACTCATGCACTCACTGACTCTACGCATGAGTCAGGGAGTCTGACTCATGCAGAAATAACAACGGCGACGAAGAGGACAACATTATCACCATCGTCTACAACAACAAAAGCCGGAAATTCGAGTAACACGACGCTGATGGTGTCTACTACAACGCTCGTTTCTTCATGTTTATGCTGTTTAGATATTTGATTGAAACACCAATTCTAGGGATCGGTTGGAAATATGCCGGCACTAAATTCAAACTTGTGGCTGTAGTTTCATTAGAAAACCGAATAGTACGGGTATTAAGTTGGAAATGTATCAATACTTGGATATATCAGCATTAAATCACGGGGGACAAGTTTTACAGAAATATCAAAAGTAAAAATGAGTCATCTTTAAGCAGTGCAACAAATTGTAAATGTTGTTGCAAGTTTGTAATGATGTAGTGCATATGGAAGCAACGGTTGTTTGACTTCAGTGTAAATGCAGTGTCGTGAAGTAACATTTAAAATGGTCGCGAAATAAAGCTGCTTATCTTTTGCTTCGCACCTCGATATGCTGCATGTCACCGAATGACATTGGCTAAATAATCATTCACTCAGCGTACTCTCTTGGCAGGATGCCAGCAACCTGCTTCAGTTTGTTTTCAAAATTTTTCTTTCTGCTTCGGTCTACCTCATAAAATTTACGACATTGTTCTTCTGCCAACGCATGCGCATTTTCACCGCTGTTACCAGCGCATAGTTGCAGTTATGCAGAACCAGCAGCGTCACCTGTTAATTGGAACCTGCGTCTAGAATAGTGCGATTACTCGTTGGCGGTGTGATGTGATGACATCAGTTGCTGACAGTGAGGAAGTGAAACATACTCGTAAATGTGAGCGCATCCGAATATGGCTTAAGGTTAGGCAGGCAAGGTAATAATATAATGTGACAGTGTCAAAAAAAAAAGGAAATGAAGAACGTCAGACGTAGGCAAAAAAAAAAAAAAAATCGAAAGCAAAGTAGCGCAATCCGTTTGTGTATGAAATTGTGGGGTAAGCCGAGTATGCTCTGCCTTAAAAATTTATCTGTCCACACGGCTTGAGGAGCAACAAACGGACTTAAGTTGTTATGACGGAACTGCGATGGCCGTAAGTCGCATACCTTAGGCTTCTAGAGACACTATAGGCTGCTAATCAAGGTAACATTTTGGGAAAAAATTACGTCTAGATCAAAGTTGAAATATGATTATTAAGTATTGCGAATTTGAAATACGAAACTCATATTTGAAGTTTCCGGCACTATGCATGTTACAGTTTCGCATTTTTATGATGGGCACATACGTATAAACTATTATCTTCTAAGCAGTGCAGAAAACACGCTTTATCAAAGAGCATTCTGCCGCTGCTAATACACAAGCCTTAGTTATTAAAAGGCTAACAAATTGCTGCATACTAGAAAAAAAATACATAAACGATGCACGAGACTATAAGAATTACGAACGCAATCGTTGCCACCAAGTCTTTCATTATCGCCAGTTTTTGCGCTTGCACATCCAACGGCAGTAGGAAATGGACATCATCCAAATGCGTGCGCAATATGCTAAACCTGCGCTGCGCGTCAGTGTATAAAAATACCGCCACTCTTTATACAAACTGGCCTGTTTTGAGCACTACAATTGCATTGTTGATGCGGTTTTCTGTTGGGCCGGGCACATGCTCACGGCCAAGAAAGAGTTATGCGCGGGTTGCTTAAATGCAGTACGCTTTTCTCCTTGACACCGCTTTAAACCATTTTCGAAATACTTCCGCTGTTGGCATGGTTTAACCACGCAGTATTTCATGGTCAAGTGCAAATTCAGTTTCTAGTTCCAACTGGTCACTTTCCCTTGCGGCCATGATTAGCTGTCTCCTAATTTGGTCTGTATATGCATGGCTATATCAATTTCTTGCTACTGCGTTGCAGCTTTGGCTTGAAGTTTTGTATGCAGCAGAGATGTTGAAAAGCTCGTTGACATTCTATTTATTGCGCTGTTACTCACGTGAGATCACCAACCACTATGAAGTGCCTCGAAATGACAGCGCCACCTTGCGGCCTACCATTTTCTTATGATCATATGTAAATCATTAGGCCAACAGCCTGCCTCCAGTAAGAGTTAGTTGTTGAGCGTTAGGGCAACGAGACGTGTTACTGCCTGTGGCAAGCAATCTTATTGCTTAAGTATGGCCGCGAAAGACTTACAACGCTACCAGTTCAGTGCGTCGGCTTTCGCTATCGAGAGAATGCAACATACCTGCAATCCCACTTTTGTTCTTAATGACGACCGCCGTTCAAGCGGGCCATACTGCGAGCCTTCCGTATGGAAACGTATCAAGACCAGCCATACAGAGGTGCGCACGGGCGCTGTAGATTTATTGCGCACAGCGCAAGCTACTAACCAGATTATGCATGGGTGCTGAGCCTTGCATTGATTAGGAAAGTTAATCGTCCTCATATTCAAATTCTGTTCTACAGAGCGCAGTTATTGTTGTTTTTGAGGTCATCTTTTCTCGCCCTTTTATGCTAAACAGCATGAGTGCACTGCAGAATGATGCTCTACACATAATGTACTCGTAACTAACACTTCTTTTTTGTCTAACATAACGCCATCTAGCTAATATACAGTTGCTAAACTTTCACTAATTTCAGGCGTCGTACGGGATTTTCAAACATAGGTTATCAAGGACACACAGTGAACTGGCTACAACGCTGCAATTAGCTCATTCTTTTACAATTATGTAACTTTATCACTATATACTAATGAACACTGTTAAGCTAGGTCGCACACAAGAAATTGCAAATAGTTGTCTTACTGTGAGCGGAAATTCAGTACCACACAAAACACAAATGGGGTGGTGAAACCTGCATTGAAATTCTTGCACAAACTTTGCGTGAGGTCATAGATTTGGCAACGTTCTTTCGACGCCAGTTAAGGGCCTATGAGGAAGCAATGATTGCATAATGTTAAGAACTACACAATCCTTAAACTAATCAAAATAACAAAAAATTAAGACCTTTCGCTGCTAGTATAATTTTTTTCTGATCTGAGGCAGCACCATTTTTCTTCCAGACAAGTAAAAAGTGTTCCACCAGAATGTTTTACCAGTTCAAATAGCTTAAGTGTTGCTTTATAGCGACCCTTTACAGTCTTAGTCGCGGTGCGTTTACTGTGAAGCGGATTTGAAAGAACCCCAGGCAAGATCCCTAGTCGATCGCTTGATGATAAAACAACGCCTGCTCCAATCTTCTCATCACTCCTTTTGGTGGCACCCTATTTTGTATTCTCGTGCATTCTTTTGAGACCTTCTTGTGCACTTTCATGTTGGACTGTACATCCGGTTCCAGAGTATTGGGTATGTGCATAGATTTTGCCGTAACACTTTACATTTTCCAAGAGAAGAGGTCTTTATGTTGTAGCTTCACCATCGCCGGTCTTAAAATCTTACGCATTGTTCTCAGACGAACCGCCAATATTGCTCGAGCAGTCACCGATAACTTATCTCGTTTCTTTGCCAGTGGGTCGTCGCGAGGGCGCGGCGCAGGTTGTAGGCATATCAGGAACGGTTGACGGGTGAAGTTGATCGGATCTCTGCTTTAAATTAGGGCGGTGAGAGTGGCGCTATTTGTTGCGGCAAAGGAAACCTAAGACTAACGAAAAGCCAAGAAAAGCGCGACGTGGGCAAAGCTTACCGAAGGTCGCCACACAGAGCGTGCGTCCTGACTAGCACGTGAGGTTATTAAGGTCACAACGCCCCTAATGTGACAGATAACTGAGAAATTCACAAAAGAAAAAGAAAATAAAGTACTCATCACTGGTTTTTCTAGCATCAGTCTGCCGTATTCGCAGAGCTTCTCGTTCTTAAGTGATCTTTGTCATTGGCTGGCCGCCTTCGCTATAATATCCCCAGCGAAATCATTGGCTGCAATTTGCTCCTATACAAACGATCCTTTCGTAAGAGCTTTTTTTTTTTTTGTCAATACGGGCCCCGTTTCCTGACGAGACAGGAACGTGCTGCAGTGCATTATACGCTGCTGTATTTCCTTTTGTATTGACTTATTCGAGTGGGGCATATTTCACTGTGACAATAATGAAATCTTTTTTAAAGATTCAATGTAATACTCCTCTTTTATCTGTTAGCTTTGAAACTTGCGGGGTGTTATACGTGCTGAAATTTTTTACGGAAGAAGGATGGCGCTCTTGGGTTTTTGATGCCTTTTGTAAGCAGAAAGATAGCTATACTGATCCCTCCGCGTCCTTCATTGCTGATTTGTTTTACTGCTTTTAATTGAGGGAAAATACGAGGAATGCGGCAGATTAAAATTCAAGTCGATGAGCAACACGAGAATAAGGTGAAAAGCAGGAGCCAACGTTTCGACATGTGGACTTGTCTTTTTCAAGGACTTGAAAAAGACAAGCCTACTTGTCAAAACGTTGGCTCCTGCTTTTCACCTTATTCTCGTGTTTCTCGTTGCTTTTATTTGAATACCTTTTATCAGTATAGTTCTCACGATAAGCTGCCTTCTCCAGCTCGGTAAGTCGCTCTGATGCAGGTAACGCAGAACATTTGGTAAAAGCTGAGTAATGATTGTGTATTTTCACTTGCGATAACATGGTGAGATAGACCAATTTTTAAATCTTTTTAACGCGAAGCCTTTTCAACGCGAAACCACCGCTTGTTTGAACTGAGCGAGCGAAATACTGCATTAACCACTTCTCGCTAAAGCTGCCATGATGTCGATGCATCAATTAAACTATACGAATCTGCGGCCGAATTCACCGAAGCGTTTCGTTCGCAAGTTTTCTTTGCCATTAGCTGGCCGCGTTCCCTAACAGGATGTTCAGAATCAGGATTGGCGGACATTTTCACTGAGAAAAAATTCTGGAGTAAGAGGTATTTGTGATAATGGGGCCTGCTCCATGTGATACTTTTGCGTTTAACTTTGCGAAATACGCTAAAATTTTTCATCTTGAATGTCTTCCTCCGCAGTCTGCCGAAGTAGATTGCACAAACCTCACAGTCGGCCACGTAAAGTCAAACGAGTTGTGAAGGAAAGTGAATTGAAACTTATTGTTTCCGCATGAGGTTGAGGCGGTGAGTTAGAGAAACGGCTTCAACGACTCTGCATCATGGCCCGATTTCTGGGTTTCTTTATATTAAAAGCACTTCTTAATTGCTACGCTTCTTGGTGCTACACTGGCCAAATGCAGACAATAACAGAACGCAGAATGTTTAACCCTCGATAGTTCATGTTTTTTTTTCTCCTTGCTTTTGTGTCTCACTAACTCTTCTGTCTTACTGCTGATCGTTCAAATTACTAATATAACTGCACAGTATTTTTTAACAGGTTTGATGTCACCGTACGCCTCACGGGGTCTGTCACAGGTTCGCGCACCGCGAACACTGTAGAACCGTTGTCGCTTGTCGCGGACGAATAGGAATGATGTCCCTCGCTGTTTTTAATTTTAGAACGACGGGATTGACACAAGGCTTCCATGTGGCAGCTATTGTAGTGGCTTAGCTTGTGCTTAGCTAGCTAAGCATAATGGCTGAGGAACTTTAGACACAGATGGTATATGCAAAGCACAGACGCAAAGGAAAACGTGCAGAGAGGAACTGGCTGGCAAGTTTCACGACTGCATGGTTCAGAAAAATGTTGTTGCATGCCTGCATGCCCTTGTGTTTCTGCCTTTATTTCAGGCGACAGCGCAATGGCTGCTGCTATTTCAATTCCTTAACTGCGCTTTTCGGGGCTTATCAGCAGTAAAGCTAATTGTTGGGCTTGTTAGTGCTGATACTTCAAAACATTGCAAGCAGAATACAAGGGCATCAAAAGAAACACATGCGTACTCTTGTGCCCTCTGGCCTTGTCCTAAACGATGCAGCGTTCTGGCTTGTTTGGTCTTTCTTTTTCCGTACAACACACGTCGAGCTTAACGATGCCGAAATAATGTTAGCAATATTAGAACCGAAAATGTGTTCCCAAAAGTTTAAGTTTCCTTCTGTGTGACTTACCTTTCGCGGAAAGAACTATCATACTGCAACTGATGTTCAAAAAGCAGTGCCAGCTGTCTGGAATAGTTATGCCAAGCAACAACACAAAACAAAACGTTCCTCGCCTCCTGCTCCTAACATGGCCAATATCGTTTTGCATATGCATGCACGACCGCTACAAATCGCAGCAACTGATAGAGACACTGACAAAGGAGAAATCGTGCCCTCACCTGTTGGTGCGGACGCCACCAGTGCCAGGCAGCAGGCGGCGATAGCGGCCTGCGCCGCTCGAAGACCCATAATCCCAGTGAGTGCGCTTGGCTGACTTCCGAGCGACTGAGATCCTCGCCGGTTCCCTCGGCAGAAGCGGAATCTCGTAGACTTGAGGGCCGCCGCTTAGCGCCGCGCAGTCGTTCTCGCCGAAGTCGTTGTCGTCGCCGGGCGCGATGGAGATGGCGGCGGTAAGGGACAAGGCCAGTCGAGGTCGTCCCCTTTCAAAACCACTCTTGGAGCAGCGGCGCGACAAAAATCACCCGACTTTTCGAGTTCCAAGCTAAATGAAAAGCGCGGAAGGTAAAGACACACAAGTGGAGCGCGATACTGGAGCGATCTCGCGAAACCAGGAGCTCTGCGGGCTCGACGATTTCGTGCGGAGGAGGCGGCGGTGCGGCTCTGCGATGGCTGCTACCGCTCGCATCGAGACACCTCTGAGTATTGAAGTAGCTGTAAGCTTGTTGAACGTGCGGCTTTGGAAGACGCGATGATCGGGCGCGCGCGTTCTCTAATCTTAAGCGGACAGTGGTCGGGCAGGGAGCTTATATGCACCTTCGATTTCGCGACGAGTTGTTGCGAAAACGATAAATAAAAAAGTAAAATAAAATAAGGAAGTCTACGTCCACGACACGCGCTTTCTTCTTGTTTTATTTTGTGTTGGTGCTCGGTTGATATAAAACCCCTTTCCTTCTGCTAACACCCATGCGCTCGCCACTGACTCTCTAAAGTACACGTTCGCTGGGGGCATTCGAGGGGGTCGGTTGCAAGTGGAGGCTTTGGTCACGTCGAGTCACGAGATTTAGGAGGCTTGCAAGAAAGAGTTGCGTCACAGGCAGATGCCCCTTCCAAGTGCCAGAGGTGATTCCCCGAGGGTTGGCAGCCAAAGCACACCTTCTCTAACCTTTTGACTTCTTGATAGTATTAAATTTGCCAACGCAGAATTCTTTATTGAGGGTGCAGTACTTCGAGTCTTCCAGTTTCCTCCGCTCCTACAGATACTAGAGGCAGGAGTTGAAGTACTGACATTTGCCGGTGTTTAGGTTGCATTCCTTTTGTGACAGCAGCTACCTTCAGTGTCTTGTGCAACTTAAGTCGTGGGTGTCTTTCCGCGAGAACGATTGCACGACGTGTGATTTTCGTGAGCGATGATCTTTTCTATGTAAATTTGCAACACTGCATGCACTGTATCTTGTCGAGAAAGATTGAGTGCCTCGCTTGCTTCAAGTGTGGTTGTGTTCTGCAAAGTGCGCAATCTCAGCGACGCACAAGAAGATTGACTCTTTCCAGTTAAGGAAACTGCAACGTCGGTTTGTTGTTTCGCATTCTCCTGTGCTTACAGGTGCTTGCTTTCAGGATTTTGTACAAAACTCCGGAAAACGCGCTGCGACTTATCGTGAAAACCAGACTCCTCAGCATTTCACGGGGCGATCGCGGCGGGAATCTGTGAGCGTGGATGGTCAGGAAACGCTGACAGAAGATTGTGAATTATTTAAAAACAAATCGCGTGCTATGCCGATTGGCGTGTGTTGCCTCTCAGCGTACCTAGAACGTGGCAGTTGGCTCTACAACGTGATCACGTAGCAAAAGGCATTTTTATGATGCGGAATTTTAAGTAGACGACCAGTTCTGTTGGAATTTTTAAGTAGACGACCATATAGTGATAGCATTGCAGGAAGACGTAAACTTAGTCGATTCTTGCAAATCAGTTCTGCGGAATACCGAAACGTGGAGGAAGCGTCATGAAAGGGAAAATTCTCATTCACCCGGATGTAGCACGAATCTACAAAGGAAACACCATGCGGGTTTCTCAGAAAGAAAACATCGCAGTTGAGGTCTGCATCCGTATCCCTGGTCCGGAATTCGAACTCGGGACCAATGCCTTTCCGGGGCGGTCGCTCTACCATCTGAGCTAACCAGGACGCGAGGAGAGCGCAGCGCGAGGGCGAATTAATCGATAGCTTGAAGCACAGGTACACTGAATATGGCAAATCAGTTCTGCGGAATATCGCAAGGTGGAGCAAGCGTCATCATAGGGAAAGGGTTTTCTTTGTAGGTTCGTGCTGCGTTCGGCTGGATGGTAACGTTTCCTTTGATTAGTTGCTTCTTGATGATGATATCATGCTATATCTTCTTGTGCCACGTTTTTACGTCTGTCCCGCAGGAAAGGTTTCAGTCGTAGTGTGCATGCCAATGCTCACCTCCTGCCCTGCAAGAAATCTAGCACCTGACGCCTAAAGCGAGTAGGCTTCAAGTGATAGATCAGGCTTAACAAGCCGAGTAGGCTTAACAAGCCTAGCTCGAGCTCCGGGGTTCGATTCCAGCCCGCGATGGCCGCATTTCGGCGGGAGCGAAATGAAAGTGTTCCCGTACTTCTATTTAGGTTGACGTTAAAAAACCTCCGAGGGTCAGACCTAATTCGGTGTCCCCCCCCCCCCCCCCCCCCCCCCGCCCCCGATGGCGTGCCTCAAAATGAGATCGTCGTGATTTTGGTACCGAAAGCCCAGGAATTAAATTTTTGTACTCGGAATCTACCAGTCATCGTGCGTCCTTGTTGTCTCAGTGGTTTTGCGATTTTACACTACGCAAATGTCATGTCACCTGTACTAAACTTAATATATGCTTTGAGAAGTCTATATGATATGCGAGGGTTACTTTTTTTTTCGAGGTCCGATCGGTCGCGAAATAAAAACCACTGTGAAAATCCGATGACGCTGTGCGCAGATGTGTTGTGCAGTGTCTCTAGTCTGCCCGTCGATCGCGTGAGGTCGCAGTTGTCAATTATGAGTGCGCAGTGAGCACGTAAACATGCTTGAAACTTTTGTGAGTGACAGCAAAGTGCGGCAGTGGTGCAAGAACTTTGAAGTAGGACGCACAGATGTTCATGATGCAGGCGGGCAGGACACGAAGTGAGTGTCGACCGATGATCTTGTTCAGCGAGCGGATCAGGTGGTTCGAGAAAATCGTCGGTTCAGAGTTTCTGTGTTGAGCGATTCGTTTCCCGAAATTTCACGGTCAGCTCTCTATACCATCGTGAGTGAGAAACTCCAGTAGCGCAAAGTTGTTGCGAGGTGGGTTCCCAAGATGCTAACCGACCATCACAAAACACAGCGAATGGGCGAAGCCTTAACGTATCTCCAGCGCTACCATGATGAAAGAGAAGATCTTTTGAAGAAAATCGTCACAGGGGGCGAGGCATGGGGTCCGTTTCGAAACTGAACAAACAAAAGAGCAATGCCAAAATGCATTCTGATTCCCCGAAAGCAAAGAAGTTCAAGCGAACCTTCTTCAACAGAAAGTGTATGGCTACTGTGTTCTGGGACAGCACTGGTGTTCTCTTGGTGTAATTCATGGAACGTCGTACGGTAGGACCATCACCGCAGCATCGTACAGCATGACATTCTTGAACGTCTACGAAAGGCAGTTCAAAACAAGCGTAGAGGAATGTTGTCATCAGGTATTGTCGTTATTCATGACAATGGCTGAAGAGTGCAGTTGCAACAAAGAAGCTCCTGCAGCGTTTTCGATGGGAAGTGTTTGATCACCCATCGTACAGACCGGACTTGGCTCCCTCTGATTGCCATCTCTTTGCTCATATGAAACGCTGGCTAGGAGGACAGGAGTTTGACTCAGACAATGAGCTGCAGACCAGAGCACAGAATTGGCGGAAAGCACAGCCGGCTGCCGTCTATGACGAGGGTAAAGGAAAGGTGGTACCATGCTACGACAGATGTCTCAATCGGAGTGGTGACTGTAGAGATTGAGCTGGAAAGTGTATGTAAATGTTCCAAATAAAACAGTTTTGATTTTCGCTGTGGTCTTCATATCACGACCGATCGGATCTTGAAGAAAAAAGCTCCGTATATATATACCAGGATAATAAAGCTAACCTTTTTTTTCCTACCATCCCGCGATTTCACCTGGGTCGGTTTGTCGGCCTTTTTGTCGGTCGATCGTTGGTTGGGTTCTCGCCAAGTAGTTTCCTCATAACTTTATAAAAAAAAGACGTGCTCCTGCAGGATTTGAACCTTGACCCCGCAGCCTAGTGCTACAATCGCACGTTTAACTTCTCTCGTGTGAACACCAACAAGCTTTTTCAGATGATCGCCACACCTTGATGATGATTACGATTTCCCTACTATCACACATACCCACTACGGGGGATCGGCAAAGAAGCGTGTCCACGCGTTTAATTATGATGATGATGGTTTTCTTTAAGGTGGCTCACACCAACGATGGGGGTTGCGTCAAGAAGTGGGCGGTACGTTTAAAATAAATAAGGAGAAATGAAGAAATACAAGCTGATATAAAATTAGTCACATTGCGTGGCAGGGGTGCGCGAGCCAGTTTCCTTTACGACAAAAACGAAGGAATGAAATGGGCAAATTTATGGCCTTTTGTTAACCGCTTCACGAAAGCGTCGCTCCACATGGATGCCAACATGTGCGTTGGATTTTCGAAATTTTTTGTACAATACAGAATTAGAATTACCTGCGAAGAATAGCGCAAGTTCATCCTTGTACTGCACTGTTCGAAGAGGAGGACATTATCTGCATAATAAATCCAAATACATAATTGCACAATTCACGAATGTGATCTAATTACGTTCTAAATATTCTACGGCACATATTGTAATTAGCGAATTGTTGCCGGCAAGTAAATATTATATATATATATATATATATATATATATATATATATATATCCTCCTAAGACCCCTTGTATAATACATTGCACATTGCATTCTACATTTTTTGTGAATTCACTCGCAAGTGATTACGCCAAATATTCATTCTGGGTATAAAGTACGGTGCATGTGTAACTGCGAAGAAGTGGTTTACTTCTTCTCATCCGTTTTGGAAGAATTTGACCCTAAATTGATCGAGACCTCTGTGTCGTCCCAGGCGGCCGAAAGCAAACTTGAGGCGTGTTTCGAAAACACTGAGAGTGCGTGAAAGTTACGGACGCGCCAGCAACATGGCAGTGTACTACACGTAGTTCCATCTTCATCTCTGCGTTTACGCAATGAAATAACAGTTTTTACCATAGCAAACATGAGGAGATGAGATGTTCACGTACATGGAGACGCAGTTTTCGGCATCTAACCGTGGTATCTAATTAAAAAAATTGTTTTGCAAGTTCAGTGCTAATCGTATGTTCTACAGTTTTATAAATGTACTAACAGGATGTCCCCCTGACATTTTAGGGGCGAAGAACCTTAGCGTCGAGGCTTGTCCGTCTGTCCATGTTGTCCGTGCTCTTGCGTGGGCCGATCCCGGAGACAGTGAAATACTGGGCCGACCCGTGGTGGAGGTGAAGCAGGCTTCAAGCACTCCGCCAACTTCCAAAAATAAGATCTCGACCTATCAATCTCACAACGGCGAACACGCTGCAATAAAACTATCCCACGGAACCGTCGTCATGACAGTGTACTTGGCCC
Source organism: Dermacentor silvarum (assembly GCF_013339745.2). Classification (NCBI taxonomy): domain Eukaryota; kingdom Metazoa; phylum Arthropoda; class Arachnida; order Ixodida; family Ixodidae; genus Dermacentor; species Dermacentor silvarum. The sequence goes on from NC_051162.1 coordinate 137,584,830, forward strand.
CGAATCTCTCCTGAGGTAACGCAGAAATGTACATCGATCTAGCCATGCGCGAATACGAAACAAAGTACAAGAACAACCCCTTCGTACTTGTCGGAGATTTCAACGTAGACATCACGGACAGCGACTGGCTTGTGCAGTATATGACGTATCGATACGCTCTAAGATGCATTTCGTATGACTGGAAACAACCAACAACCACCAGCGGAACGTGCATAGACCTTGTCTTTGCCAACTTCAGGCTAGATCCGATCGAAGGACATTGGTTCTACATTTCACGGACCACAAAGCAGTGATAATGAAGGGAAAACGGAATCCAGAACTCAACACGACATACGAGATATGACAAATAAAACATTGTCACTCATTTACATGCGCGAGTGGGCAATGTCACGGGTGATTTACGGTAAGAAGGATCCCCAGTGCTTCCTTCGCCCACTCGTCATGATTCACTTCGTGGAGATGCGTGGATTATTTTCCCTTCGGGACCTCTTTCTGTATTACATTGACTTTGTAATATATATATATATATATATATATATATATTGTAGCGAAGAAGAGAGACGCTAGTGGATTCAGCGCTACTGGCTCTAAACGCTAGTGGGTCGAGCGCTCTCGCTCAGCAACGGCTCTCGTGCTTGCAAGCTGTGACTGCCCTGCCCGTCGACGTTGCGTTGCTCCGAGCTCTGCCAAATAAACACTACCCCGCACCTCCAACCATGGTAAAGGTGTTAATTTGGAAGAGCTCGGAGCAACGCAACGTCGACGGGCAGGGCGGTCACAGCTTGCAAGCACGAGACCCACTAGCGTTTAGAGCCAGTAGCGCTGAATCCACTAGCGTCTCTCTTCTTCGCTACAATATATATATATATATATATATATATATATATATATGACATGTCAATTCAGTGCATTTGCGTGTGTTGTGCGGTTCCCGTTCGCTGGCACTTTATTTTGCGCGCCGCGGAGGACTCGGTGAGGAGAGACGAAGACAACGACGAAGACGTGCTGGCCGATCGGAGCTGTTCTGCTAAATCATGTCCGCAGAGGAAACATGACATGGCGGCGACGGTGCTTTGGCGGTCGTACTGTTGGGAGCGTTGCTGTAGCGCTCGTTCCATTGTCGTTGCTTCACTTATGAACTCAGAGACGGTAGCTGGAGGGTTGCGCATGAGTCCAGCGAAGAGTTGTTCTTTCACCCCTCGTATTAAGAGACGAACTTTCTTTGTCTCGGCCATACCTGGATCAGCTCGTCGGAACAAGCGCGACATGTCCTCGACAAACATGGCTCACGCTTTCATTTGGCTTCTGAAACCGACTCTGCAGAGCCTGTTCGGCCTCTTCTTTCCTTTCGGGGCGGCTGTATGTCTTGCGAAGCTGTCGTCAGAATTCTTGCCATTTAGTAATGGAGCCCTCATGATTCTCAAACCACGTGCGAGCGTAGTCTTCGAGGGCAAAGTACACGTAGCGCAGTTTCTTAGAGTCATCCCATTCATTGACTGCAGCGACTCGGTCGAAGTGCTCAAGCCAATCTCTCACGTCCTCGAACACGTCGCCATGAAATGACTTCGGAACGCGCGCTGCGTAGACGACACTCGGACTAGCAGTGGATTGGACTGCGTTGCTCTCTTGAGTCTGACTTGCACTTGCCCCTGTGGTGGACATTCTTACTTGGCTCATTGGGCCGTATTCAGGAGGTAGTCCTTGCAAGCGGCGGCTCTGGCGAAGTGCCCGGTTTTCCTCCGGAATCGTGGAAATGGTGGTAGGGAATCGAAGCGTCGGGAGGTCAAATTAGTGCATGGGACGGTACCCAGCACTTCCACCAATTTGTCACTGTAATAACAGGACAAGAAACAGCCGGCAACACAGCAGAACAGCTCCCATCGGGCAACACGCCTTCGTCGTTGTCTTCGTCGCTCCTCACCGAGTCCTCCGCGGCGCGCAAAATAGAGCGCCAGCAAACGGGAACCGCACAACACGCGCAAATGCACGGAATTGACGTGTCAATATATATATATATATATATATATATATATATATATATAATATAACGTGTGGGAACTTTAATTCAAGGTTAAGCTACACAATAAGTCATTGTGTCATATATATATATATATATATTCCATCATTGCAGTGCCGTTGAAGGCTCTATTGTTCTGTCAAATTTGAAACAACGACCAAGTACGTTGTTTCAAGTTTGCGTGGATTTCAAAATGCGTGGATGTGGCACTTTCATCCACGCAGCGGATGAAAGCACAGCACATTCTGAAAAACCAAACGCTTTTTATCAAATCCCGAGTGAACGGGACGCGCAGCTTCGACGGATTATTTTTATTGTGAAACGCATGGGCTGTCCTTGAGGGAACACTCCAGCTTAAATATCCCCATTCACTTTTTTGCCAAGCGCATTGAAGTTAGTTATCGACAATGTTGTTTTCTTTTTCGGATTTAGTATCTTGTTGGCAGCTTACGTTCATATTCAGGGGCTTTTGAAAAACGTTTAAGACTGCTCAACAGACAGGCCCGGTGGTTGATATGAAGCAGCGCAAAACGTGCAGAGATTCGTACTAATAGCCCAGCTTAAGCTACCCGGAGGATACACGCGGCTCTCTCTAAACATTTAGACTTCACACGTGCCCGCGATAAACAATCAGCATCAGCGACACAGTTGACGATGCACACCATGGAAGACGAGCAAGTCCCTGAAAACACCAACGCAAAACAGTGGACAAAGGGTGGCGTAGATTATTTATGCGAAAGCCTTTTAGCCCGACAACAGCCAGACAAAAAAAAAAAAAAAATACTACCAGCCTCGATAAGCGCTATACAGCACGACGGTTTGTGGTAATGGTGGTCTAAGTAAACGGTATATACCGTTCATCTATGCCTCGGCAGGATCGAAAGCTCTGGTACTCCATCTGTCGTCAGGATCAACTTCTCTTTCTTATCAATCTGCGCTCCCCAAACCCATCGGCCTATCCGCTTCCCGCCTCCTTCTTTCGGCCAAGTGAAACCGTGTGCACTGCTATAGGTTGCGTCCTGCTTTGTATTCAAGCCAGCGAAGCCCGATTCTCCGGTGCCGCCGTAAGCGCGCCTGGAGCAGCGGAATTCCTTGGACAGAGAACGCGCGCGCGGCGAAATCTAACGAACGTGCCTTGCCGACGGCAGGATGGCGGGCCGCAGTGGTGAGGCGGGGGAAGCGCCTTCGTCTGGCATCGAGCGGAGAGAGCGAGATACGGGAGCAGCGAAAACAAAATGGTTCTTGTGGAAACCACTTCCTTGATTGCGCGTGCTTCTACTCCTTGTATACGTGTACGGCGCGCGTGCATCGAGACGGCGAGTGATGGAAACGAGAGCGAGGGTGACCGAGGGAGGGGTGGGGAAATCGGTGACGTGTCGCGCGTGACTTCCTCGAACTTCACGCAATTCGGGGAGGGGCAGCAGGTAGGAAGCATAAACGACGCGAGAACGTTGTGTAATTGACGCCGCAATAACAAGGTAGAGAGAGAGAGAGAGAGAGAGAGAGAGAATAAGTGAAAGAGTGAGTCAAAGGACGATAACCATGCGACGCATCGTGCACGCAGTAGGTTTTTTTTTTTTGTTTCTTCTTGGTAAAGGTGTGTGGGTGTAGGGGGGGGGGGGGGGCGCATGCACCGAGGAGGTCTCGTGACGCAGTCGTCAAAGTCACATCGCGTTCTGTTCTCGCCGTGTTTACGATCGTGTTTATATGCAAATGCGATTTAGTTTCAGAGTAGTGACCGACGCCGGTGTTTCAAACAAGGAAAAAAAAAAGTGGGGTCAGCTGTTATTAATTGCTTAAAGAAGCAATATATGAGCTCAATTAGAGTCTTGTTGCGTGTAAAGGCCCTTCCGCGTTTAATCTTAAGCCAAGTGCTCGAGTTCTGCAAGGTTCTGCTATAATTATTGACTTCTTTTATGCAAGATTTATCGTTCATTCTGTATGCATAACCTTCATGGCTATGTTGGCAGCAGAAGTCTGTTTTGTGAACAAGCGCCACCCGCCGTGGTTGCTTAGGGGCTGTGGTGTTGGGCTGCTAAGCACGAGGTCGCGGGATCAAATCCCGGCCATGGCGGCCGCATTTTGATGGGGGCGAAACGCGAAAACACCCGTGTACTTAGATTTAGGAGCACGTCAAAGAACCCCAGGTGGTCCAAATTATTCTGGAGTCCCCTGCTACGGTGTGTCTCATAATCACGTTGTGGTTTTGGCGCGTATAACACCATAATTTGATTTTTGATTTGAACAAACGTCGTTATTAGTATAAAAATGCCCGTTAAGTGTTAGCTGTAGAACACTAATTCGAAAATGAATGTATCTTTGGGTTTGTCTTCATGCATTAAAGGCAATGTTTATTTACCTAGTACGTTAAAATCGCTATCGAGTGTTCAGAATTACATAAATGGTGCCCATGTATAATTGAAGTTTCTGGGGTCAGCCTTTCTTGTGGCCGGCTGGTTGATGGGAGGAACCATCTTCTTTCTGTACTGCTTCATCCTCAACTGCAGAAAATCTATAATCTGTGAAAGAACAAAGGAGCGACTTGGTACGAATTTCGAGCGCGTGTTTAGTACAATGACGAGTGATAACGTTCAAGTAGGGAAGACATGTGAGCAGAGAAATTTAATGCTTCTATGAGGGCTTGTTGGTCGCTCGAATTAAGAGGCAAGTTTGTCAATGCGACAAGATGGAACGAAGAAGTTGACTGAACAGACGCCGGTACATAAAATTAGCATTTCTAACACCGTTTACCTTTCGTAAATGTTTGCATTTCGAATTTGTCAATTACTTTGCTTTATCACGATGTTTAATTGCAAGATCCTTGGACAATTCCTCAAGCTCGATATAAGCCCCTTGGGTTAAAAGGTCGCGTTGAACAACAACAACAACAACAACAACAACAACAACAACAACAACAACAACAACAACAACAACAACAACAACAACAACAACAACAACAACAACAACAACAACAACAACAACAACAACAACGACAACAACAGTTTATCTGCAAGCTTTTGTGTCGCATCTTACAGAGCAGAATAGCCTATAAATATGATACGATAGTAAAGAAAAATCAAAGCGAGAGGAGAGCGCCTCGAAATGAAGTGGGTTCTGATTTAGAAGAACATTATTACTACAGTATTTAAAAAAATAAATATGTAATGAATTATGGCCAGGTGGCAAAGCATCAGACACCGCAATAGCATTACCCGCAAATTTGGGGATCTCAGGGATGTGGATGATATGTTCAAATTCTTATGAAGGTTCGACAAGGACATGTGTAGTCGCACTCTATCATCCCGTTGTCTAGGTCAGGCGAGCTCGCTGTCCCAAGCACCTGACAATCGAATCATTTTACCGCTATATACTCATGCAATACGTAAACGACGTGGTAGGTGAGGGCTGCTGCAAACCTAAACATGTTCTAAACATGTGATAACGAACATTCGCTTCAGAAGTTGAAGATGACGTTACTGACCGATTCGAAAGGTACTAAATGATACATTATGCGACCCACACAAACTGGCTGATCATACTTTGGATGCGCCATCAAGGAGCAGCAATGTATGTGCAGATGACTACGAGCCTGTAGGGCGTACTTGGCCACATCAGCAGGATTTGTAATGGAAGCGCCAACAATTCTAAGGTGAACTATTATAACATATTGTTGTACATTTAGAGCGATTGACCCGTTCTCACAGTGCTGTGCGAGCAATACAGTGGACAGGAGAGAGAAGCCGCCCATGTGGCAGCGTTTTAGGTTCACCAGGGGTTATCGCAAATACATTTGGTGAATCGAACCTGTCCTCAACGTTATAGGTGCTGCAGGTGAAGGTTCTGTCCTCCTGCGAACTCGTTTTCGAGTGGCTTGCTTAGCGTTCCTGCGATCTACCAGCAACAGGCTGTAGCAACGGCAGCACAGAATCCGTTTTGCTAAGTACTGTGGTGTTGACATTATTGGTTACGCTTTTGTGACATTTGGGCACTCACATCTGGGTGCTCCTTGGCGATGTTGTCACGCTCGCACGGGTCAGAGTCAATGTTGAACAGGCAGGGCTGCCGCATGGGCTGGCAGGGTGTGCCATTGTTGTGACCGCACACGACGACCAGCTCATCCGGACGCTGCGTTGGCATGGCGCGGCCCATCGCTCGGATGGTGCGCGCGGCCGAGCACTTGGAGTTGAACGATGCAGGATAGTGGGAAAATTGAGACCTGTGAGTATACCAGAGGTTAGGCAGTCAAAAGGAATCCCATTATGTGCACATAAGCACATTTCTGACGAATAAAGTCGAAATAAGAGCAAGACAGATGTTCAGCTATGCAGGCCAAAGAGCAGATAACGATTAGACTTCTTTCTATCTGATCCCACCAAAGCAATGCAAACACAGCGGTGACAGGCAAAAGATTCTATGAATTGATGTGATTAGTCAATTTGATGGTATGATAGGCACTCGTTTGGCGCAGGAGAGTGCTAGCTGAATATTCACGGCAGAGGCCCTTGCCCTGTGATAGGATGCACTAACACTACTGGTGCTTATGATGCTGTGATGGGTCACTTGTAATAAAAGGAAAACAACCAAAGCAGCAGGGTGTGAAAGCCTTATCTCAGCTGCTGTCAATGATAACTGTTTACACGTTTTTAAAAAGCGCCTGCGAAGGAGAACGTGTGATGACATCAGATGCTGCCACTAGATTTCACCTTTCGCTGGTGTACGTTTCCTTGCATTCAGCACGTTTAGGTACGCTAGCTTTCCTAGACCTGCGGTGTGGTTTCAAATGGTGCATGAACTCGTGCACACGTGCGCATGGCGAAATTAGCTACTTGTCACATTAGAATGTGTCATCTGAACCATGCTTTGCCATGTTTTGTAGCTGAGGAACGAAGCACGTTATGAATGCTTTGGGGGATCAATAGATGCTGGTGAATGCAGCAACCAATTTTTGATGTGAGAGCATTACTTGGCTCATTGTGCGACCCCTCCGTCATCAGAAAGCCGTTTGGCAGAAAAACGGCGCACAAATTTTGTCATTTCATCTAACTAACCAAACAAAAATCGCACGCCATTCCACTGCTGTGAAGGTGGATTACCAGCGAAGCAGTTTAGCACACGGCATAGAGGTGACCCAGAATTTAGGTCAAATGTATGCGCAAATTTTATGTCTCTTGAGCGGTGACGGTGGTCATCCCGAAGAAAGACACAGGCACACACATTTTTGATCGGCGGTATACATTCGATGGAAGACTACCGCCACCTCGGGGAGCCGGAGGAAACTAGACACGCGCGACGGGAACGCCACCCTGGGAGAGCGGAAGGAAACTAGGCACGCAAGCGCTTGGAACGACGACAAAGAGAGGGCGCTAACATGGCTGATGCGGGTCGCACAGCGGAAAATCTTTGAGAAACCCTTATTGTCCTACCTGAGAGTCTACTGATCTTGAAATTGGTGCCTATTGATAACTAATCTACTAAAAATACATATCCGAGTGATGAGACGTATAAGCTTTTGCATAGAATGAAGCGATTTTGCATCAAATTCGGGAGCTGAGTTCTCGCACACGTAGAGTTATTGACGGACACGAAAAATCCACGGCAATCTAGCCATAGACAGCTTCGCTGTAATAAAGTAGCCACGGTGAGGATTCGATCCTCTGCCATACCACCACTGCTACCGCTCCGTAGCCGAGCGTGCTTACCACTGCGCCACGGTTGCAACAGCCACAGTGATGAATATGTTTGAGCCTGTGCACGTGGTTGGGCTCTGCCTGGCGGGCGATTCACTAGATGGCAGAGCGAGCGGTTGCGGAGCGAACACGGCGAGATGCAGCCGCTCGCTCTGCCATTCGCGTTGTCGGGGACTCGCAGACGCCGTCGCCGGAGCGCATGGACGACGAATAAGATGCAACGCGCTTCAGGTAGCCGTCGGACGACGCCTACGTACGACATCCCCTCCAGTATGAGATGGAGTTCGCCTACGAACCCGATGAAGAAATGTTGCGTCAGCACCATGGTACCGCTTGGAAAAGTACTGTCATCGCTCGGCAAAGCGGTGTCATCGTGCTGAAAAGTGGCGTCATCGAGAAGGAACACTCAACGCAATGTGCGTGAAGCACACTACTTTAATGAAAATTACGCAAATAAAACTCAGCTGAGAGATCGCAATACGGCCAGTTTGTCGTCTTGCGTTGTTGCAGCCTTATAAGCAGCAATACTTAACTCAGCAACATATCGCGGCAACACTAAACTCAGCGACCTAACTCAGTGACACACTTAGCGAGACGTAATGCTCTCTCATTCACACATCATAAGAATTGCTTTGGTGCCCCATAGTATTTTGACGGGAAACGATCGGGTAATGCGGAAATATTGCAAGTATATAAAACGTATTGTGGAAACAGCTTTGCATAAACAGTTTAGCGCGTGTCAAGATAGTCACAGCGATCCGAACCTACCTCATGAACACTTGAGATACATTAAGGTATCTATAAAGTTTCCAAGCAGTAGCAACATCTTTGGCGCGGGTTTAAATGACATAATGAAAGAACATTTCTTAGCAATTCATTTATGCTCAAGACTATTCTGTGTGACTATATATGGTCAGCGATATCCTAAATGCATGCGTACCACAAAGGCCTGCGGCTTCCACACAATGCTCTACTTATATATGAAAACAGGGGCGAAAAGTCCGTGTTTTCTTTATTGATAAATATATGTATGTTTGTTACCGTATTCGGTTCATGTTTGGTTGTCCTCCGGGTTCCGCGGGCCTGTACCACCCGTCGTAGCGCCCCCTGGCCAGTGAGCCCTGGACCAGCTTGTACCCGTGGTATCGGAGAGCCGACATGTTCCACACCGGGTCGATGTTGAGCAGAATCTCGCTTCGGGGTGATACGTTGTCCGCGATAAGCGTGTCCCACATGTTGAGGCCATCGATCTCACCGAGGTCGTCCACTTTACCTCCTGCAAGGAAGCGGTTTCGGCACCACCCGATTCTAGGTTAATGGCCTCGTTGAAAGCGTGAATCCCTTTTAACGACCGTAGCTGTGAAGTAACAATGAGGGGCACGAGCGCTTGGGTCAGCCAGCGATCACAAATAAGGTTGCAATGAAACAACTTTTGGTTCTTAGAAAATGTTCGTATTAACGAACAATTCTTGCGTATGAACGGCTTGGGAGTACAGGCCTATTTGCCATTATTCTTTATTGTTGAAAACGATTTATGGCTGGACGCCCTTCTGCTGATGCATGGACGACCTTTATTTCACGAAAAATTTCTGATTTACTATGATATTTATGGACCTCCTGGCGAGATGATCATTAGCATTGCGGTCGTTTCGTGCTTGTTTTGAAGGTCGCCAATAATTTTTTTCTGCACTTAACAAATCGCGAAGAGTAGCATTTTGGATAGCTCTTCTTTGAACAGACACTACATAAAAAGTACGTTGACTAAATTTACGTGTTTCTTTGGCCGCTGCACACATTGTCTTACACGGAACTGCGCTTCACAAAGACTGCTCATTAGACAAATGTTCACCTGTCACCCTTCGGTACTCTAAAGTGCTAAAAATGAGGTTGATCACAAAGTAAGGGCCAGTGGTCTACACCCACCGACTTTCACAAGAAAAAAAAAAGAGCTTGCCGCAACGTTTCAGTATCAGTCTCACCGTAATGTTTCACTCCATTGTCGCGGGTTCACTAATAAAACGCGGCAGCCGCATTTCGAGGGAGGCGAAGTCAGAAAATAGCCCTGTACTAAAGTTTAAGTGCAAGTTGCAGAAGCCCAGACGGTCAAAATTAATCCGAAGCCCTCCACAACGGCGTACCTCAGAGCCACAGCTGTGCTTTGGGACGTTAGACCCCAATTATTATTATCACCAGGAAAAAAATCGTCGCCCTTGCCACTCCGTGAAGGTGGTCGAACAGCGAAGCTGTGCATTCGCGGCCGCTTGGCTCCATCGTACGAAGAGCGCGCGGCGTTAACACCTTATACTGCTTATACTCCCGAGGAAAAAGCCGCCCGGCGTGAGCGCCAGCGAGAGCTCGCTCACGCCGTGATGAACGTGCTAGGAACGCCGTCGCCTGTGGAAGCCGACGCGCCCATCCCCCGCAACGCCGTCGCCCGTGGACGCCGACTTTTATACACCGGCGCCTCTCCTCCTCTTCCCCGGCGCGCGCTCCGATTAGTCAGCGCCTCTCCTTCCGGCAAGCGGGCTACTTGACTTCTCCGGACCTGCCCCTGCTCGACGGCGGCCGTCTTCGTGGGCGCATGCTCGACTAAGAACAGCTCCGCTGTTAAATAATAATAATAAAAAACATAACGCCCATGGTCATATAGTTATGTGTCAGCCTCGAACTGTGCGGTGTGGCTAACTTTCAACTTGAATGAAACCGGCTCCTCTTTTCCAAGTTTTTTGACGCTAAGCTCAATTTCCTAACATTTATCTACGCAACACGCTTTTCCACCCTCTCTGATACCCACAAATGCGAAACAAGCCTTCAGCTTACGACATGGTCAGCACTGCTGCTGAACTTTTGGTGACAAAGATACAGGCTAAGATCACCATTGTAGATAAAGACACCGAGGTGCTGACGTGTTTCCAATGCATACCTGCAGCGACGTAAAGAGTGGGCAGCCAATCAGTGATGTGCATCAGTTGGTGCGCCACATGCGGTCGTTTGATGAAGGTGCTCCAGACGAAAGCCACCCCTCGAATGCCTCCTTCCCAGAGCGTACCCTTGGTGCCACGAAGCGGCCAATTCGAGCCCGCGCTGTTGTCGATACCTCCTGCAGCAGCTCCGTTGTCTGTGGTCACCACTAGGATCGTGTCTTTGATGGCGTTGGTGAAGAGCAGCGCCTTCATTATCTCGCCGATGCTGTCGTCCAGCGCCGACACCATTGCTGTCGTTTGATGCACAAAGGATGCCACTGTAAATCTACAATGTCTGCGATATATTCATGGTGTGGTTGCGCTTGTACTGATGGGTGACTGTATGCACTTCACAATATGTAGGGACTTGTACCGTGGAAGAGTGATTGAAATCAAAAGTCTGTGTTGCTCTCACTTTTCTAAATTTGAGTGCCCTGGACGTAGATAAACAGAATGTTGATAAATAGGTTTCATGAAACAGAACTCCTTATCAAAGTTACATATATATATATATATATATATATATATATATATATATGACTCACACATACTGTCACCTACTCAGTGAACCAGCTTGCTATTAACAAGATTCGCTGAAGAACAGCACAGGCCTAGTGGCACATCATCATGAGGGCTCCATGTCGGCGTCAGAGTGGTTCGTTGAAGAGCGACACATAAGTGCACACTGCCACATCCTCAGTGACACAAGTTAGCCCGGCGGTTGGGTTCGAACGCTGTTTCCTCAGCACAGCCACCCGATGCGCTACCCATTCGACCAAGGACTACTCAGCGACCATAGTTGGCGGGAAAACGGTTACAAACGCGACTGGGTATGCGTTGCTTTACAATTACAAAAATGATCCTCCGATGCTCGCCAGGATCAAACCCGTGGCACACAAGGACTTTACAGCGGAGGCATTAGGTGGCGCAGCGTGCTGAGTAACCGGAGACCACTCATCACATATTAGTGGAATGCGAAGGGATTCACCCAGTGATAACCGTAGGTAACGTACACCTTCCAGATGCGCTTGGGTTTAAAGTGGACGGAAGCATCAACCGGTCAGCAGTCGAGATAAGCTAGAGGCGTTTAGAGTATTGGTGGGAAAAAAGTAGGCAACAGATTCATACGGCCTGATCTCTTACAGTCATAGGTACAGGGTAGATGTTGAGGGAAAAAAAATATGAATGAGATGTATACAAAAATGCTAGATAAAAAACATGTGCAGCATACCTGATTAAATCAAGCACGCTGGGTGGCTATTTGTCGCTGCGCAGTTTCAAAGAGGATGCCATTAAATCATCATCATCATCATCATCATCGTCGTCACAAGCGCGAGAGAGCTACAGCCCACCTTTTGGCGTTGGCAATGCGGTGTGTCACTACATTGCTTCAATGCCGATCGCATTAACGTAATCGCATGAAATAATTGCATAACATTTTCCTTGTTAAATAAATATGCATTCAGACTGAATATTAGTTAATAATGAGTTGCCTGATAATTTTATATTATACATACATATGAAAGGTCCATCGTTGATTCAGTTAGCAGATAGGTCAACTCTCGTAGTGAGCTATAGAAGGGTAATACTCTTGATTCTACTGACCTGCATACGCTCTTCGCTTCGGATTTAGTATGTGGCTGTGCTTGAGCAGATCTTCGTCAGGAGCTTCTAGCAGTGAGTACGAATTTCCCACGTGCACAGCGGAGTAGCACAGGTACAAAAAGATGGGCTGTGCGGGAAAGGAAAAAGTGGAAAGCCTGTAAATCATTGCTGAAAGGCATAAACGCTCCGAAAGAGTTATCTTGTTTAACCATGTAATTTTTTATTTAATAGAACGCTTTCTCTAATAACTATAATTGCCTCGAGGCAGCAGGTGTTACCACATGCTGTAATAACACCTAAAATGTTACTGCAGTCTAATGATGTAAAATAACACGAGTAGTGGTATCATGCAGATGAAACTGTATATTTCTACAAATATCGAACAATAACGCTTTCTTTGCATGATACGATCGACACCTGAACAGGCAGTTAAATAGGACTGGAAATCTTTAACGCCAGAACTTTCTTGAATGGTGGCATACAACGTTCTACACTTGACTACTGAGGCGGGGCGTTGAGCTCTCGTCGTGATAAAGATTTCTGACTTCTGTGACCGAACACCAGTCGCACTACATTTTTTTTGTAACCACTTGTGCAGAAACTCTCTTGAAGTGATTGCAAATGAGGCATTGTGTGTAGAACAGCATTGTATTGCGGCAGATAGACATACCTTGTTTTGGTTTCTTTTTTTCAGCACTTCGATAGCCTTCTCGGTGAACAGACTGGTGGCGTATTTACCAGATGACTCCTGGTCCGGATTCATGTTGTTCCACATATCAAGGCCCCATCCTGTCCATGTGTCATTGTCCGTGCTGAACAGCTGTCACGAAGGCGAGACTCGTCAGATCGTCTTTTTTCCATCTGTACTATTTTATGGATGAGTCGCTTGAAATAGGCTGCTCCGGGCCAGCAAAGATAGCTCAGTGAGCTTCAACAAAAGTGCTGTGATGTTAAGAGTGATAACGAAAGCACGCGGTCCTGTCTAATCCCCAACTGCACTCAAGAAGCTAGATTTAGTGCCGCCTGGATTGAACTTGGTGCGTCTAGCTCTTGGCCCAGTACTCGGCCAAGTTCTCTTGAGTGTGAGTGTACACGTTGCTGCATTCCAGTGCTTTGGTTTTCTGCGATGCTGCGTGGTATTTTCGACAAAAAAACCTAAAGCGTAAGGAACTAGACACGATGAAGGAGACGTACAACAGAAGCTGCTGTGTGTCACCGTCTTTGTGTCTAGTCGTACCAGGGCTCTAGGGTTTTCCGAGAATGCTTCAACAACTAGCCCATCTCTCCATCCTGTTGGGCTGTAGCAGCGGTAGATGCCAGACACTGTTGTTTTCATGTAAGCGATGGCGCACGAAGCCCCGTGTAATCACAGCGTATTTTGTAGAAAACCGCTTTCCACGTTGTGGACTCTTCCACAATAATATGGCTTTGCAGTGAAAGCCGTAGGTGGGGGGGTGCCACTATAACTACAATAATGCGAATGCATGTAATGAAACACAAGTGTGAGACTAGTCGATCGGTGTTGATCCTTGACAGAAAAAGAAAGATTAGCAAAGAAGCAGACGACGAACTGCATTACTCTACCTGGCGTGTTATTTGTCGTGTGTTGCTCTTTAGTTGGGATTCCTTTTCTCGTGAAAGTTCAATGCACTTATTCTTGTTCCCTGCGGGCCTCCGATTCAACCGATTAATCTCGAGTAGTTTGGAGAGTGAAAGAATGTCTTGTAGCTTCCATTTCGGTGCTACATTATTGTAAAACAGATTTATATGCTAAAAGCAGTGAGATAGTTTCAGGGCGGATTTCTTGTAACGGACGCAGAAATTCTGCTCAGGTGCAGCTTTGCAGATGCATGGGGCTTCCCAAGAATTTGGTGGATTGCGATTATGACTTGTACATTGCTGTGTAGTTCTCTAAGTACGGAAACAAAACGCTGTAAGGGTTTATACTTAAACAGGAATCTCTAAGCCCGGTGTCTTTAGTATGCTGGTGTGCGTCGACCGGTGTATTTTGCGTCTTCAATGATTCACCGAAGACGCAGAAAGAATATATGGGTGTAGTTCTACGCGGGGATAAACCCCAGAGGTTCTTATATCTCAAAGCAAGCTTTCCGAGTTAGAGTTTAAGAAATGTATCGTTTTTTTCGCTGATGTGCAAAAGAAGCCGCTAGCCACTCCATATGACCCATATTACCACTCATAAACTGCCGGGGCGTGTATGGAAAAAAGTCTACAGAGTTCATTGGGCCCGATCTTGAAAACGGTTGTTTTAGTCGCTGATGCGGAATACTATTTGAAATTTTGTTGGGCCAGCCATGTAGGAAAACTTACAGTCGTACTATCATATGTCCTACACAGGGCAAATTTCTGAATCTATGTGTAGCGTGTAATCACGAAAAAGAAAGAATAGATAAATAACTGTTTCACCGAAAGTGAGGTATGATCCGAGTAATCTTGGTGATCCGTGTAAGGGCCGTAGTGACTATCAAAGCCACGGTACGTAGGAGTGTAATTTGCAGTGAAATGCCCAAGATGCCACTGAAAAAAAAAAGAAAAACAATTATACACGAAAAGAGTTTCAGTTTGAGGAACTGGAAGTTTGAAAATGTTGGAAGGCCTGACATTTATGGTGTCGTTTTGGTCTAATCATTCATCGGTCTTAATGTTTTGGTTAATTCTGCCGCAGATTATTTCTTTAACTTTTGGCATAGAAAAAAGGCTGAGATGCTTGTCTAGGAAGTAATGCAAGTTTGAATATAGAACGAAGCTGCGCTCTTGCGGACAGCGGCACTGTACAGTCAACTGTACCTATGATGTGTGCATCCATGCGTATGTTCGCAAACTTACAAGTTGTGTTTGTCCATATCACATTTGTTGCACTTCTCAACCGACCATTCAAGGAGTGCAGGATAGCCAACCGGGCATGTTTTTTTTTTCGGTATTTCCGTGAATTTAATTTCACATGGTTGAAACGTTGTGATAACTTATTAACTAGCTAATAACGACAAATTTTATGCTCATCTAATGAAGACGGCATTTTAATGCGTGCAGTTAGGTATATGCGCTTGAAACTTACCTTTCCGACAGCGTGCGTTTCATAACCCAATTCTTTTAGATGCTCTGGCAGCAGTTTAAAGTTGAGTGGGAGCCCGAATGGCTCCGCGGCACGGATTTCGTCGTGCTGAAGACCTAGAAAAAGCACTGCTCTTAGTGAATAGTGTAAGATTAAAAAAAAGAAGTGCGTCAAAGCTTTGAAATTGACTGCAGTTATTAGGAAGGGACATTAACGCGAGCGGCTTTTGTACGCTCGTAATATACTTTTATGTTTGCACCGGACATCGTGAAAATATGTACATAGGGCTCAAAGCCCTAGTAAAGCTTGATCTGGTTTGTCAGACATGCTGGAACAAGGAACGGTGCATGTCCTGTCAATGCGCCTTTCTTGCTCCGTGTTTTTTTGCACCCTATTCCTCCCGAGAGCGAACGCTTCTTGCACAGTGCAAAAAGAGAGAGAGAAAAAAAAAACCGAATTCGTTCTTGTAATTTTTTTACGCAGGTGTTGTGATGTTTAATATCGCATTAAAATCTGTCTAAATTATTTCTGTTTCTCGGCCAAAGGCTCGTAATGCCTTAAAAAGTACACGGTACGCCGCTAAGCCAGCAACTAGCATTTTCATTATAAGCTTCAATTTTTTCTTCTATGATATGAGCATCTAAAGTGCAGCAAAACACGTGGGCAGTATTCAGTCACCCTGTGGTAACAGCGCAGCAGGTGACATGGGGAATGCGATGGGATATTAGTTCTTCAGGCGATCGTGACGCATCTTGCTGTGATGGACATAGCCAGTTTAGGAGTTTCTGCTGGTATGTCTTGCTGCAGTCTGTTGGAGGGCAAAATGATGGGCGAGGGCTTCGAATAGAAAAAAAAAACTTAATAGCGGTTCGAGCGCCATCGGGGGTTTGGTGGACACCTGCCAAAGAATGCTCCACATCCCCGTTCCCCGCACACACACATACACACATTTATAGGCGCAGCGCAGTACGCCGCCTTTGGAGTTATCATGGTGAATCGGGCATTGATGTGCGCGGGTGCTGGCGATGGTAGATTGAGCGCTGTGTTGCACGTAACTTTACAGGCGGGAACAAAATATTGGGATCTGTGAGCACGTGCCAAATTGCATTCTTGCGTCCTCTGAGGAAGCAAACGCACATTGTAGAGACATTGCGCTGCGCATGCGCGTGATTTAATGCTTGTGTGCCTGCGAATACTCCCCCTTCTTGCCAGTCTGCTGCCGCTATTGCCAAGATTGCAGAAGATTACGGTAAGAGAGCTGTGTGTGTTACGGCTGGTTTCGGGCCGTTCTACACGTGCGACAATGCACTCCGCCGGCCGAAACAAATATAGCTCACCAATAGCGTAATCTTCTGCAGTCATCGCGATTCCAACAGCAGGCTGGCAAGAAGTGGGAGTATTGGCAAGCACACTACCTTTAAAGGACGCACATGCGCAATGCCATGTCTCGGTACCGGGCGCTTGCTTCCTCAGAGGACGCAAGAATGCAGTTTGGCCCGCTTCTATAACGGGCATGATGTAGATTGCTGCAAACATGGGCTGGATCATTTGCTGCCCGCTGACTCCATCAGTCGATTTCATTACTAGTCCGATCCCCCTGTGGCGTATTTTCTCGTGCGAAGTGCAAAAATACTTTTTGTTGCTGTTGAGAAAGCAAGAGCACCAACTTTGAAAAATGTGTCTGCCTTAGTGTCCTCCGCCTGCGATTTCCTCTGACGCTGTATACGTATAAGTACACCGGGCCGGTGTTTCCGATTTTCTTCTTTATCGGACTGCTTAAAGACGGACAATCAATGTTTGCCCAACTTGTGCACTTTTTTATGTTACTTTACCTAAGCGTATTGGGTACTTTCCCGTCAGCAAAGCTGCTCTCGACGGAGTGCAGAGAGGAGTGACATAGTAGTTGTTCAATATGACGCCATCGCTGGCCATCACATCAAGGTTGGGCGTCTTTACTTGAGTTGACTCGTGCAAGCTGACGTCATTCCAGCCCTAAAATGTAAGTAGAGGAAATTGCACAAAACATTGAACCATGAGCTGTTGGAAGCTCTAAATAGTGGTGCGGGCACAGTTGTTACCGTGTAAGATGCATAGGGCCACTTCACTATATGAAAGATAACACCTCAGTGGTATTGAGATGACTGTTGCTGCTGAAACATAAGTTAGAACCGTATGAGCCGATGCCTACTGACGTAATTATTGCGCTGAAGAATAGACCACGTGTCACTATATTTCATCGTGAGAACAAAGACAAATAATTATCCGTGCTGAACGTGAGTCAAATGCTAACTTTGATATCGGCCCATCCGGTAGAGGGAGCACAGCCCTCATTAAAAAAAAAAAAAACATTGTGGGCGTAATGAAGACTGTGCCAGGGGGGTCGCTTCATGATATTTTTTACATAATTTTCTGCTCCCAACCTCAAAAGATATAGAGCTAGAGTTGCCTTGAACCTCTTGAACGGTGTGGCTTATTGAGCGCTACTGATTTGTTCTTCATGGTCATTGTTTGATTTTTTTCCACTGGACTACGTCATAATTATACATGCAAAAAAAAACGAATTTTTGTTTCACCATTTTGATGATTGATGTAGCCGCAACGTGGTTTTATTCTTCAATTTAGTGTCAATTCAAGCTCTGTAAGGAGCTTTCGACCGACCCTCTTTACTACAATTTGTTCTAAAGTACTTACTTTTCCAGTGTACTGCATTGAAGACAAAATCATGCAGACCCCATGCAGTGCGGAAATTGGTGTAGGCGAAGCTTTGGTGAGCCAGCAAAATTTTCTCAATGTAGCATTGCGATAAGCAAGGCGCAGCATGTCTCAAACTTGACTGTACAACTGTCATACAAGACGGTAGGGAAACGTGACACACTGCCACCACCGACCACTGCATCTAAACTTTCGGACGCCGAAAAGCTAGAGCCCCTCCTAGAGCACTAGAACACGTGCGTCTGAAGGGCCTAGTTGGCATTTGCACACACAAAAAAAATTGCGTGCGAGTGTGGTGCAATGGTGAAAGCGTCCGGGTGTTGTGCTGGGCGGTCCATGTTCAAACTCACCCAGGGGCACGTGATTGTTGTACTTTCCGCGCGGGAACTACTCGCCAAGACGGCAGAAACCACGGTCACCAACGTCCGGAAGGCTTTGTAAAGAAAGCGTCTCTTTAAAATTGCTTACTTATTTGTTTTGGAGATATGACGGCTGTGCATGTGACTTTCGGGCTCTAGTTGTTGGGCTCAATTCTACGCTTTGAGGCTCACGTTAACTGATGGGAACGGAAAACAGAAACGCTCTCGATCCTCGATTTCTGCGCACGCTCACGAACCCCGAGTTATAAAACTTTTATCCGGAGCCTCCAATGTTACGCGTCGTCTCTCGTGGCCAAGCTTTAGCTATGACGTTAAACACAGTCAACCATGTTTCTGGAGATTTACCTTCTGCGACAACTACTTTGCTAATGAGTATTCTGGATCTAAAAAAACCGCGCTTGCGAGGGAGATATATGAAATTATTTGATTGGCGCTCTCATACTCTATCTACGGTTTAAATACAAACGAGTACTGGAAAATATGCTTTTATGAGGAGCATGTGAGTGAATGCGCGCGAAAAGGCGATGTGCATGAAGTTTTGAGGCAACAAGTAGTTCGAATTCGTACGTTACCAAGTCGTCGACGACCAGAAGAACGATGTTTGGACGTGTTTGTGCACCAGCTGGTTGATGCGTCCAAGAAGATAACACCATACAGAAAACCACCAAAACCTGTCTTTTCGTAGCACCACATGTATGTGAAAACGGCAGAAGCACGGCGTGCAGTATTGCAGAGTAAAACTGGTTCGCTTTCGCCATTTTGTCACTACATCTTGTGGTGCGGTTATCTGGAAATGAATACATCAGGAATGCCTCCCACCACAAGAATACGCTGCAAGCGTGGACTGCGCTCCGGGAAAGAGCATACATGTAGGCCGGATGTCGCTTCATACCGAGTAACATTAGCACTCGGCTATTGTTGCAAGAAAAGAAAACAAAGAAAGTGTTACAATGGTAGCACAGGTGTCTATATGCACCGATGAGAAGAGGACTTTGTTCTAGGCCAATGGAATTGCCGATACTACCGATACTGCCAATTTCCTCGCAATGAATAAAAAGATCACACATTGCTGCGTGGCGTCTCATAACACTCGGCTGGCCAAGGCGTCTCGAAAAGGGTCCAAAGAATGTTCTTGAAAAGAGCTCTTGATTCATACCGGTCAGAAGCAGAGCAGAGCTGTCATTATAGCATATATACGTTCAATTATAAGGCAGCATTTAAAAATTGAGAAGCTATGTCTTCTTCGTTTCTACTAGCAGTTTGGTTTAGGAGAGCATTTAGCATATTTAATTGAATATCAGTATTTCTGGCTTTCTTTCTGGCGTAAAAAGTGCGTCACTGATTTCTTTACCGATGCCCAACTTTACCTAAAAACCACCACACAGTGCTCTTCATATCAATTTGAAATGTTTCCTTGCACTGTCTCCGAACAGTACTGTGTGTACGTAGATCGCCGTATTTTAGGTGCCCCTTATGATGCATGCTCTTGAGCAAAAGTGAAGCAGACGGGCGAAAAATCGCGTAGCTCCTTCATGCGCACAGACCACATCGTTGGTGGCGTGAGGACAAATACGACGGGCTCATTGCTTCGTAACCGTCACATCATGGCATGACCATTGGCAATGTCATTTTGAATACGCCATCTGTCGTCAGCTCGAAGAAGCGAAGGAGCACCCGCCATGGTTGGTCAGTGGCTATGGCGTTCAGCTGCTGAGCACGAGGTCGCAGGTTCAATTACCATTCATGGTGATAGGGGTGATTGGAAAAAGTTCGTGTACTTAGACTGAAATGCCTGTCAAAGAACCGCAGGCAGTCGAAATTATTCCGCAGTCTACCACTACGACGACCCTATGGCCTTTGCGTCGCTTCGATATAGTAAACCGCCATAAATAAAGCGAAGCAACATTGGTTTTGTTCAGCCTTTAGAAGAAAGATCAACACCTGAGAGTTATGCGTGCCTTGGGCTCACACTCTGTCTCTAAATGATAGACGTTTTCGCTTAAGATGGCAACATGAACAAAATGATGAAGCCAGAATCTCAAGCCGCCACTTGAAAGTGTCGTAGGAATGAAGCATCAAAGAAAACTCATGAGTTGCTTAGCTAGAGGCGACCGAAATCTCATGAGCTTACGAAGCAAGGCTACTAAGACGGAAAAGTAAGCCCCATGCTATGTTAAACCAAACCAAACGTTGTTGTTGTTTGTCTGTGGTTTTGAGTCTTTAGGTGGTTGGCGAATAATTGATGAAGAAGTCGGCAAAAAAAAAAAACAAAGGAAACCTTTCGTTCCAGAACACCAGATTTGATGCTTTTGGAATCGCTCCAAATCTTAGCCTGTTTTCTTTAGCAAAGCACATCAGTATAATGATTGTCTAACTCGCTTATCCTTTGAAATGGTTTGTCAGTGACTATTATCATCCTAGTGCCTCTGATTGTTGACAGCATCCCAACCTTCCATGCGCGAACGAATAAATTGCGATATTTTGCGGCGTTTAATACCTCAAGTCAGTTTAAGAACTCACCGCGGGGGATAGCAAAGCCATGAAATAGAGATGGTAATGTGAGCATTGCGGTAGGTTGATTTTTCCGATACTTATCTTTTTTTCTCAAAACCACATGTTTTCATTCCTGAAATCGTGTACGGCATGAAATTGTGTACAGCATATATAGCCTACGTGATGTAACCATTACATTAGGGGAGTAAGGCGGTATTCTTATGGAAAAATAAGAGAATTAGTCTGAAACTTATATACGCGCTAAACTGCCCAGGTGAAGCAGGGTCAACGAGAGGTTAGCTGTCTGAAAGCAAGGACAAAGATCTGGTGTGGCATCTATCAAGACAAGCATCGCATTTCATGAAAGAAATTCATTCAAAAAGATGCTTCACTCCAAACAGATACATTGGGGGCCAGAGTCACTTAAACAGTTTGTTGCGCTTCATTCGGTGATAGTTAACCTTCTAGAGAGGCGTCTGTTGTTAAGCGCTAATAAAAAGAAATCTGGAGTGACCAATATTGGTTTGTCGATTTCCGAGTGCAAGTAACTTCTTCCGCTTGTTTGTCGCGGCTTCTGGGTTTGTTCGAGACGTTTGAATCTGTTTTCGAAAGATTTCGAAACGTTCGAGAGGTTGGAATCTGCAAATCAATATTTGGTGCATGAATGTGCAGTCACGAGTCATCTCTTGTAGACAAACTTTCATGTGGCCTGGACTGAAGCACTCATTTTGACCCGCAACACTCGTTGGAAAGAACAAGCGGTACGCAAAAGTAGTTATCCTTATATTAGGGGAAGATAACAGTATAATTAGCGGCGATAATAATTTTTCCTACCTCATTTCCTGAATGTTGTAAGTGATGAACGTCAAAAATGAAATTTTAATTGAGGCCACTTTCACCAAGTTCAGAAAAATGTACGAAGGTACTATTAACAATGTTTATTAAAAAAAAGATGAAACTCGACGTTTTTAGCGAACAAAGTTTAGCGAACAACGCGAACCTGTTGTTGAACAAACAATAGCGGTTTCATGGCTTGTGGCTTGTTTTGTGAAGGTGATCAGCATGCTCAACTAAATGTATATCTTTACTAGTTTTGAAAAAGGGGCTATTTTAAATATGTTGTCAGGAAAACCAATAAGAGAACAGAAAATAAACAAAACGCTATCGAATAACGTCTATGAATCAGGAAGAAACTGGAAAAGAAAACGCTTAATTTACGGTTCACAAAGAAATAATGAAATCACTGGTTACACTGGACAAAACATTCTCGAAGGAAACCATCTCCCTTTTTCTGTCAACACGCGGCGTGTCGCATTTTTGCTGCAGGCCAACCAACGTGCACAAATATTTATTCCGCTGTAGAGCGCGTGAAGCGATGTCTCAACGGCTGTCACGCGACTCTCGTGCGGAACCTGTTTTACGATCTTCCATATCGGTGCTTCCGAGTCGCCAGGGAGTCTGGCGAGCCCTCACTTCCCGAAGGTCTGGGTGAGCCAACGGAGTCATAGGTGACCGTTCGGACAAGGAAAACAGTTGCCGCCTCGCCCAAGCGATGCCCCCGAGGCAACCCTGCAGCTTCGGAGAAGACGGAGTTTGTTTTGAAGTCAAAACACGATTGCTAGAGTCGCAAATGCCTACCTGGCTTACGCCATACACGACAACAGTGAGCTGGCCGGCTCAAAAACGTGGAAGTTCCTCGTGTCGAGGGCTGAGCCGTCGAGATTTAATTATGAGCTACTGAACTTTTTTAATGATTCATTGTTTTCTGTTATAAGAACAGGTCAATACATGTGCAAGTCACGCGTCACTCAGGGGTGTTCTGGATGCTTGCCAAGATGGACGATGCGATAAGCGATGACGTTTGATGTGGAATGCGAGGTATGACCTAAAAACTTCACTAAAGCTTGACCCTCTGATAGCGGTCGTTCTTGAAAAGACTTCAAAAGTTACCTCATCTATGTGAAATGCGTCAGAGACAAAGCGTGGTGGTGATTTGGCAACTGACACGTGCGAAAGTGTTTCAAACCAGGTGGAGACATGTTTGAATTTTTTTTTGTTATTTCAGTGACAAGAGGGTCCGTCAGATAGAAACGCCTCATAGAGCTGTAACATGGGCAGTTTTGAAGCGGCATTTACGGCACACCACGCTCAATGTAAGAAAATACACGAGAACCCAAATTAATGATCCCGTATTTCTGTATGACCCGACATGGTCTTATTTGCACGGTATATTTTGTCATAGAGTTGCAAAACAATCATTTTTAACCAACAGACTGCCTATTTATTTCATCATCATTACGTTGGCGATTAAGTCTCGCAAGAGAAGCAGGTACAAACGCAACTTTTTGTTTGGCACGTGTGCATATTTAAGGGTTCTTGCCGAAGCTTTTGTTAATGTTTGCGCAAATATCGAAAAACAACGCCCCAGCATTTATGCTTGCCTCAGTAGATACAAAAAAAGTACGCATCCACTTGCTAAAGCAGTATCAGCAGACAGCACGTTTACTGAACCGCATGGGCAGAGGTGTTGGTTGATGAACTTATGCAGTCAAACGCGAAATGCTTGTGATTGCGCTTAAAAGTCACCATCCTAGATACACCACCCCAGTGCAAGCATTCTACAGGAGGCGGCATATTAAAGTCTATGAAAATCTGTCACTGGAGAGGTACAATTTCCGATAACCTCGAAAAATCTGAGAAAATAAAGAAAGCAATTCAAGAAAGAAACTAGTAAACATATGTGATATAAAATACGTGATGAACTTGATGAACGAGACTCAGTCATGCATATAATGCTTCATACAAAACCTTAGTGTTGGTAAAAACGCACTTATCGACCAATGTGTTAGCGCATGAAGATCAGTAACAAAGCAGAGTAAATAAATTAAAGCTGTAAGGCAAGCACATGTTTTTCCACTGAACCAGCAAATCTATCTAATGAGTAGCTGTTACTAATGAATTCACTAAGATTATTCTGCTCTCTCATCGCTAAAGGAAAGAATGAATTCTTAAAGCAGTCGGCAGGAAAAGAATACTCATTGAGTGTCTGTGTGTGTTTATGTCGCATTGGCCGTGTTTGAGTTCTGGAGATGTATCTAGAGGTATCAATGTTAAACTAGTTGTGTAGAAGCTGGTACATTATCTTAGAACGGGCAAATGCTGCTCGGTTTTGTATTGTTAAGATTCAGGCTTTGTTAAAGTAGTTCGGTGGGCGAGTCTGTTGATTTATGTCTACTGTATATATACCGTAGTGCTTTCCTTTGTACACCTTCTAGTTTTTTAATGAGTTGCTTAGTGTATGAGAACGAGAAAACATTTGCATACTCAAAGACTGACCGGACAAAAGCTTTCTAAACCAGAAGTTTTGTATCGGGTGGTGCTAGTCGGAGGTGTCTTCAAAGGGAAGAAAAGGTGTTTCATTGCAGTGGCTGTAAGTTTGTTACAAGAGAGTTCCATCTGCAGTCGTGTGTTAATAAGTAACGTACTTGTGTTCATGAACTTGTATCAGTGGCACGTCATTAACGGTATACATAAAGATCGAGTTACTTTATTTTTCTAGTGATTGACAGAAGAGCAGATTTCTTAGTATCGATGCTCATCTGCCAGTTGGCACACCAGTTAGACACTGATTTCAAGTCGTTGTTTAATCTTATGTGGTCATGTGAGTTAATATTTCTATAAAGAATACAGTCGTCTGCAAATAGTCTAATGTTTCCTGTGATTTTTGTTGGTGGGTTAATAATAAATATTGGAAATAAAATTCGAGCCAGAACGCTTTCTTGGGGTACCCCCATTGTTACGTGGGCTGTCTGGGAAATCTTGTTCGTTCACTTCCACAAAGTGGGCATGGTTAGTAAAGTAGTCGAAAATCCAGTCAACTATGGGGCCTGAACTTATTGTAATCTCAAATTTCCTTATGAGCTCTTTGTGTGATATCCGATCAAATGCCTTCGAGAAATCGAGTAGAATGAGGTCTGTTTGTCTCTGTTGGTCGATATTAAATGAAATGTCAAGGGTTAGTTTTAGTAGTTGAGTGATAGTAGAAAGCCCTCTGCGAAAGCCATGATACGGTGATATGATGTCCTCACTTTCTAGAAAAAATGGTTATATGTTTCAGTATGATGTGTTCAAGTTTACACACGGTGCACGTAAGCGAAATTGGTCAAAAGTTGGACGGGTCGTTTTTGCTGCCTGATTTAAGTACTGGGGCAACTTTTGCAGATTTAAAATTCTTTGGAAGAAGAGATGATGACAATGACTTGTTAAATATTATACAAAGGTACTTCGCCGTCCATTCTCCGTAGCGTTTAAAAAAAGCGTTTGGTATTTTGTCTGGGCGTAACCCTTTTTTCGTGTCCAGGTTTAGGAGAATGTTCAGCACTCCGGCCTCCGTGACGGTAAGAGGCCGGAGTGCTTTCTTAAGAATCCTTGAAGTGTGTTTGAGTAAAAGTTTGACTTTGCTGTCTTTATTTTAGATTTCATGTCTTGGATAGTTAGGGTAAGATTAGTTCGAGATGGAGGCTTAGGCGCAACCTTCATCGATTTTCTTAGACGCTTGACTTTACGTTTGACATGAACTGATGTCTTGTGAGATTTAGGGGTTGTGCTTCCTCGTTTTTTTAACTTTAGAAGGTACGTATTTGGAAACACAATGAAACCTGATAACTTTAGAGCTGTGCCACAACATTTCGATGTTTGTGGTGGGACGTATGGAAAGTTCTTCAAAGGCGGCGAATTCGTAAGATACGTAGTCGATAACACTGGCATTGTCTGCTCTATTGAAGTCCAGGCAAGTGATGCGTGGTTGGGAAGAGAATGTAGTATTCTGAGCAGGTACAACACATAAAGTAATCTTATGATCAGATATACCGTCGACAAATTCGAGATTCGTTTGGTCTAACGGGAAATGATGGCTCCGAAAAACTAAATCAAGTGTGTTGTTGGAAGCAGTTCCTTGAACACGTCTGGGCTCGTTACGATTTGGCGGAGATTGAATGGAAGCATGAGATCGAAATATCGGCATTTGGTCAGGGGTGTTGAAATGTTTGCCAGTTCACATCAGGCAAGTGAAAATTTCCTAGAATTATCAGTCTGGCCCCCAAAACATTATTTTGCGCATACACGCACAGTCTTTTTATCACATCGATATCACATAAGGGACTGCGATAAATACAGCCTACGACAATATTGCATGCAGAAAACGATTGCTTGCAAGAAAATTCCTTCCACTCCTGTGATATTAGGTTACACGATATAAAGAATTTCCTTTTCAATCAATAAGGCGACGCCACCATCACGTGTTATTCGGTCCTTCCAGCACGATTACATAGTCGGCGGTGTGATTGCAGCATCCCAGATATCGGTTGTTAGCCATGTCTCGGTTAAAGCAACAAAATCTCGTTCGATATCAAGAAAAAAAGTATAGGGTTTTACGTGCCAAAACCACGATCTGATTATGAGGCACGCCGTAGTGGGGGACTCCGGAAATTTAGACCACCTGGGGTTCTTTAACGTGCACCTAAATCTAAGCACACGGGTGTTTTCGCATTTCGCCCCTATCGAAATGCGGCCGCCGTGGCCGTGATTCGATCCCGCGACCTCGTGCTCAGCAGCCCAACACCATAGCCACTGAGCAACCACGGCGTGTGTTCGATATCAAGAGTAACGCTTCAAACAAGTCACTTTTCTTTAGTATGCTATACGCGCATTAATATTGCAGAGAGTTATTTCGGACGGAGCTCGTTGCGCCGAGGGCTTGTTGCTTGCTGTCCCTGTTTCCTATTTTTTGGGGGGTTCTAAGTAGTTGAATATGGCCTGATTAGGGCCGCATCATTTGTTTCATCATCCCATCGGTAGAGATCATCATCGATGCGCAGTTTGTCGTAAACCAGCGGCACCTTGTTCACAGATTCGTTTCTAGTTTTCGCAAGTTTTTTCTGTTTTTTACGCGCCATGAAAAATCTTCGCCGATTGAGAAACTGCTCCCCTTTAGCTTATAATAGTTGCATAGGATTTTAGATTTGTCGCGGTAGTCCAAAAGTTTCAACATGACCGGTCTGGTTTTTTTAGCTGCCGGCCTGCCCAATCTGTGAATCTTTCCATTGTTACATCTTCGACTTTGAGGACACTTTTAATAATGTTTTCGTGCACTTTGTGTTCTAGTGAGCCTTCGTTTTGTTTAGCTTCCTCGGGAAGACCGTAAACGATGAAATTTGATTTTCTGAAACGGTTCTCGAGATCCTCTACTTTTAGTTCAAGGGAATATTACTGCTTTATGGAGGCTAGTAATTTGTTTATGCATGTAGATACCTTGTTATCGAGATAGATTAGGCTATCAAGTTTTAAGTCGAATGTTAGAAGTTCTTGCTTTATAATATGAAGGTCACTTGCAATTTGTTGTAGCTGTTTGGAAAACAGGTCATAAGCAGGACCAGGGTTACTTTCGACATCCCCTGCTATGCGCAGCAATTTAGGAAACATGCACGCAAAAGTAACACCAAATTTGACTGCAGCCTTGGGCACGGCAGCACAATAAGGCACAATTCATTGGATCGTAAGCATTTCCCAAAAGGTTTGTGCACCTGTATGGCAAAAATTGGTGTGGTTTAGCTTTGGTTAATCCTGGTTGATAGCGAAAGCTTCACTGCCCTGGCTAGGCCCACTGTCGAGCTGTGGCCCTAGGTGTGGTTTCGCAATGATGCACCGGCATGTTTGCAATGAATACAGAGTCTACTCATTATTTTTTATGCCTATGAAGACGCTGCGGTGATCAGTAAAGTAGTGAGACTTGATTGCAACTTGCAGCCGCGACCCAACTCTACTCGGGCAACCGCGGCAATGTCTCTTTTCAGGGCTCCGTAAAGGCCTACATATAGTCCGACGTAGCGTCAACGCGCGCACACGTTATGTCACGTTGGCGAGAACAATAGCGGCTATAGTTCGACCGATGGTTCGACGTACTGGCGGCGCCAACGTCACTGGACGCGCGACCAATGCGCTCCGACGCGCCCGGCGTCTGATGACGCTCGCCCGCGTGCCGATAACGCGGACTATGAACGCGCCTTAATGCTCTCTTGTGGTTTGACCTCTAGCTCTCAAGGTGAAAACTGTTGAGTCACCGACGGCTTCCCGAGGTAGCGTAATGAAGCTTTCGCTTCAAAAGTAACAATGCATTCGAATGAGAATGTTAAATAATTTAATGAAGGTCACTTGAGCGCGCAGGCTTTCGCCTTCACCCTCTTATGCGTATGCTAAAGTCACTGTCACTTTTTTGTTTCCCACTTTTAATATTTAGTTTTAGCTTGCTTTGTCATGCTTTGTTTCATGATATTTGTCTGTGGGCTGCCATACTCAAACATCCGAGGAATAAGGTTGTAAATAAGGCAAGACAAAGTGTGAGCAACGATAACGTCGGACTATAAACACGCCTGAATGCTTCTCTTGTGATTTGACCTCTAGCTCTCAATAGAGAGTTTTCGTATAGCGGAAAACGCTTACGTTAGCGTTAGCGTGCGTCGCAACGCTAACGCCAAAACGGAACGGGCTGCGTGCCAACTGGTGGTTTTTTAGTACAGCGGAAGGCATTCGCGCTAACGCAAGCACATACGGCGCCATCTAGACATAAAAACACTAAATGCACTTTAGAATCCACAAGTGCGTCACCAAGTCGAGCTGATCCAAACTCACCGTTGCTGTCCTCCGTGCCGCGCTTGGTTCAAGTGTTGTGTCTGAATACCCGAAACACATCGCTTTCTTCGACATGCCGCGATCGAGTATTCTTCAAGACCCCTATTACCTGTCCTTTTTAGGCTGGGATGACATCGAAGCGCTTATGCTTCGGGAACCGGAGCGGCAGCGTAGGTTGTACGTGTCCTCAAGAGGAGGCTTGCTCAACATCAAAGCTATTCCGGATCGCGTGTTTCGCCGGCAATTTCGTTTCGAGAAGGCACATTTTCCACTTCTTCTCGTGGCTCTGGAGTTACCGCAGTACTTGACGAGTGCTCAGAGAGTACGCATCACTGGCTACGAAGCGCTGTGCATGTGTCTGCGAAGGCTTGCATAGCCGAACCGCTTATGTGATCTGCAGGAGTATTTCGCCAGGCACTATTCTGTGATTTCAAGTGTGACAAACAAAGTTATGCGGCACATTGAACGCAAGTTTGGATTTCTGCTAGACGACCTCATCGTTCACAAGGGGTTGACCACTGAGGACTTGAAAGCCATGAGCGAGGTAAGTGTTATATGTTTCTTATTCTTTGTTGTTTGTGCCAACGTGTGGTTCAGTCATGCTGCCGAGAAATTTCTCATGTATTTCTTAGCTATCGCAGCCATATTATTGTACTTGTCAGTATCTCAATGTATTTCTTTCCTGTTTACAGGCGGTATATCTGAAAGGTGCTGGGCCTTCATTGACGGCACGGTGCCGGCAATTTACAGACCGTCAAAAGATCAGTGTACTTAGTTTTCTGGGCACAAGCGGCTACATGCACTAAAGTACCAATCCTTGATGTGTCCAAATGGTCTGATATGCGAGCTGGATGGCCCATACCCTGGGAGCAAGCATGATGCTGGTATGTTGTGGAGGGATGGTATTCTAGAAAAAAGTGAATATATGCACACGATATCACACTACGCATGTGTTAACCAGATACTAAAAACATGATGATCACAGTTAAAGCTGTGCATTGCAATTTATTTAGACCACAAAGTGTATAGAGTGCTATCTGTGCTTGAACAATTTCTGGATTCTTGGCTAGTGTTTCTACTGACCAACAAGTTATGTCAATCACCCGTTGGAGCTATTCGGGGGCCCCAAGTGGCTCGTGTAATGAGCATTGTAAAGAGAGGAATGCTATGTGCATTGCATCTTACCCATGCTTTTTGTTTTGATCGTCGGGTAATATGGACCATGTGGTGTTCGCGGACACCAGCATACAGCGCTTGAATGTTTCCCTGCCAGCTTGAAGCTATTTGTAATGTGTACAGGCCCATTCGTGCATTTGTAACTGGCACATGTGCATTAGTTTGCTCTCATACCAATGTACTTGTTCACTTCAATATTTCCGCAAGCTTAATTTCGGCTTAAATGCTCGTATACCTTTTTCAGGGATCCTTCACGACAGTGGAGTCTACGAAAAGCTTGAAAAGGTGAATGAAGGCAACCGAAAATTTGTGCTGTATGGTGACCCTGCTTATCCACTACGCCCGCTGCTCATGAAGCCATATGGGGGGTCAAGGAAGACAGTACAGCAGGAGAAATTCAATGCTGTCATGAGTGCTGTTAGGCAATCAGTAGAATGGGGTCTTGGTAAAATAATCTCCGAATTTGCTTTCTTAGATTTCAAGAAAAACCAGAAGGTTCTACTTCAGGCTGTACCTCGAATGAACAGAGTGGCCGTCACACTTAGCAATTGCCATGCGTGCATGTATGGCAACCAGGTCTCTTCATATTTTGACCTGGAACCACCATGTCTTATGGATTACCTCAGGCCAACTATGCAGTAGTCAGTGCAAGCAACCGCATACGTGAATGCGCAATGCGGAACTGTCGTACAGGGCATGCTAGTGCATGCAACACATTTTTCATTACCATTGAAGCAACAGTGCACACATTTCACTTTGTTTATTATTTAGCCAACTAGTTTACTACTGCATCAAGAGTTTGCAATAATGCCTGTTGGTTTTTGCTGAGCGTTTCATTCTGCTGCTCTCGCGCTTTCAATTCATGAGCGCGTAACTCCAGCTCCTTCTCTTTCAGCGTGTAGTCTTTTTCCAACTTGTTTTGTTGGTGCTTAGATTTTCTTTCCGAGCGCCTTTCCTTCGCTTCTAGTTCTTCTCTCTTTAAAGCTATCTTCTCCAGCTCCCCCTGTGTTGCCTGTGCATTGAGTTCTCTTTCATGGTTCCATCGCTTCTCCAGGAACTCGTGATCTGCGTTGGTACCCGAAGCATGGGACCTCTTCCTCCCTGCATTGGGCATTTTGAAATGTGCCAAGATGATAAATTAACACAGCTCACTCCATAGTGTGGTGGTTCGTGGGCCCAGGGACTCAGATACAGGAAGCAGAGTCATAGACAGGACAAATATTTATCAACAATAGACGGGAACAAGTACACTTACGATGAGCTACAAGACACTGAACTAATTCTATACGGTCCACGCAGTCCACGATTCACACGAGTTGTCAGCGCGCGTGTGCTCACTGACGATACGATGAGTCTATGAGTATCTTCGTAAGATGTTCAATCACAGTACTTGATGATGTCGGAGACGTCGGCGCTTGCAAACTTGCAGCGCAGTTTGTACGAAGAAATAGATTTTTTCGTACAAACTGCACTGCAAGTTTGCAAGCGCCGACGTCTCCGCAATCATCATCAACTACTGTGAGTGAACATCTTACGGAGATACTCATAGACTCATCGTATCGTCAGTGAGGACACGCGCGGCGACAACTCGCGTGAGTCGTGGACTGCGTGGACCGTATAGAATTAGTTCAGTGTCTTGTAGCTCATCGTAAGGTACTTGTTGCCGTCTGTTGTTGATAAATGTTTGTCCTGTCTATGACTGCTTCTTGTATCTTAGTCTCTGGGCCCACGAACCACCACAATATCCTGTACATGAATTTGTCTTATCACATCATGCATCTGGTGATGGCAGCAAGTAGCCCTCCTACACCTGATATATTAATGAATACCTCTGTTCAGGTGGTGAGAGCAGATTACAATTTTCACAAAGCAGCAATGTAAAAATTACTTGTGAATTCGGATGTAAAAAACTGCACATTGTAAGGTATGAAAAGATTTATTTTGACTAATAGTCATCTTCAATGTGTTCACTCTTAAAAAAGCAATACATGTTGCATGCTGCACAATACTCACTGTTGCTAGCTTGGATCCTGGATGTCTGGTTCCTGAGTGTCTGATCCGACTGCGGCGTGCCTGCGCCACTGACATCTGCACAGTCGGGCTGTTCTTGTACGACGCCTGGTTCGCTTTCATCACCACAATGCGGCAGCTCCGAAGGATCATCATATATGGCCTCGAATATGTCCTCGGCTGTTTCTGGGGGCGGCTCAACGCTTGCAGGCACCACAAGTGCTGAAGTGAAAAGTTTGCAGGCACATGTGAATGCCAACCATTTTCAAAATGAGAGTGTTACAAAAGAAAGGTGCTATGCTTGCACGCAATACTTCATACGTGTGCTGGAAGACTGTACAATCATGTGCATTGCAAGTGTGGAGCATTACACCTAAACAATTTTAAATAGGATAATTTCAGCACAAAACACATGCTAGAACACGCAAAATCAGTGTATGCAGTTTTTCATCACTTACTGTTTCTGCCCCAATATGAAATTTTGGCGCATCGTGACCGTGCGTACTAGTACGAGTGAAGGTGTACCTGAATCGTCGGTGTCCGTTGTGGAAGGTTTAAAATTCGCAG
Source organism: Dermacentor silvarum (assembly GCF_013339745.2). Classification (NCBI taxonomy): domain Eukaryota; kingdom Metazoa; phylum Arthropoda; class Arachnida; order Ixodida; family Ixodidae; genus Dermacentor; species Dermacentor silvarum. The sequence continues at coordinate 137,617,196 of NC_051162.1, forward strand.
CGGCACTGTCACGAAGGGCTGCAGCGGCTTGCCGCGCTGCTTCTTGCGGCCTCCTTTTCATACCATACCCATAAATTTTAGCCATGTCTCAAGTTTCTTGCAGCAAGTGTGTCTTCTCGCTGTACTGCTCGTCTGTTCTAGACCTGCAAAGTTTCCATTCGACAGGCCGTTTTACTGTGACCGTCACACAATTTTACATAGTTATTACAGTAGGGTGCGCCCAGGCACGTGCAAAATGCGGCAAAAAAAACCGCTAAGCGTTGGCGGTACACAAGGAAATGCGACGGTGCATCAACGTTCACACCGCGTCGCTTGTGTTAATAGGAAAAGTGCCGCTCATACAGTCAATGCACTTCTATGCTGCTCCCGAGTGTGTGCAGCGAGTACAACGAACCACTGGTGGTACTTTGCCGTGACTAATCCACTAATCTCGGAATTAAACATTCTGATCCTCGGGAATGTTCCATTCCGAGAGCTATAACGGCTTCAAAGGTGTGCTTACTTCTTCAAGTTGGCTTCGTCTCCTGCCTTGAAGTAGGCCATCAGAAGGTCTAGCCTTTCTCGGACAGCGCGCACGCTGAACGTTTTTGCAGGTACAAGGGCATCTCCGACATTGGTGGCAATGGTCCTCCACCTTGACGTTTGCTCGAACGGGTTTTCGGCAAATACCTCGTTGAGGAGGTTGAGGTCGTCCTCACTCGTGAAACGCACACGCATCACTCCTGAAACTGTCGCCAACCACACATTCGTGCACTGCCGCGGAAAACGTGACAACGGACGCGAATCCTGACACGTCTCGGCTTGACTTGTGGCCGTATCACAGCCGCATCTTGGAAAACAGGCGAATGAAGACAGCGTCGCCATCTCTGCACGGCTACTGGAAACATGAGCGAACCTTGTAAACAAACCTTGTTAGGTCTTCTGCACCGCTAATCGACAGTGTATCTCGAAAACGGATGTATTTTATCGGCAGTATACGGCTGGCGAAGCATCGTTACTGAAACCTAAATCAAAGACGAGCATTATTTGCGAATTAACGAGTGTAATAATGCGGGCCGACGACTCGAAAGATTCGAAGTGCACGGCTCTCGCTTCAACAGGCGCCGCCATCTTGCCCTACGTACGGAATCCCTAGCGTGTGTTAGCGTTGAACGCTATATTCCGGAAATAGCGTACGTACGTAAGAGTTCGGGCTACGTTTACGTTCTGCGCATGCGCAGTTTACAGCACGCAGCGCTAACGCTAACGCTAAATCCTTGCGTTTGCTGTTTTCCGCAATACTAAATCTCCCTAATGTCACTGGGACACCGACGAGGTAATATGCAAGTCAAGGAAAGAACGGTCTCGACAGGTGTATGCTCAGAGAAGCACGACACTCCTAGCTACATTTAAAGGGCTTCTCACCACGGTGTGTTATCGCAAACTGACAAGTGCGCTGCATAGATCACGCGGTGGCATTCGTGTCTGAAAAGTATCAAGTGGTTGCCAGGCATGAAAAGAGCTGAAATGTCAAAGAGAAGCGCCAAAACATCTATCCTTCTGGAAGTAAATAAAGGAGAAGACCATGCGTCTTTCCACTCGAAGGAGCCGCGCTTGCCGCCGCAGAGTCAAGGTCACACGTGGCAGGCCGTACGCATAAGACGTACGGCCTGCCGCGTCACCGATTATGGCACGTGACCTCGGTAAATCGGCCAATATCGAACACAAAATACCATCCCTAGGAGTGCAACGCACCGCAAGAAAAAAACAAAACAAAAACATGCAGATTCATCGCATCTATGTGAATCAAAGGGAAGTGAAGCTTTAGTAAAGGGGTTAAATAAATGTTTGAAAAGTACCGGTGATGCGTATTTTCATTTTTTTACGTTCATCTTATGCAACGTGTACTGTCATGGAATGTGTATGTTTGTGTACCACAACATAGCAACTTTATTTTAATGCAATTTTTTACGTTTATTCACTGCGTCGTGCGCAAGCTTTGCCGAAATGCGAATCCGGGAAATCCACCGTATGAGACGTACTACATACAGCGATGCCACAAGGGCGAAGGCGATGTGTGATGCCTGTCGAAGGAAGAACGGGGATTACAGGTGTACGGGGGGGGGGGGGGGGGGGGGGCGCTCACACCCTCAGTGGCACATATATACCGAATGTCTAAATCAATGAAAATAAATAACGCCGTTTCATTTTCCTTGGCATTGCCCACCCTGCTTAAACGTCGAGTCCGCAGTAACTAATGAATAAAATTAGTCATGAAACCGTGCAATATAATTAACCATTCTATTAACATATTGATGTGTTTCAGACGTATCAGTGAGCGGAAGTTTTGTGTCCAGGTTTTATGTATGCAGTTATTTAATTGTTGCGCAGACAAGAGAAGCGCATACTTAATCAGAACCCAAGCGTTCCACTAAGCATGAGGGTAAGTAGCACGACAAAACGGCACACGAGCTACTGGGCTTCAATTTCTAGTCCAGGAGGGGGGGGGGGGGGGGTATTCTGTAAGAATCCACCTAGTGGACTGTCCACTTCGGCTGTCGCCATAAGCTCCAGCTTCACGAGCGCGAAGGTGCCACCCAGTCTCCTTCGCGCTCGGGAAGCGGTAGCCAATGGCGACAGCCGAAGTGGACAGTCCACTAGGTGGATTCTTACAGAATACCCCCCCCCCCCTGGACTAGAAATTGAAGCCTAATTGCACTAAGCATGTTCTTTCTTGTGAGCCATTTCGCCACTTAGGTACCGTCATACTTGGTGCAAACCTATCAGTCTAATTTTACGTTTTATTAAGCTTCATTTCTAGTTCAGTAGTGTTTTGCGTATGTCCCTTCTTTGTTTTCGTGTGCAGTTTTACCGCGGTACTTACCAGCATGCTTAGCGTCAACCAATTGGTGCAATTTGTTTCTTTTATTAACGTACGTGGGTTATCTATATAAGCCGGTGCATTGGTACTTTCATTCGGTGCACATATAACATTTGCATATAAATCCGCAAATAGATCGTTCGAGGTAGTGGCGGATATACCGGGTGTTTGAGCGAACGCTTTGAAAAAATTTTAAAGGTTGCCTCTGGCAACCTTTAAAACATGAAATACATAACATACATGAAATACATAACTCTCTTTGGTGGTACTTGCATTTGGCGCAGGTATAACCTTCGTATAATGTACACACAAATATATCTGCTGGCATGCCAACCGAGACCACAGAAGCCACGTCAAGCCGTGGAGGGCAGGCAAATAAAAAGGTTCGGTTTAAGACGCACGCGACGGTGCACGCCCTACTGGGATTCCGCAGCGAACAGCCGTTATTGCGCTGATGATACTATGGCGTGTTTACGATTGTCATGCGCGCTGCTGTAGTGTCTGTAGGCTGACGCAGACACAGTGACACGTAAGGTATGTGTAAGCTGCCAACGTCCTGCTCGGAGTGCCGATGCCAGAGTGCGCCATTCACTACTGCGGCAGAGGTTTGCAAGGCGTTTATTTCGCACTGTGCTTGTCTGTCTTACGCACTAGCTACAAGAGCACCGGCTACACGCTACTACTGAATCTGATAGCGCCATGCCGTTGCCATGTATGTACTCAACTGAAAACTATTAAAAGACGCAGTATTGATAGAAGGCGATTGCTTATCGCAAACACAGAACGCCTCCTTATGCATATTTCCCTGTGACAAGCCCGTGATGATGTCTAAACCAATATCTCACAGTTTAGGCACTAATTTTCTCGTCGCTTTTATGTTCTGAAAAGTGCAGAATTCAGTAGGCCGTTCTCGTGGACTTATCAAGGTGACGCGATTACCTTTCAGCGTGCTTTTCTGGCAGATGGGTACACAGTGCGTCCACCCACCTCCTTCATTCTCATGCGGCATGCTGAAAGTAATAGAGTGTTTTGCAGAAGGTTCCGCAGAATGCATGATTGCACCTCGTAACCAACAATCAAAAAAGAAAGAAAAAACGTTGAGAAAAAGAAATTGCAGGCTGCCTGCACAGAATTGTTTGAGCCCCAAAATCTTAGAACGACAGTGCATCATCTTTTTGTTTCACATTTCAATTGGTTGCTGAGAAAAAGAAGAAATGAAAGAAAAGATCTAGCGTATCCTAGACCACAAATGCAAGAAGTTCCATAAACCACTTCCGACGTACATTTTGGTGTTTTTCCCACAATTTTGGTAATTAATGTTCTTGGCACGAGCTTTCTATGGAAATCGCACCAATTTTCGGAAAGTTACAAGGGGCAGACAAAGTAATGTGTGTTTACATTTGCGGGCTATTTTTTTTTAGGTGATGGCACTTACTGCCAGGTTGGGGTTGCTTTTTGTAGCACTTCGAGTGTAACCGTTCTTGTATTCTGCATGTTCAGGAAGCACCCACAACAGAACTGAACCCGCTCGCCCAGTAGATGCTACTTCTTACGACTTATGTCAACGAGACACCTACATCTTTTGAATAAGTGTGTCATGTCACCTTTGTGTTATTTTTGACGTGCAGTGACCCAAGAACACCGAGCTGAGAAAAACATATTCTCGTTCAGATGCAACATGAAGTGTTTGTTGGTGTTCCAGATACTCTTTCATCTCAGTGAAACCTTTTGTCAGCAACAGAAACACGAACATCGACGACCTATGCCTCCATCAAAAGCAGCGAAATACAACGCAAGAAAAATATGTCAGAACGAAACATCCTCCTACATTTCTAGGAAGAATTTGGTTCGCAGAAGGCATAGGCGGCCCATGAACTTTCAGTGTAGAAACAACAAGTTTCAGTCCGGTTCCTGAAGTTCAAACTGTTACTTTTTTGCCACAGCCTCACTCTTGTGAGAAAATGTCATATGCAGTGGTTTTCCATAAAGTTATTTTCTATGGACTCAGTAATTATAAAAAGGCAGTTGCAATGCGAAATGACTTATAAAATGACAGTTACAAATAAGAAATATTGCACAAAGATGCAGCATAAATTTTAAGCCTATCTTGACAAAAATCACAGTATTCTTGGCTTTAACTAAGGTTAGGCTTCATTGTTCTGAATTTTTTTTCAAAATCTGAGGTACTTTTCTCCTGTTTTATTACGATAGCAGTTATATGGCCACTCCAAGCGGATTTCTGCCATCGTCGTCGCCATCGTCGTCGTCGTCGCCGTGAGGTTCCGTATAAAGTTCAAAGGCGTTAAAATTGTCGCCGCGCGCCGTATGCTGTATATGCCAGTGAAAGCTCGCGAGGGACGCGCGCTTTCGCGGAGAGCGAACGCACGGCAGAAAGCAATCGCGAAGTCTTCCGTCGTGCGAAAGGCCGTTGGGGATGGGAGGAAGGGAGGGGAGGCGACGCTCAGCTGCGGCACCAAATGCGTATCTTGCGACAGGGCGTAAGGGGAACTGGCGACTCAATCTCCCATGCGAAAGGAGGAAAGCGGGAAGGCAGCTCGAATGGAGGGGTGCGGCTTCGACTCTGCCAGCAACTGCGTACTTGTACTTTGCGCGCCTCCGGGCTGTCCCACGCACCGTATCTTGAAAGCGATCTTCACTCGGCTCTTACCTTTGTATGCGCTGTGCTTTCGCCGTTCTGTTTCCGTTGAAGCGATAGACCGCACGAACCTTCGCTAGCTGCCGCAGCGCGCTTGCTCACGCCAGCGTTTTCACAGTGGTTGTCTGCGTTCATCAAGTGTGATCTATTTATGTTTACTTGTGCGCGTTGACACCACGCTTAATAATTCAATTAGTAAGCGAATGTGTCCAAGTTTATGCAGCCGATAAAACTACTATCCTTACTCCGTATAGATCTCTACTAATTTGCTATCGCAATTGACGTTTCGCCTTTCGGGCGAAACTGGGCCTTTTTGTTTTCCTCCATTAAATTCCTCTTTCTTTCTTTCGTGTTTTTTTATTTTTCGAACATTGTCTACTACATAATCTTGGCAGGTTTCTTTTAGTGAATAACTTATTGCTTCTTTATTTAGTGCATATCTGGTTTATTGTCACCATTGAAGGGGGGAAGCGTAATGTGATGCGAAAGGAAGGGAAGTAAACTTGAATACAAACATCCAGTTTGCTTCCCCACGCTGGGGAAGGAGCAAGGGGTGACACAAAAATTAAAACAAATAAATATTGGCTGCGGATTAGCTCAGCTAACCCTGGATATGTGTCATGTTCTTGTCACTGATCTCGGGGGCGTGCGGGTGTTATGAGAGATTAGGTTGGGCGACGCACGGAAACACAGCAAGCAGATTTTAATAGCACTCAAACTGAAAACTCAAACCAAAACTCAAGCACACTCAAATGCACTCTAGGAAAAATACTAACAAGTGTACAACCTAATGTCTCTTAATAAACACTAAACATGACCTTAATTCCGCCTACGATAAGTCTGGGCGTTTGCTCTATAAAAGTCAGGCAACTCTGGCCTATTGCTATCTCGCCGCTTACGTGGAATATCCTCACGTTTTTGACGCTGACTCATGGCGCTCTTCGTCCAAGTCACGTCGCGTCTCTTTCGGAGTCATTGCTCCCGACGATCTTGACGATCTCGTCGCCTCGATGGACGCCTGTAACCCGGTCGCTGATGCTGACGTGGCAGAGAGTCCCGACGGACTAGGCCTAACGACGTTCTCGGCCGTTGCTTCCGTCTAGCTGCTTTCTCAAGTGCCGACGTGGCGTTCCGGGAATTGCCGAACGCGCTGGTCTGCAGAAGAAGAGGGATCCTCTCTGGGGTGACTGGTCCCACCGTGAGAGGCTGCAGCCAGTCCCAGGAGCCTCGCTCGAGCTTCGCCTAGGTCGACGGCCACACCTTGGACGGCCAACGTTACGGACTCAGCCGGACCCCCAAATCTCCCGTCGCCAGAGCGTAGCTGACGATCGCCCTTCCTGGCCCAGAACCACGTCGACAATGCTCGTACAGTGCTGTTTCTCCCTCGATTACGGCTCGGTTCATGCGCCTCGAGGTCTCGTGCCGTTTGGAACGCTGGGTTCACATCGCCCTTCTCTTCTTTTTTTTCGCCGCAGGCCTCTTAATACCCTAGTTACACGGGCGTGCTAACCGCAGTTAAGACGCACCTCAGTTACGGCCAACCGCAGTTACACCCGGTTAAACGGAAAGCCTAACTGCGGTTATTTCACTAACCATGGTCACTGAAAACTGAGGTTGGCCACCTCAGTTAGCTCAGGTTAACGAAGCAAACAGACAAAATGGAGGCACCCATGCGGATGGCTGAAGGCGGCGCAGCTCCAGCCAAGGTGACGGCGGAAAAGTCTTCCCAAAGGCGTCTCAACTGGTCTGTCTCAACAACAGAGTCGTTGATACGCCTTTGGGAAGACAATCTTGCCGCGCTGTGGTCGAATACGCGAAATGCACGCATATACGATGAAATGACGCGAAGCCTCAACGCACGCCTGCCTGCCGGCGAAGTGCCGTTCACAGCGAAGCCGCTCCGCCAGAAGCTTGAGAACTTAAACAAGCAATACCGGTGAGTACGGACTCTTCACTAATCACGTTGTGACAGTGCGTAGCGACTGTGTTTGTGTGTATGTGTAGGCTAAATCCGATGCGTAAACTCAATAGCGTGCAAAATAAGCGCTCGCGCACGGCGTCTGCTGGTGCAGTTGGGCCTAATCTATACGGGTGTCACACGGCGCACTTTTGATCGCGACCAAGCCCCATCCGGATCGAATTTCTCGGTTATGATTGACACATTTGCGTCTGCTGCGCGAGGGAGCCGATCGCAATCAAGAATTTCGATCCGGATCGGGCTTGATCGCGATCAAAAGTGCGCCGTGTGACCCCGTATTATGTGTGTGTCACACGCGCACTTTCGTCGCGGTCGAGACCGATCGGGATCGAACTTCTCGGTCGAGATTGGCTCCCTATTTACTTCGAAACTGTTAGCCATTATAACGACACGCAGCGCTCAATTGAAAAAAAAAAAATGCTTAACCTTGCACTCGGCCGCGCGACGCTGGAAACAGCGAAGCTGGGCGATCGTAGCCCAGCATTTTCCGGAAGTGCGCGCGAGCTTTTCATCTTATTAATCATGATGATGATAATTTCTGTTCCTGCGTCTCGGGCTTACGGCCGTCACTGCGCGTTGCATAGCGCAGCTTGCAACACCGACACCGCGTTGCAATGCTGACAACGCGTTCCAGCCGACGCGCTCCGTGAATGCGTCTCTCTCTCTCACCCGCTCTCATAGAGCGCAAAACCTCTTCACCTCGCAGACCACGAGCGTGGGAACGCGCCAGCTGTGGACGAAGACGACAACGCTTGAATGCAATCTTATGGTTCGCATAAATGCAAGTTATGCAAGTGTGGCTTTAGAGCACTGCACGGGCTCGGGCTTACCCGAAAGCCCGGGCCGGGCCGGGTAGGGCAGTTTTTTTACGGGCTCAGGCCGGGCTCGGCATGTGCTTTTTGACCCGGGCCCGGGCCGGGCTCGGGTATTTTGACGTGTGCCCGGGCTGGCTTCGGACTTTCTGGTGGTGTGCATGTAACGTGCAGCGAGTTATCCTCGCGCGTCTCGACTTTGAAAAACCTGTTGCCCCGGCGCAGCTGGAAGCTAGCAGTGCTACTCCTGTGTACTTCCCTTTTCTTCTTCCGTCGTATTTTGCGCCATTTGAACAGAATGTAAAATTCCAGAAAGACCGAAGCCGCCTGAAATCTAAGGATTCCATTGTTTTCCTTACATATAAAAAAATTCACCGCGGTGCAAGCGCGTTTGGCACTGCGTTTATCCATGATTGCACGCATATTCTCAACCGACCGTCTAGCAGCGGCTCATTACGCTGCAACATTGAGGAACGAGAAGCTTTCTTTCTCCATTTACTCCATCCATGCGCTGCGCCCACGACCGGTCGTGGCTGCGCTTCGGCTGTAGTGTACTAGAATACGGTTGAGTGGGACGAGCGGCTTTGCAGTGAGGTGCCCGACGTGGAAAAATACTGTGGCGGCGCTGCGATCGAAGTGGATTGAGCCACATCAAGGTCGCGCCGTTGGAAACTGCAGGCGATATTGCTCGGCAGGGTCATTCGTACTACTTCGCGCGCTCGTATTTGCGTTCAGACCGCTCAAATGGTGTTCATAATTGCGTATGACATGTATTTATGCCTTAAGAATAAATTGCTTTCATTCTCTTTTTTATTTTATTTTTTATTGTCGCTAGGTGATCTTTTTCGGTCTCGGGTCGGTTCTAGCCGGTTTCGAGCCAGGCTCGGGCCTTAGGTAAAGGGGTGGCAGGCTGGGCCGGGCGGGTAAGGTAGATTATTTCCGGGCTCAGGTCGTGCCCGGGTCATCCCTGGGCATAGCCGACCACACCGTGGAGGTGAATTCACTTGGATTTCGCGGGACCTTTCCGAGGAACTATGTTTTTAGTGGTTGTAGATGCTCACTCGAATTGGCCGGAAGTGTTCGTTAGGCGAAGCACAACGTCCGAGCGTACTGTTGCCTGCTTGCGTGAACGTTTCTGCAGATTCGGACTGCCGGAGACGGTGGTGTCCGACAATGGACCACAACTGGTGTCCCAAGAGTTCAAGGCGTTTATGCGAGGCGTCGGGGCCAGACATGTCGTGAGCACCCCTTATCACCCAAGCACAAATGGTCTGGCGGAGCGTTTCGTCCAAACGTTGAAGTCTGCTCTACCCAAGTCCCCTTCCGGTGAGTCTGTCGAAGGAACACTTCATAACTTCTTATTGGCGTACCGAAATACGCCTCACCCCACTACTGGACAAGCTCCAGCTAACCTGTTGATGGGTAGAAGATTGCGCACCAGGCTGGATGCAATGAAGACTAGAGTGGAGGGGAAGGTGATGCACAGTCAGCTCACCCAAATGCAGCCGCGGAGGAGCGACAGAGACTGTTTTTGTGTTAATGACAGCGTTGTAGTTCGCAATTACAGAGGCTCAACGAAGTGGGTTCGCGGAACCGTTCTGAAGAAGACTGGACCGGTCTCTTACAAAGTCATGGTAACCAGCCCCCGAGGCAAGTTCATCTGGCGTCGACATCTCGACCAGCTGCTGGCTGGCGCAGGCCCTATGGTGACACCAAGGGCATCCGACTCAGACTTCAGCGGAAATGTTCCTGGCCTTCCCTCGAAAGCGAGACTGGTGACCAGCCAACGTCAAAAGAGCCGGTGCCCGTGGAGTCTGTCCCAGCCCCCGCTCCTCCATTAGAGACATCAGCTCTGCAAAGGCGCTACCCGTTAAGACAACGCCGTCCAGCCGATCGAGACGGAGCCCGCTCTTTAACTATTGTATAAGATACAAGTGCACCCTCTAAAGTAAAAGGGAGGAGTGTTGTGTTATCATCGCCGCTAGAGCGATAGCGGCTGCGCGACTATCGCGACAGCTCACTATATCAACCCAGGCATGCGGCCACCGAGCTGCATTCCACTAAGAGCCGTCATGGAATAAACTACGTTTGGTTTTGTTTACGCCTTCTTCCTTCGTCTGCGGTTTCCCCACAACGAAAACACGACACTTTTGGTCGGGCTTGGGCGGGCAGCCCAACGTAAAAACGGGCCCGGGCCGGGCCCGGGCTGAAAAAATCGGCCCATGCAGTGCTCTAGGCTGTATAGCCTATGTGGTTACGACGCTCGCCTTGGGACCGGGGGGTAGCGGGTTCGAATCCTGCCTCGACAAGAAAGTTTACTTTTTTTTTCTTTCGTAGTTTCTTGATACGTACCACCAACGACAAATTACGGCTGGCTTAAACAGCTTCGCTGTTAAAACAGTCCACTGACTACGTTTCTTTGATGACGGTATCCAAACGGCCATTTGGCATAATACAGTGTAACGACTAACCTACAACGGCATGTCTCATGGCACCAAATATCAGCGTATTTTGTCTTCGGGTGGTGATCGACAGACTTGAAAGAAGTATGACGCACCACCGTCTTTCAGTGACGATATTGGACAGCTTTATTCAAAGTTCAGCGTCAGTTCGCCACGCGTTGCCTTTACACAGGCATTGGTGACCCTAAAGCCTATAACCTTAGAACTTAATTCGCACTGTCTCACACAACGATGGAGATTCTCGCCCTCTGACAGGACCTGACATGACAAGACGTATACAGGCGTGTTCAGTTCTTTGTCTAGGATGCTGATATTGTGCAGGTGGAGTGAAAGTTGCCCATATATAGCACTGCTCAGTCGGGGCAGCATACGTGCTTGATGTACGACACCATGCAAATAATGCTTGCCGTTATTGCACTCCTACGACTTATGATGTGCTGCTATGCAGGTGAGTGAGTGGACGTATGGTTAATTTTTTTGTATCATTACTGGTGCTACGATAGTAATGGTTATATAATGCAGTAGATCGAATAAAGTTACCGTAATGCAATTGCCGTAATGGTATGTGCTATTCTCTGTTTGGTATTTCCTGAATTTCATGTGCACTTTTCTGCAAGGTAATAAAAGAAATTTTGTAGAAAGAATGCACGCAAAAGCTGCACGCGCCTCATTTTCACTAAGCTTTTTCTATGTAGAAAGGCAGTCTGTTTCTCTGTTTTTATCGAACTTAAATGTATATCTGTGCAACTACGCGGAATTCATCATATAATGAATCATGCCATACTTGCGTTCACCGGCAGCTGTTTTAATGTGGTGAAAGGCCATAATCCCTCAGAAGGCCGGTTTCGCCCTAAATTCAAATCACAACAAATTAAAAGAAACATTAGTGGCGAAAATTACTGCACTTTGAGAATTTGGGCTTGAAACTTACTCCTTAACGTCATAACTACGGCGTGATTTTTGAAATTGTGAATGATTTTTTTTTGTAATTATCCGACCTTGTCATCAAAAAGCCGAGTGACTTACTTTCCCGATTTTCTTTCTTTTTTATTGCAAATGCTGAATTCATAGGTTAATTTAGTGATCGACTTGCGTTCTTAGTTACGTAGCTCAACTATAAGTTCTGATATTATTTAAATTTCTTCTATGCATTTTTTCATGGAGCAGCAAAAGAACTTCATGTCTATCCTCGTATATTACAAGAGCGTACGACAGCTGGAAATTTGGTTCTTCAGCTTAACGAGAAGATGACGCTCAATCTTGAAAGGAGCACCAGTACTGGCTGACAACCTCATCTTTGTTACAAATAGCAAAGGTCTAGACGAGGTGGAAACAGTAAGTGCAAGATCTTGCATGTTTTGCAGTTAGTAGAATCAAAACAGCTTGTAAGAATAGAAATGGAGTGTTTCTACTTAATCTTCAGATGTCTTTCTTGTGGATGAATGACGTGTTTAATCATTGTTACGTTACAATACACGAATGGGGAAGTGTACGGTCATCGCAATATATTCATCATTGAAAGCGACGTGCGTTACTCCGTCACGAGTACAAAGCTTTGGCACATAAAAGTTGGTTGTGAAACTAGTAGGTACATTGCTCATGGAAATAGATTTTTCAGCTACCAATCACCCTATCAAATAAAAAAACGTTTTGCATGCCCACGTTTAGAATTAATCCGCAATTTTCTCACAATTCATTCTGTCGTTCGTGAAATTGCTCGATTTGCCCTCTACAAATCCTCAACACGTAGTCTCTGGCACGTAAATCCCTTCCAACTTTTGAGCCACTGAGGCCATCTTGCAATTCTGGAGGATGGCGACGGTAAGCATTTTTACTACCAGAAATGTGAATTTCTTCACATTTCTGCACTAGGCTGCGTCGTGGCCTAGTGGTAGAGCGCCCGGCCGCCTCGGCTGCAGGTTCAATTCCCACCACCGCCGGGCACCCACTGGTTCAAATGGGCACAAGCGTATCCCGGCTTGGCGTTCGGCTTTCTTCAGGGGTGATACGGTTGGGAAAAGAGCCTGCGCCCTCAATCCCCGTCGAAACTCTCGTGAGCACAAAAAAGTGATGTTTGGGCCGCTCCCACGGCAGCCTTTTTCCATGTGGCGCCCCAAGCACCTATTGAGGTAGGGACGCCTTCGGGTTGGGGACAAACACCTCTTCCCAAGCGTTGAGGTCTCATGATAGCCGAGCACCAGGCCGGGAGCGCGCTTGTACCTATTTTACCGGTAGGTACCCGGCGGCAGCACTTGCCTCCCACAGCCGCGGCGGATGCTCTTCAACAAAGCCGTCTGTGGTTGGAGAAGAGGCGGCCGGAGACCACTCCTGAAATCTCTATTGGGCCCTCTTTCGAGATGTGAACCCCTATGAGAGCTGAGCACCAGACCATCAGAAAAAACCGGTGGGTTCCCGGTGGCACCGGAATTTGAACTCGGTACCTTCCGCATGTGAGGCGGATGCTCTTCTAGGCCACTGCTGCGTTTCTTTTTTTTTATTGCGCTCACGAGGGTTTCGACGGGAATTGAGGGCGCAGGCTCCTTTCCCAAGAGCATCCGCCGAGGCTGTGGGAGGCAAGTGCTGCCGCCGGGTAACTACCGGTAAAATAGGTACAAGCGCTCTCCCGGCCTGGTGCTCGGCTATCATGAGACCTCAACGCTTGGGAAGAGGTGTTTGTCCTCAAACCGAAGGCGTCCCCACCTCAATAGGTGCTTGGGGGGGGGGGGGGGGGGGCACATGGGAAATGACCGCCATGGGAGCGGCCCAAACATCACCTTTTTTGTGCTCCCGAGGGTTTCGACGAGAATTGAGGGCGCAGGCTCCTTTCCCAAGAGCATCCGCCGAGGCTGTGGGAGGCAAGTGCTGCCGCCGGGTAACTACCGGTAAAATAGGTACAAGCGCTCTCCCGGCCTGGTGCTCGGCTATCATGAGACCTCAACGCTTGGGAAGAGGTGTTTGTCCTCAAACCGAAGGCGTCCCCACCTCAATAGGTGCTTGGGGGGGGGGGGGGCACATGGGAAATGACCGCCATGGGAGCGGCCCAAACATCACCTTTTTTGTGCTCCCGAGGGTTTCGACGAGAATTGAGGGCGCAGGCTCCTTTCCCAAGCGTATCACCCCTGAAGGAAGCCGAATGCCAGGCCGGGGTACCCTTGTGCTCATTTGAACCAGTAGGTGCCCGGTGGCGGTGGGAATCGAACCTACTACATCCCGCAGCCGAGGCGGGTGCGCTACCACTAGGCCACGGCTGCGGTTTTTCTTCCACCATCTAAATACGAGGGACGACGGTATAGCAAAAGACTTGACAAACCTAACTCAAGAGAAGTAAGTTATGCGACCTTATCTTACAACAGAGTTGCTGATAGCCACTACGGTCGCGTTATTCTAATCTGTTAAAACTAAGTTCTGCGGTTTAATGACCCGAATGTACACAGTGGGTTATGACAAACAGTCGTAATTGAAGGCTCCAGACTAATTTTCACCAAATGAGGCTCATTAACGAGCATGGCAATCTAAGCGCCCGAACACCTTTACACTTTGCCCCAACCAATTGCGGCCGTAGAGGCCGCGAAGTAAACCCGTGATCTTGGGCTCCGCAGCCGAACGCATTGCCACTGAGCCAGCAAGGCAGGCGTTCTTCATGCATGCAACGCATGAACATAAATGAAGCACAAATAAAGTATCGCGAATTGGGAAGCACGACTCTGCTTTTTTCGTAGTCTGCAGTGTCGTTAGCTTTCAGCAGAACAGCTTTCCAAGATATTCCTGCACGTGCTGTGGGAAGAAACAGGAGCGCCATTACATACGCAGCACAAGCTGCAAGCAGAAATCTCGAAAGCGCTCTTATAATTTCGAAGTATCCATGAAACTATTCTTGATTTGCGAAGTTATCCAACTGAGGCACGTACACGTTGTTTTATGCAAGATAACGATAAGAAGTCAACCTACCATGAAGCATAGGAAGTCATAATGGCTTTTAGTGGCTCTGTTATCTGTTGGCTTATAATGTTTGTAACTAACAATACACTGAACCCCTCGGATCCTCTGATTGTGTTCATGTATGGCTTAGTTCCATAAGCCACTGCTAAAATTTATACAACCCCTTTCCCCAGGGGGAGGTAGCAAACTGGACGTGCATCTGGTTAACCTCCCTGCCTTACCATTTTTCGATCTCCCTCGCTCATGCATGAGGAGTGCCGTCATTTACATAAACTCTTGTGCCGCTTGGTATTTTGGTCGAAATAAACAAAACTGCAACATTTCAGTGAAGGGAACACATACAATTCAAGTCTCTAATTAACAAGCTGAACATTGTGCTTTGTCCTGCGTTCAATATCCGCCCCTCGAAAGGAATTAAATCGCAACTACACAATTTACTGAGGCGAAACATTGCAACTAACCATAAACTGGTAGTATTCTAAAATATATGCATTAGGCAGTGTGGCGAAGCTGGAACATTTTTTATGAACAATGTCAAATGCCATGACCTAAATTAATTCCGTATTAATCGCAAATTAAATTAAAAGGTTCTGTATAGAAATTTCAGAAAGATGCAATAAAACAGAGCTGCATTTCATAGCGCTAATAATAATGGCGTTCGCAGGTACAGACATCTCATATTCAAGAGACCATATACCATGATACACATCATCAATCCTCTGTGACGGTACGACAAAAAGATGGCAACGTGGAAGTCGTAAGTAAATGATTCTGCAAAGGCATGCTCATCAGATTCGCTAATGTGTAAAGGAATGATCGAGGAAGAAGCACTAAGTTTAACGGAGTAGCACTTAATTTTTCTTTTTTATTCTTTCGCCATCATTTCGGTTATTTTCTGCACCGCTAACTTTTCCCGGAACAGTAACCAGACATCTCGTCCTAATGTACTGAAGGTTAATGTAATTGAAGAAGTTTCGATGGCAGCCTAGAACTTTTTTATAGAACGGATCAATAATAATAAGCAAGGACAGGGTTATATTTCCGCTTGACTTTTGTTGGGCAGCGTTTTATATATATCACTTAAAGCACGAAGCAAGGAAAAGCATGTGATCCACCCGGGAGCAAAGTGGACTGATGCGCAATGAGTCCACCACGTGACCCTTGCTACCACTGTTTCGGTAGAGTGTACTAGAATGGGGGAGTGGGTCCAGTGGACACCTTGGCAAGCGCCGAGAGTGAAGCAAGAAACGTTGAAATTGCGGCGGCGCTGCCGTCGCCTTATTCTGAATCTCCGGCCAATAAACTTTGGCTCCGGCTGTTTCGGCAGCGCTTATTGGCTGAGGCGAGCTCACGGGCTGAGTAGCTGTCGTTTGCATTCTGTCTGCCGCTCTTTTTCCATTTTGTTTACAATACATCGGTGGGGAATAATATCAGTGTTGCCGCCACCGAGTATCCGCCAGTCAAAACTCCATGCAGCTGCGGTAACGTCTCCGACGCGACAAGCGTCCGACCAGCGCGCGGGGCCGCTCATTCGAAAGAAAGCGACGGTGGCGCCACCAACGTTTCAATAAAGAAAGCTTCAGCGGGAGCCTGCGTTGGACCCACTCCCCCGATCTAGTACACTCTTGTTTCGGGAATCGGCACACTTAAATCGGTGAGAAACTGGCAGAGCAAATGTGCCGAACCCCGAAAAGGAGGCAACAAATGTTTAACTCTATTAAAGGAATAATGCGCTCGAAGTCGCATATTTGTAGCAGTCAGAATAATTAGCTACCGTTCCTAGTTTGCGAATTTCCTTAAGAGCAGGACCGTTCGCCAACACATTTGTTGGGGTAGTACAGAGAGGCCGTAGAACCTGACTCAATGACATCTGGCCTCTTGGCGTTCAAGTTCAGAGGTCAACTGACACGCACCAACGCCTCCTAGATAGCACAAGACCTGTGTAATTCGATCTGTAGCGTCATGTTATCTTGCCCCGACGGCCATAAAATCTAATGGGGACGCTTCCGAGTAAGTCGCCGTGATTCTGACGTCACCGCTTTCGTCACGCTGGGCTTGGCGGTGGAAATTTCGGTCCAAGTAGAATGACATCTTAAAGCCGAGTGCATAGGCCTGCTATCTAGGAAGCGTTGCATGCACTCATTGATTGTAGCTTTGTATCGTCACACATAAGCTATAGTTCAATAAAAAATTGCAGCTGGCAGCTCATATACACGTCATAAGCGTTCGCTTCCTGTTAGACAACCATCATTAGTCCTCACTTAGTTACCTATAAAAAAGAATGAAGTTATCTTGGAAGAAAATGAAGCCCGAGCTTTGGCATCATCATCATCATCATTTGGAAATATTGCGTCGTAATCAAAGTAACAAAATAGTTATTTGGTGCCTCAGATTACAATATATCTTAGCGCATTACGGTCATCATTTCTGAATAATTGAAGACATGTCTCGTAACCAAGTAACCAACATGCTAGTCTTTTTATATGTGTTTACAACCAATAAGCAACATCTGTCACCATGAATAGATTTCCTTACCTTTTTGACGTGACATTGAGCTGCTGCGGGAATGAACCGAGGTCTGCACCAGTTCTTCGTTTTTACATTATATTTCAGGTTAAGAAGTCTTAACACCAAATGCTAAGTTTGAAACCTCAAAATTCTGATTCAGTCACATTATACTTACCTCACACCCAATATTGGCCTTTCTGAAGCTCTTAAGCAAATTTTTGTTTGTGAATAATTTAGAAAAGAAAGTCTCAAGTTACTGTTTGAATTAGGCTCTTGCTCAAATAAAGTTTCACTGTTTTTTCTTGCACAAATAATGCCATAAATGAAGGTCACAAATTGTTTTAATTTCCCCCGATGTGGAACTGTGTTCGGGGGCTACAATATTAAAGAATACATCATCATCATCATCATCATCATCATCATCATCATCATCAACAACAACAACAACAACATCATCATCATCATCAGCCTATATTTTATGTCCACTGCAGGACGAAGGCCTCTCCCTGCGATCTCCAATTACCCCTGTCTTGCGCTAGCGTATTCCAACTTGCGCCTGCAAATTTCCTAACTTCATCATCCCATCTGGTTTTCTGCCGACCTCGACTGCGCTTCCCTTCTCTTGGTATCCATTCTGTAACCCTAATGGTCCACCGGTTATCCATCCTACGCATTACATGGCCTGCCCAGCTCCATTTCTTCCGCTTAATGTCAACTAGAACAAGAATACATAGTGCATTCCTAAAATATACCAACACAAGCTGAGTTACCTGGCAACTCAATGGTGCTTTCCGCTATAGATTCTCGCTGTTACCGCCAAATCTTCGTTCTGTTCAATAAATATTATCTAAATGTCTTACTATATTTTAGTTTTGCAACCTCCTTTGAGAATTCATTTAAAACGCCAATATTGAAAACTGAGTACCTGCTGTTGATAATAGCTTTATTAATTTTTGTGTTAAGTATACAAAAATCAAAAGACTTCAACAGTTACCCTGGTTCCGTTTTTCCTGTAGGAAGGTATTATCAACGACAACCTGAGAATTAAGCCTCTCCCAGAAGGCGAACGTTCATTGGAAGGTCAGATGCTGCACAAGATGTACGAAGTCGATATCAAAGAAAATTTCATCAGGGCGGGTGAGCAATTTCTCTTCTTTGTTCCACAGTGGTACGGACTTACAGGGTATAAATATACTGGGTGCTTATAATACGTAATCTGCCAGCTTGTTCAAAATAGGACTTCAAATACTTTTTTTTGTTTACAGCGGTGAAACACTTCCGCCAGCTGAATGTTCCTCTGTCTGAAAGCCTTATCAATTAACGCTAACTGTCTTTGAAGAAGAAAGCGGACCCGCTCTCCGCTCTTAAGTATATGTGAAAACACCGATAAACACCAATGGTCGTGCACAGATACTTCGAAATTGCATCATGATACAGATATCAGATACTGAACGCACAATGACAGTTTTATATTCATCATCAGAGCTCCATTCCAAGGTCTTCCGGAAGCCTAGAACGTAGTTGGCTGGCGAACATTTTATCGTGCCAACAAACATGTTTCCTTTCAAGTTCTTTCTATTAACGTCGATGACTTTTTTTATCGTTCTAACTTGAAGCACGCTTCTACTTTTCCATAACTTTATGGATGTCGTAGTGCTTGCATTGGATCAATGTAGCTGCAAGTACAGAATCAGCCATTTTTGTGTGCCTTCTTAGTAAATGTTTAGAATACGTTGATATGAGGGCCGGGACACCAGCAAGTCATCCGTCAGTGTCTAATTACAACTCTCACGGAAGCATGATAGAAATGGCGCGATGAACGCATTGCGGCCAAGGCTGAAAAAAAAAAAAAGAAACGCATGGCGTTGGACATCACAATTACAGATTCTATACGAGCAATTCGCAAGAATTGGAGACATTTGAACGTAGAGGAGCGCTGAATTGCCGATCAAAGGAATGAATGAATGAATTCTGGGGTTTTACGTGCCAAAAAAACGCTTTGCTTATGAGGCACGCCGTAGTGGGGGACTCCGGATTAATTTTTACCAACAAGGGATCTTTAACGTGTCCCCAATGCATGGGAAACGGACGTTCTTGCATTTCGCCCCCATGGAAATGAGGCCGCCGCGGCCGGGATTCGATCCTGCGACCTGGTGCTTCAAGCGCCACACCATGGCCGCTAAGCCACCGCGGCGGGTATCCGATGAAAGGAACTCCGACGGAAAGAAAACCGATACAGACAGGATAGACGCTAACTGGCAACTGATTTTATTGAATCTTGAAGAATCCGGTAAGCGTATATTGCGCATGCGCGTGGACCAGATCGCTTCTGACCAAAGCGTACAAAACAAATAATAAGGAAAGTGGGTTAACCATGCGAAAGATACTATGTCGACAAATAGACAAAAAACATATCTTATCGAGACACCCGCAGATGCCTTATTTCAATTAGAATAACTTAAACTTGTGTCATTTGTGAGCCGTCCAGCGCGCAACCGGCTTCTCTGTCGGGCGGCACTGGCTCCTGCGCTCTGGTATCTGGTCTCGGAGACGATTAGCCCGTCACAGTCGGGAAAACGCGGCAAGAGATCCTTGACGCTCAACCGCTGTTTGTAGCACTGAACGTTGTTGGTCGCATTGGTCGCAGTCGGTCACAATGGATCAGGGTTGTCTACGAAGTGGCGTCTTGAATGAGGAGGTGAGCATCCGTCTTGGTATGCGATGCAACTTGCGCTTTTGCAAAGTGGCCCCTAACGGATAAAGGTTCCTCAAGGTTGTCGACCCGGTAGATCTTGTTAACACGCCGCGTGCTGCCCCGCCGTCCTGGCCAGTATTCCATGTGCAGGAGATGACGCGCCCTCTATCTGCAATGCGAAAGGCGTAGGATAGGAACATCATGGCCGCATGGGTAGACTTCAATGATGATGGTCTCGGATCCGCTCAGGTCTTCAGTAGTGGTGATCAGCGAGACGTCGCTAGGCGAGGCATGAACGTCTCCGCATTCGGTCAATGACTGCTGTGAAGTCCGGAAGTGTGGGTCGGACGGGTCTAGAAGTATGTTGTTCTTAGGATCCCTGAACATATCCGTGTGGTTTTGGAGCGTTAGTGCTCCATCATCCCAGCTAGACGACCTTTTGCGTGCAGACGAGCTGTCCAAGATTGAGGGCGAGCTACAAGGTGATGGTCGGCCAGAAGCCACAACTTCGGAAGAAGTTGACAAGGCCGCGGTGTCCACAGAGAAAGACGGCCGGTGCTCGTGATCACGAACTTCACTTTCCGCGGCCGTCGTTCTAGGTTGAACATAGCTTTTGGAAATTCTGAGCCCGGAGGCCGACTGGCGGCAGGTCACATCGGAAGCGGTGGTTCGCCGGGCGTTTCCCGTAAGCTTGGATGGAGCCCATAGATTCACCCGGTCAGACGGTGCCTTGATGTGTCCATCCGATGGCCAGTTTGGAGGCCCCGTCGTCGACTGCTATGGATGGCAAGTGGTCTCGACCTCTGGTAACGAATGTGTCATGTCAGTTACCAACACAGAGTTAGCGGTCACATGTAGCGGAAAAGCAGTCTTAGCAGGGGGTCTGCCGCGGACCTTCCTGTTGGAGGGCCGCTGGGTGCACCTGA
Source organism: Dermacentor silvarum (assembly GCF_013339745.2). Classification (NCBI taxonomy): domain Eukaryota; kingdom Metazoa; phylum Arthropoda; class Arachnida; order Ixodida; family Ixodidae; genus Dermacentor; species Dermacentor silvarum. Next base: position 137,638,032 of record NC_051162.1, read on the forward strand.
CGCAGCATCGAAGCTGTATCTCGCAGGAGCGGCGTGCGCAGAAATGCGGTGGTCGGACTTGCCACAGGCATAAGGAAGGCGGCTGAAAGCAGCTATCTGCGATGCACTCCATTCAGGCCAGGACCGCTGCTTGATTGCTTCGTATAGTCTTCCCATGCCTTGGCGGCACCGCAAAGTCACTTCGCTGCAATCAACCATCTCTTTTGTTCTGGCCAAGCATGACGATCACCCAAGGCATTGATAGTTTAAACCCAAAGGATGACGTCGTATTGAAAGTCGCGGAACGCTGACATTTTCACAAAAGCCGGCTGCAGGGAAGCGTGGACGGCGTTCCCTGGCATGACGGAACCTCTGACGGATGCGAAGGCCGTCGTTATACCCTGGAGCTGTTGTGACAGCTTGGCGATGTAGGACGAGGATATTGGTACATCCCTGTCCTAGAGCCTCCGAGGAGACTTGGACGCCGTCCCCGGAGGTGCAGTGGGTTCTTGCAACGGTTGTAGGTTGGCTGGCTTCATACCTGAGGAAGCGGTATATACAAAACTACCAAAAATACTCTATCTCGGTTTCGGAGCCTATCTCCGTCTGAAAGTCTCTAAGTCAGGCCTAGCCCTGACTCACATCAAAGACTGGCCACCTCGGTCTTACTGCGCCGCAATGCAGAAATGCAGGTTCTTACGGACCGTCGGTTTGAAGTTCCTCTCGTAGAGTCCACGTCGTATTCATTCGCGGTGTCGCTGATGCCGTAAGTTACGATGACTCGTGGTTCCGTCGACCTGACCGAGTACGTGGCTGGTGCCCCGGTAGCCGCCGCTGACGTGTCAATTGCCTGGTTAGGCCTAACGAAGCGTTCTTCGCCCTCCGTCAATCTGCGTGGCGACCCGGTGTTCTGGTGATTGACGGTTGATCGGGCTCGGCCGAGGAAGTGGGGTTCTTGCGAAGAAGACCGGAACCACCGTGAGCAGCAGCAGCCGGTCCCAGGAGCTTCGCCCGGACGTCTCCGAGGTCTACAGCTACGCCTGAGCCTTGCCAGCGTCACGAGCTCCGTGGCCGGGCTCTCCGCACTCCCGTCGTCAGAGCATTGCCGACGAAGCGACCTTCCACGTCGATAATGCTGCTTCGTTGCTTCTCCCTCGCGGATTACACGTCGGTTCGCGTGCCTCGAGCGCTCGCGCGGTTTCGAACGCTCCGCGATCTTCTTCTATTTCGTTCTCTCGTGTACTGCGGGCATCTGACTCATGCCAGCATCCCATGTCTGTCATTAGTACGTGAATGTCTGAAAGCACCTAAAAAAGAGAGACAAGAGTCATGCACATTTTGACAGCTTGGACGGTAGCTAATAACATGTCGCACGACGCAACTTCTACATGCATAACTATGCTCCTATATAGCTGCGCATGTTCGATCATGCTCTGCTCTCTGCTCGTTTTAAGTACTTTAAGTCCCATGCAAGCTTTTGGGAACTAGTTCCATCATTCCCCATCTGAGGTGCAACCTGGCTCGAGATTATGTCACTGTGGTTGGTATTCTTCGCTCACTGCACCACGGGTAGCATTCTTCCGGGAGAGTGCTTGCATTGGGCAGGCTATCATACTTTTGCTGGTCAAGGCCATTGGTACTACAAGAAATGCATCAAAGCGTATCTTATACAACGAGCGACAACGGCGTTCGCACAGTCTCATTTTATTTTTGTGCACCGCTTTGATTTTTGAATAACGTAGGTACAGCGCAATACTTATTTGGAAGGAAACAATGAGACAGGAAAGAACACTGGTACAGCATTCTACATAACGTAGGTACAGCGTTCTTTCCTGTCTCTGTTTCCTTACTAAAATTGTTTCGCTGTACCTACGTTATTTATTTATTTATTTACAGAGTACCTACATCGCCATAAAGGCATTACGTAGGGGGGGAACAAAACATAACCAGTAATACAGAAAAGCGTTTGCACAGATATACTCACAAACAGAAGCACTACAATAGTATTTAGAGAGAGACACAAGTAATGTCAAACAAACAGGTTTTCAAGATATATAGGAAATACGCAGCTATATAGAATATATAGAAAATATGCAGCATGACCCAACTTGCCCAAATCAAGCTGTTGTTGGTTTGATTTTGTTCTTCACAAAATGAATGCAGCGGACGTATATAAAACGCACGTGGTTACGTCTCCATGGAATAAGTCGGAAGAATGCAGATATATTATTCGCATCGTGATGCAGTTCTAAGACCGTCAACGAAGTAATATAAGTCAATAAGTGGCATAGCTCGCGTTTATATAATTACAGCACCAGCTTAAAAAAAATCGCAACTTGGGACCCCGAGGAAACTAGGTGGGGACTCCGCGAGAAGCGGTTCCCGATGTAACAATTTTAGCACGGACAATCTATGCTAACGGGAGTGAATGATCGCACACCAACCAAAATGTAATCGCAACCTGACGAGCTTACATATTGTGTCCGTGACATCGGACGTGCCACGAGGAAATTCGAAACAATAGCCGTTGCATGTGAAACAATCAACCAAGAGGGTCATGGTGCTAAAATCGTGCGATGAGCTTTCAAAAGAGAGAAAAACTTTGATCACTTAGCAAAATGAAGCTGCGACATCAACGCAGAAACGCACAGAGAATGCGATGTGCGCACGAAACCGACCCGTTGAATCCTTTGAAAAGCGCGGCCGCCACGGCAAGCGCGAACGGAGGCAATGCACGGGAGGCGCATACGGGAGACGCGGGAGAGCTAGCGTTGGAAGCGGCCAAGCCATAGTAGCGCACCAACTGTTGCACCTTGCCATGTTATACTAGCCCGTGAAACTTCGTTGAAAATGTTTTATTAAAGCTTTTACAAATTTCGTAATAACCGCACACATTTTTATTGAAAGGTTTTGTTGTTTTGCCATCACGGGCACACGAAACTATGGCCCGGCTTTCAGATTGAGCTGACGTGGTAGGTTTGAATTGGCTGATATTGGTACGCGCGCTGTCTCCGTCTAACTAGCGGTCTACGCGAAATCGTCTCGAGCATAAACCTTGCAGTACGCTGGTTGTACACTGTATTGTGTGGAGCGCTGTTATATGACGATAACATAACGATGTAATCATTCCACTAATGGTGCTGTCGAAGGAATCGTTGCAAGCTTATGGTAAAGATGTGCGCATGTTTTGCTTGCAAGACTTGGAGATCGACCTTAAAAACGTTTACCAGAGCCTATACGTCTCCACCAGGTCTTACAGCAGAAGTCTTCAAGGCATATAATATAAGATGTGCAGAAGGTGTCTAATTTGGAGCTTAACATAGCACTAGTCGTGTGAAGCTGGGTCAAGCCGAGTCAGAAACGCTTGTAGCCGACTTTTGCTTCCTGGGAACCTATGACAGATTGTAAAATTGGGGAGCTGTTAAGGGTATTTGATTTATTTTGCTAACAGTATACATGGACGTTTGCATGTATGCTTCACATTCATCACACGAAGCCGTCACTTTCACGAAATATTAAAAATGTTTATTAAGAACCACAGTCTAATCTATACATTCACATATCTTTTAAGGGCCGGAAGTTCTACGCCTGAAGGAGGGTAACAACCGCAAGAATAGCAACGGCAACCCTAAGGGCGGGAACTGTAAGTACCATTCGATACGCGGATTTCTTCTAGCCTCAACTACTGTAAAGCAAAGCAGGCAGATCGGAGTCCAGTGGATCAGAATATCTAAAAAAAAAAGGTCGCAGTTTCGCATTGATTGCCACAGCAAATTTATAGATAGCTATACAAAGTAAGGATAGTAGTTTTACCGTCCGTACGAACTTGCAATCATTCGCTTACTAACTAAACTAAGAAGCATGGCGTCAGCGCACGCAGGCAAATATAAACACATCAAACTCGATGAGCGCGGACACTCGCTTTCAAAACGCGCGCGTGAGGAAAAGCGGCAGAAGCAGCGAATGATTGACCTTCCTGTTGTCCATCGCTTCAACGCAAACTGAGCGACGAAAACGCCGCACGTAGAAAGGTATGAGCCGTCGAAGCGCCTATGCTCTACCCTCAACGCAGATCGCTTTCAAGATATGGCGCGCGCGGCCGCGCAATTTGCAGTTGCTGCGGGAGTACAACGTTGCCTCCCCCACACCTCCCCTCACTCCGGAACTTAGCGCGCGACGGAAGATGGTCGCTTCCTCGCCGCTTTCCTCCCTTGCATGCGCGATTGATCCATAGCAGCACAAAGCGGAATCACTGGCCACTGCTGTCGCTCTTTATTATGCCAGGATCCGGATAACGAGTGTCCGCGGTCATCGAATGATATCTGTTAGTGCTTGCTAGCGTGCGCATGATCACGTGCTTGTTAATTTAGTGTGTAAGCGAGTGTTTACAGCCGTTTATGCAGATAATAAAAATAATAACCTCACTATGTATAACTCTGGAATAATTTGATATCTCAATCAATGATTCGCCTTAGCGTGGAAGCTTGGGCGTGTTGGTAATTCATTGGAAAAAACAGTGCAAAAAAGACAGGTACGCGAGAGAGCGACGCGCACTCAGCGCTGACTTGCAACGGTTTATTCATGAAGACATGAAGGAATAAATATACATGGTACTACCATGCGCAACATGTGAATAATCAGGAACAACCTGGAGAATAATTTTCAATGCTGATAATGATAGCCACATGCTGGCGATGTACACTGGCTGTTTGCCACTCAAACCTTGTTAAGATATGAGATTTCCTGACATGACAGTGCAATCGAATCAGAACTGTAGCACGAGCTATCAAATTTCCTGATGAAATATGCCTCAATGATTTCACGTTTCAGCTATGAATTATGCCAAGCCAGCACGTTGCTTTTGCCAAAGTAGGGCTTACACCCGTGATCACGGCAATGAATATCCAGGTAACACTGTACGGTGTTGTACACATTATTATGGTGCTTCTTCAGACGATCATTTAGGCACATGCCGGTCTGTCCCACGTACTTTTTTCCACAAGAGAGAGGGATCACATACACCACGCCAGTGGTGCAGAACACTAAGCCATTCCTGTGTTTCACAGAACAACTACCACGCCTGGTTTGTGAGCCAAACTTGCAAAGCTTAATGAGAGCAGCATTATGGGCAAGTTGGTAGTCCATTACTAAAGTATAATTGCGCAACAAAAGGACGTGGACGGCAGAGAAGAACACACACACCAAGCGCAAACTTTCAACTAAATTTATTGTGCCACTGAATCAGTTTATATGTGTGAAGCAGTATAGACTGCGCATGCGCTTATATGAACTAAAAGAATTGCGTATTCGTGTAACATAGTTACGAGTCAAGTGATGCCGCCTCCAATAACTGAAGCGCAGATGATTGCGAAATTGGGTGATAAGTGTGTTAAGTTTCCCTTCACTGGCTCTCACAGAAAAAGAACTAAGTCTCTTGGAGGCGGCATCACTTGACTCGTAACTATGTTACACGAATACGTAATTCTTTTAGTTCATGTAAGCGTATGCGCAGTCTATACTGCTTCACACATATAAACTCCTTCAGTGGCACAATAAATTTTGTTGAAAGTTTGCGCTTGGTGTGTGTGTTCTTTTCTGCTGTCCATGTCTTTTTGTTGCGCAATAATACTTTAGTAATTGCAAAGCTTCGATAGTTTTTCCGGAGCGGAAAAAATCACCGCAACACCAGTGCGTTGTCCTACCTTCTGCAGCTTGTGGGACACATCATGTATATAAGGAAGTACTGCAAGTTTTTTACTCGCCGTGGTTACTCAGTGGCGATGGTGTTCGGCTGCTAAGTACGAGGTCGCGGGATGGAATTCCGGCCACGGCGGCCGCATTTCGATGTGGGCGAAATCTGAAAACACCCATGTACTTAGATTTAGATGCACGTTAAAGAACCCCAGGTGGTCCAAATTATTCTGGAGTCCCCCACTATGGCGTGCCTCATAATGAGATCGTCGTTTTGGCACGTAAAACCCAATAATTAAATGAAAAGTTTTTTTTTCTTTCAACTGGCGGACATGGTGTTCGATTATTTTCGCCCCTCTTGATTTGCTTAAAAAGCTTTTCCGCTACTGCTGATACTAAGGACTTCGTGTATCCGGCAGATAACAAGCGGATCAACCTGAGCATCAAAACTTCTTTGCATAGAATGTGCGATATGACCGTTTGAGGGCATTGACGAGGCACAAATTAACGATTACTCTTTTGACTTAATTTGAATGTGCGGACTGAAAAGACAGAAGCGGGTTCCCACTTCTCGGTTTGAAGGACCAGCACAAATCTCTACTGGACAAGCACAGCTTGACGTCCAAAAATCTTAAACAGTTAATTTCAGGTAGCTCACGTGTCCGCTCTAACGGATGCAGGTTTTGCCTGAATACACCGAACACTTTCTCTGCAGCCTTGCTAAAACACTTCCTCTGGACATTCGACGAGAAGTAAAAAAAAATTGTCTACATATCTGCACACTTTAACAACTAAGGACATGTCGAGACAAAAGTGCGGTCTTTATTTGCGAGGTAAATATCACTGAGGACAGGCGCAAGACAGGCACCTATGCAAATTGCACTTTTTTGAATGTACTGGCGTTCCTCCCAAGAAACAAAGGTTGATTTAAGGTAAAATGTCCACAATTCCAAAAAATCCACTGACCTCAATGCCTGTCTCGTTCTGTCTCGTTCCTGTCTCGATCCAAAGTTGTCGATGCATCCTTCTACACATTTTAGCATCTCGTCGTGTGGGAGGGAATAATACAGGTATTTCATATTGACTTAACTTAAACATTTTATCTTAAATCAACCTTTGTTTCTTTGGAGGCACGCCAGTACATTAAAGAAAGTGGAATTTGCATAGGTGCCTGTCTTGCGCCTGTCCTCAGTGATATTTACCTCGCAAATAAAGACCGCACTATTCGGACTTGCCTTGATATGTCTTTAGTTGCTAAAGTGTGCAGATATGTAGACGATTTTTTACTTCTCGTCGAATGTCCAGACGAGGTGTTTGAGCAGGCTGCAGGGAAAGTGCTGGATGTATTCAGGCAAAACTTGCATTCGTTAGAGCTGACGCATGAGCTACCTGAAAATAACTGTTTAAGATTTTTGGACGTCAAGCTGTGCTTGTCCAGTAGACATTTGTGCTGGTCATTCGAACCGAGGAGCGGGAACCCGCTTTTCTCTTTCCAGCCAGTACATTCAAAATAAGTCAAAAGAGGAATCATTAATGTGTGCCTCGACAATGCCCTCAAAAGGTCGTATCTCACATTCTATGCAAAGAAGTTTTGATGATCAGGTTGACCGCTTGTTATCTGCCGGATACACAAACGCTTTAGTATCAGCTGTCGCGGAAAAGCTTTTTAAGCAAGTCAAGCGGGGCGAAAATAATCGAGCACCACGTCCGCCAGTTGAAAAGAAATAAACTTGCAGTACTTCAGCATATACATGATGTGTCCCACAAGCTGAAGAGGGTAGGACAACGCGCTGGTGTTGCGGTGGTTTTTTCCGCTCCGGAAAAACTATCGAAGCTTTGCAAGTTTGGTTCACAAACCAGGCGTGGTAGTTATTCTGTGAAACACAGGAATGGCTTAGTGTCCTGCACCACTGGCATGGTGTACGTGATTCCTCTCTCTTGTGGAAAAAAAGTACGTGGGACAGACCGGCAGGTTCCTAAACGATCGTATCAAGGAGAACCATAACAATGTGTACAATACCATACAGTGTTACCTGGATGTTCACTGCCGTGACCACGGGTGTAAGCCCTACTTTGACAAAAACGAAGTGCTGGCTAGACATAATTCACAGCTGAAACGTGAAATCATTGAGGCAGATTTCATCAGGAAATTTGATAGCTCGTGCTACAGCTCTCATTCGATTGCACTGTCATGTCGGGAAATCATATCTTAACAAGGTTTGAGTGGCAAACAGCCAGTGTGCATCGTCAGCATGTTGCTATCATTATCAGCATTGAAAATTATTCTCCAGGTTTTTCTTGATTATTCACGTGTTGCGCATGGTAGTACCATGTATATTTATTCCTTCATGTCTTCATTAATAAACTGTTCCAAGTCAGCGCTGAGTGCGTGTCGCTTTCTCGTGTACCTGTCTTTTTTGCGCTGTGTTTTTTCCAATGATCCGCCTTTCGGGCGAAACTGTGACTTTTTATTGTTACGCGTGGCGTCGGCATACTACATTCGCGCAAGCTTGCATGTGTATGTGCGCGTGCGTTTCCTTGTGTGTATGAACTTTCAATACATATGCACTCCAAAAACCCGTTTAGAAGTGACTGTATAGGCGTAAACGAATACAGTGTAATAGTATTCATATAATTAGTAAAAACCAACATGAAAAAACAAAACAACTGCAATATCAAATATCTTTCTAGCTCCGCGCAAAACAGGAGAACCTGGGTCTGCCATCGAAAAATTTCCCGTGGAGCTTCACGTGATTTCCGACAAATTGCACCAACAAACTTTTAAGACGAATGAAGAGTTAATCACTTACTTGGCAGTCATGGCAAATGCGGTAAGTTTGCTTTGCAGCGGTTTTAGGTTTACTGCTTTGATTCATGTTATACTTCAAAGAGAACTAGGAGTCACACACATATTGATTCCACATCATAAATAGTCACATGCTAGCATAGTTGGCTTCTTTCCACAGTCCTCGTCAGGTGATTTGTGGGGAAGATACTTTTCCTACCGACTGACAGAATAAAGGTCTAGAAGACTTAGTTTGCTGCATAACAGAAAGTCGTGGTGTGACGCACATTCCAAAGCGAGTCTTTCTTTGCCTCTTCTTCCCACTTTGCGCGCCTTTGCTGCTGCTGTCTTGCCGAGTGCACATGCCCGATCATTGGGTACGTGCAGCTTGGTAGGCGGCACTGAGTAAGTCACCCTTGTTGGTCAATTAATTTTGAAGCAGGCATGTTTCAAAGTGAATCCTACTGAGAGAGAGAATAAAACATATATTAGTGAAAAATTAATAGTTTTGTGATCGGACCAACTGAGTCTGAATAGACAAGCAGAACAAGTGGCAAGAAGTGAACAAACTGGATAAAAAAGCTTGAAGAACTAGGCTACAGTGAAATTAAGGAGGAATCGGGAACACAAGCAGGCCGGGCGTGGCAAACAATTTCGGACAAGAACATGCTAGGAGCCTTGAGCCACATAGAAGTAAAAAAAAAAGGTGAAGTGCAGACATCGTAAACGCCACCGGCATTCGAGCTCCGTCATCCGAATCTCGGGATGCCGTCGTTGTCAGGACTTTTACGGTGACTCTCACAAAAGAGCGCATAATCTAAACCCGCGCCGTGCGTCACGCAAGCCAGCGAAAGAAGCACGCTGGCCCCGCGGCAACATCAGCAGAGGGGGAGAGCCCATACGCCTCAATCAGCCGACGCGACCGACCGGGTGTTCTGTGACCGACCGGCGCTATGTTCTCGGGAGAGTTAATGCGCTACATGTAAGCGGCGACGCATCGCCTTCCCCAAATGCGCTTGGAAATGCGAAGCGCAACTATCGCATTCGTGTAAACGCGGCTAGCATCTAGAAGCATCCACCAGTTACGCGAAGGCGACGGTAACCAGAGAGAGAGAGAAAGAGTGCGCGCGCCGAGACACATTCTCACTCGGCGAGTCGAGAGCGAAAGAGAGAGATTACTAGAAAGCCGAGCGCGCGCCAAAAGGATGAGTCACCACCTTCCTCGACGACGCTCCGACGGCCGCGGCTGAAAATGTGAGAAAACAATAGAAGATTCCCGGGCTTTGTTCGTGCTACGGGAGCACGACTTCGATAGGAAGGTTTGAGAACGCCTGTGAAGGCTATAAAAACGCCGTGCGGGAATCAGAAGGGGGATCAGACCGTGCCAGTGAAGAGATGCAACGTGAAGACTGACCGTGTGCGGAAGAAGGGTATTCCCCGGCAAGCTAGTTGACGAGTTCATCGAGGGTCTGCATTTCTGGAAGAAGTTTCTTCTTCAAGATTTGCCTCGAGCTACGCCGAGATCGTCCAGCTCAAGGCCAGCACGGCTGAATACGATTGGACACTTAAGCCCGACCCTCATAGAACGAATTTCCGTCGTCCAAGCGGCGAACTTCGTCCGACGGCGGCCGCTCTTCGGTCGGCGTCAAAAATCGCGACGCGCGCCACCGATTTGGAGGGGATAGATATTTTCGCCCGCCGCCAGAAGCGTCCAGCGCGCGGCGACAAGCCCGATCCAATCAGGAGGCAGCACTTCCGGCCGTTGCATCATGGGATTGAGCTTATGTAAAACATGGCGGCGGTCCCGGTCGCCCGCTTCGAACTGAATTTGGCGTTGTTTTTGTAGAATTCGCTTCGTTCGTAGCAACTGACTGCGCAAACGGCTTTTGCTTAGTCTCATGCCGCTTCGACGAGAGAGTGTTATGGCTAATCTTGAGGAATTTTCGAGATCGCTTCTCGTTTCGAACGCGCCTAAGCCTAGCGAGAGAAATTTTCATTGAGATGCGAGCGCCATCTGTCGGTAAAGTTGGGAGATAGGCGCGACGACGGCATATGGCCTCTGAGATGGGAAGCTTTCGGGGGCTATGGTAGATAGCTTGTACTGCTTGTCTGTTTCGCTGCAGATCGGCGGACATGGGAAGTAAAAATACAACGGCGCTCCTGGCTTCCATTGCGCTGCCTCTGGCACTTTCCTCATGCACACACACATAGAATTACTTGGTTGCCCTATGTATGCGAAATTCAAAGCGTAATGGAACCGCGTATGTTGTAGAAGAAATAACTCAAGAAAAATTATAAAACACTAAGTTATGACGTTATTAAGTGTCGCAACATGCTAAATCTTACTGTAGGTTACATTTAAAAAACAGTAATATCCTGCTTCACGGCTGGCCACATTAATAGCGGCTCGGCGGCGTTCGCCGCTGGATCGTCGCATGAGGGGCGGTGAGGCGAAAACACGGCGGCGCGTCTCGCTACACTTTTTGACGCGCGAACATCGTCGGGGAAGTTCGCTCCATGAGGGTCGGGCTTTGTTCCTATTCATATTGTACTTTACGTGTTGACTCTTAGTGCTTGACGTTAATTATTTTCCCGTGTTTTGTGAATAGCCATTTGAATTGTATTGTGATGTGTTTAGCCTAGGTCTGCACGTGTGTGTGTAACTGCCTTGTGTGAAGAATATATTTTGTTGTGTTTTGACAACTCTGGGTTCTGACTCGGTATTTGGACAGTAAACGGCGTTCACTGGCGCACCAGAGGGCCCATTATTAATTGTCCTTGCTTTCGTGGGGTTATTATCGGAAGCTGATAAGTAGGCTTTGGAATTTGGCCAGGCGTTGGCGCCTCGTTCAAGCGGTGTGTGACAGTGACCCACTGGCCCAAGTTGACTAATAGCTTGGGCCACTACGTTTGTTCTCGTGGGCGTGATGCCGTCGTGGTCGTTGCATATTCGGCATTCCAGCTTCTTCAGCCCACTCTGGTCATGCCGTCGACGTCACGTCATAGTCGTCATGAATTTGTTGTCACACCGCCGTCGCGGTGCCGTCATGGTCTCTCCATCGTCGTCCCTCCAACTGTGTCATCAGATTTTCGTCATGCTGTATCCGTCATGGCGTCGTTGTCGAGCCTTCATCGCCATACAGCCATTTTGATACAGTCGTCGTCATACCGTCGTCGTCGTCATACCGTCGTCGTCATCTCACAGTGATCATACCATTGTCATGGCGTTCTCGTCATTACGTCGCCGTCATGCTTCGTCTGAATATCGTCGTCGTGATGCCATCGTGGTCGTTCCTTTGTCGGCAAATCTAACTTCGTCATCCGACTCCCGTCATGCCTTTGTCGTCATGCTATAATGATCACGCAGTCGTGTCATGTCATCATACCGTCGTCGTCAAGCTGTCGTCTTACCATCGTCATCACTTCATAAACGCCATCCCATTTTTGTCATACTGCCATCGCCATGCCACCTTTCTCGTGCCATTGGCGTCACTCCTTCCTCATTCTATTGCAATCATGCTGTCGGCATTCTATCGTAATTATACCGCATTCGTAGCGTCCTCATCATACATTCTTTGTCACACAGTCGTCGTCATGTCATCGTGGTCGTTCCGTCGTCTTCATGCTAGTTTCGTCATCGTCGGTTGTCGTCATACCGTCGTCATCGCGACATCGTCATCATATACTCGGCGTCAACCCATTGTCCTTATGTCGTCGTCATCACGCCGTCGTCTTTATAGCATCGCCATCATTACAGATTGATCCTCACATTGTCGTCCTACTGTGTCGGCATACCACCTTCATAGTTCCATCTACGTCATTCCTTCTTCGTCATTCCATCGTCTTCATGCCGTCTTGATCACGGTCAACTTGGGCAATCGAGTGCCATAGCAAAGTGGGCCGATACCCAAGACAGTGTTTGTCGCATCCAGCCTAAGCATCGCAAGTCCCAGAATGACTACTGCTGCTGATTCTAAGTAACTGTATACTTCAGCAATACGGGTGTGTCACTGCACTGCTTGAATGATAATCGCGTTACCGTCCACAGGCACCGTGACATTGATTCTACTTCTTTTTTTTTCCTTCTCTTAAATTGATTTTAAAGCCAGTACCTTATATTAGGCTCACAAATCGTACGCGCGAGTCATTCTTGCTTTCTTCTGCGACAGAAAAGGGTGTTAAATTATGAGCGACAGTGCGTAACAAATATTCCTGTTTTGAATGTTACGCAGAAGCCACGGCGCCGTTGTTGTCACTGCGAAATGACGGACTACATAAAGTGAGCGCATATTTAGGCCATATTACAGCGAAGCCAGTTATGGCGGCTAGAAGCGGTGGAAAACGTCATATGCTCGTTTTCCTCCCCCCCCCCCCCCCCTCACTTCACCCCTCGGTGTCTTGGGCGAAATAAGCCATTCGGCAGGTCCATTCATTACACAGAGAATGGGTGTGCATGTTTAGGGAGATTTGCCAGCAATTTTTGAGTAGTGTGAGTTATTAAGACAATAAATTCGTAAACCCTCCTATTCTACATGTTGGGAGGTGGTGTGAGAAACACGTGTAAAGATGCCGCGCAGCCCTGGGAGAAGAGTAGAAAGCAGTAAACTTATATGTGGAGAAAATGCGGCCTTCACATGGGTAATACTCATTCAATGCTTGAAGTGTGTAATTTTGAGATTTGAAAATAATTACTGAATACTCGTTTTCTCCAGATTCTCATGCCCGATATACTATACAAGCGGTTGGTCTCTCCAATCTTTCCAGTGAAAGAAATGGTGCGCAATTTTATTTATTTAAATTGGGGACCATGTCGTGGATGGATCAAGCACAAGAATAGTTTAATCTGAGTCCTTGTAGGAAATTACTTGAGCAACCGTCCAAGGATATTATACACCTATCTTACAAACCACGTCCAAAGTTTACCGAATACCCTGGAAAAGGCCAACGTGCCACATACTTGCCATTTCGAGGAAATAGTGGCCATCTAATGGGTGATAGGCAAGGAAAGATTCAAGCGTATTTAATGAGTTTTTTTTTCTTCTTTTATTGCACTAGCAATAACATGATCACTCCAAGCGCATTTCTGCCGTCGGCATCACCGTCGTCGTCGCCGTCGCTGTGAGGTTCCGTATAAAGTCCAACGGCGATAAAATCGTCGCCGCGCGCCGCGCTCTGCGCTCTGTGTGCCAGTGAAACCGTACGACGGTGAGCCGGCAATCGCGGCTCAATGTAGCGCACGCGAGGGATGAAGGCAGGCCGGAAGCGCGCGGTCTTCTTTTGCGTGCGAGGCATGGGGGCGAGGGGAAGGAGTGGGAGGGGGGTACGTTCTGCGCCGTCGGATGCTGCTCAGAGCGCGGCTGCGCGGGCGCCGTATCTTGAAAGCGATCTGCTATGTGGGCGAAGTGCGCACCCGCGCAGGGCTCATCTTCCAAGCGATCTGCGATGGGGACAAAGCGCATACGCCGAGTGCCAGTATCCTCGTATGCACTGTGCTTTCTACGTTTAGTTGGCATTGAAACGAGATGAGAGACAGCGCGGAAGGTCAATTTGCCCGCTGCTGCTGGCGCGCTTTCTCACTCCGGTGTTTTCACAGTGAGTTTAAGCGGCCATCAAGCGAGATGTGTTCATGTTTACCAATGCGCGCGGGACACTGTACTTATTTATTTAGTTAGTAAGCGAATTTTTAAGACTTTAAGCGGCCCATTTACCTACTATCCTTGCTTCGTGTAGCTCTCTACTAATTTGCTATCGCAATCGATATTTCGCCTTTCGGGCGATACTGCGAATTTGTCTTTACAAAAAGATAAACTCCACTCCCTCCCTCCCGTTCCAAAGTCTCGTAGGACCATTATCCTTTACAGTGTCCCAGAAGAAGAGCACGTGACTCCGAGTTCACGTTTAGTAAAAATGGAGACCACGTTACATGTGATGTTACTGTATGCACGTCACGTTACATGTGACGTTACAATAGTTACTGTATACTCGCTTTCTTCCTGTTTCATGTGGTATACGAAGCACGAAGCATACTTATCCGTCATTCTCAGTCAACTAAACAAGGCAGCTTCTTTATATTTCGTGGAAACAGCTGGCAGTAACCGTGATATGCAAGTAAAGCTGAAAGTGTGTTGGTTAATTAAAGCCCATGCTGTAAATTACTCATTCAAGTTCTCCACAGCATTAATATGGCGCTTAGGAACAGCATAAAATGCATCCCACTCACTCAGGAAAAGTATAGCTGCACTAATTTCACGTCTCGCAAAAATTAATGTGTGCGCAGATTATGCCGACATCCTGATACCCCCCCCCCCCCCCTTACCACTAACACGTGACGTTTACGTCACTTACTTCGTTGTGTACTTATATCGCTCCCTTCCATGAATCAACGTGTTTCGTTACCGGACTGCCGGCCTGCTTACATGTTGGCAGCGGTGCCCAGTTGAGCTGTCGAAGGCACCGCCCCCGACAATGCCCAACGATGCTAGCAGTTCCATCGACACTATACTGCCGGCGCCGAAGCCCCTGGATAAGTCAAACGACGCTTGCCTTGGCTGGAGAACGGGGAAGAGTGAGTGTCGGCGCGCACACGGAAACATGAATAGATCACACTCGATGACCGCACGCAACCGCTGTCAAAACACTAGCGTGAACAAGCGCACTAGCAGAAGCGAGCGAAGGTTCGTGCGGTCTATCGCTTCAATGGAAACTGAGCGGCGAAAGCGCAGCGCATGCAAAGGTACGAGTCGTGTTGCAGATCGCTTTCAAGATACGGTACGCGCGACCGCGCGTCGCCACGCAAAGTACAAGTACGGAGTTAATTGCTGGCAGAGCAAAAGCCGCACTCCCTTCCTCCCCCGCTGCCTTCCCGCTTTCCTCATTTCGCGTAGGTGATTGAGTCGCCAGTTCCCCTTGCGCCCGGTCACATGATATGCATTTAGTGCCGCAGCTAAACGTCGTCGTCCCCCTCTCTACTTCTCGTCCTCCCACGGCCTTTCGCGCGACGGAAGAAGTCGCGTTTGCTCTCCGCCGTGCGTTCGCTCCCCGTGAAGGCGCGCGTCCCTCGCCTGCTTTCACTCGCACATACAGCACACGGCCAATGAGAGTTTTTTTTCTACACGCCGACACGGCCATCGAAGACTGAGCCCTTAGCAGCTTCGCTGTAAAAATTTGAATACAACTACAGACCGCAACGCCAGAAACTTGTCCCCGCTGAAGCCAGGACATGTAACGACGTAAGAAACTCTCCAGGGAAGCTGGGCTCCAGCTCAGTTCGGTTGTTCTAAGGCCGGCTGAGGCGCCAAGATCTGTGATTGCGAAGACCGTAGACGGCCGTGAAGTCTGTCACACACGAGAGTGCCTGGTGAATGCAGCACCTCAACCGGATCCAGAATCACCGTGGGCTTCCGAAGACGACGACCTCCATGCCGGACAACAGCAGTTACGCAGAAGTAGAAGACCACGTCACGAACCCTGTCCATACCCGTTGCCAGATCAAACTTCTAGACTTTCTCAACATTAAAGGGGAGATGTGGACAGATTGCGCTGTCATCCTAGCTGATACCCCCCCCCTCGACCACTGACACTTGACGTTTACGTCGCTTACTTCTTTGTGTACTTGTATCGCTCCCTTCCATGAACAAACGTTTTTCGTTACCGGACTAGAGCACTGCACGGGCTCGGGTTTACCCGAAAGCCCGGGCCCGTGGGCCGGGGCGGGCCAGGTAGGGCAGCTTTTTCACGGGCTCGGGCCGGGCTCGGGCATGGCATGTGCTTTTTTACCCAGGACCGGGCCGGGCTCGGGTTTTTTGACGCGGGCCCGGGCCGGGTTGGACTTTCTGGTGCTGTGCAGGTAACGTGCAGAAAGTTATTCTCGTGCGTCTCTACTCTGAAAAACATGTCTTTTTCGGTCTCGGGCCGGGTTCGGGCCGGTTTCGAGCTGGGCTCGGGCCCGGCTCGGGCCTAAAGTAAAGTCGTTGCGGGCCGGGCCGGGCGGATAACGTAGATTATTTCCGGGCCGGGTCTCGCCATAAAATTTTTGGTCGGGATCGGGCGGGCAGCTCAATGTAAAAAAGCTGACAAAATCGGCCCGTGCAGTGCTCTATACCGGACTACCGGCCTGCCCACAGAGAGGAGAATTAAGGAAGGGGGGGGGGGGGGGTGACTGGCGTGTACACGACGGTAAACGTGTGTACCTGATATATGACCTTCACTTATTTTTTAAGCAATTGGCTTACGCGCTTTGTGAGGGCACCATCTTAAAACGAGTTGTTTGATCAAATGCAACTCCTCGATATAGAGAGGTTTTCTCACAATTGTGTGGGGATTGCTCAAGGTAGTCCAAGTCTGCCGTCTCTTCTAAGGAGGAAATCTAAAACATACTCAGCTTCAGCCTCGCACATCTTTCTGGAGCGATATCATCATCATCATCAGCCTATCTTTATGTCCACTGCAGAACGAAAGCCTGTCCCATCGATCTCCAATTACCTCTGTCTTGCTCTAGCCTATTCCCAACTTGCACCTACAAATTTCCTAATTTCATCACCACACCTAGTTTTCTGCCATCCTCGACTGCGCTTTCCGTCCCTGGGCACCCATTCTGTAGCTATAATGGTCCACAAGTTATCTACCGTACCCATTACATGACCTGTCCAGCTTCATTTGTTAAATGCGTAAGAATTTCTATGCCTACCCTACGAGGAATCCCGTCCGTCCGCCCGCCACGTAAGACAAATCGCTATAGAGAATTAATATATAAAACAAAATAAATTCTAAAAGAAAAATACGTTGGTGGTGGTGAGTTTCGACGCTACGACACCACGCCCAGAAGCCGAGAAGGACCACATATATAGCTGACTTAAAGCATTGTCGACATCAGGAAAATTCCGAAATTCCACAACCCCGATGGTCGCGGGATGCGCCTTCCGTTGGGGTGTTCCTTCACCGACCGAAATACCACCGACGTCCGAGGGCTCATGCGCTTCACATCGCAGAACACAGGCAGATAAGCAGTCAGCGATTTGATAAGGATGATAAGTAGGGATGAGGAGTTATATGGGTCTCATAACTGTTGATAATTTTTCGACGCGGCAGCATAAGCGGCTAAAGGGCAGAAGGGCTTGTAATGGTCTGATCAATTCTGATAAAGTTATTAAGCACCGATAACGGTTGATAAGGACGGGATCAAATCCGATAAGGCTGATAAGTACCGATACGGGTTGATAAGGGTCGGATCACGTCCGGTTAGGTTGATAAGGATTGGGTCGATGCGATTAGGTTGATACCTGCCCATCAGGGTTGATAAGTCTCCGATCGAGTCCGATAAGGTTTATAGGAAACGATGAGGGTTGAGAAGGGTCGGATCTAGTCCGATAAGGTTGATAACGACCGATAAGGGTTTATAGTAGTCGTATCAAGTTTCGTAACATTATTAATGACACCGGGCTGCGTGGAGATGAGCAAATGGCACAATGCTTACACATACTTAGACGACTCCCAGAGGAATTCCTGCGGGATTGTTTTTTCTCTTAATGTCAACTAGAATACCAACTATCCCCATTTGCTGTCTGATCCACACCGCTCTTTTCCTGTCTCTTAAAGTTACCCCAACCAATTTTCGTTCCATCGCTCTTTACGCGGTCCTTAACTTGTTTTCTAGCTTCTTTGTTAGCCTCCAAGTTCCTGCCCCATATATTAGCAACGGTAGAATGTAATGGTTGTACACTTTTCTTTTCAACGACAGTTGTAAGCTCCCAGTCAGGATTTGGTAATAGCTACCGTATGGACTCAAACCCATTTTTATTCTCCTACAAATATCCTTCAATTAAACTTCAATTCATGTCACCCGGCTTGCCACAAGCAATCCGTCCTCTCATCTCTCGTGACGCGGGCCACGCGCATATGATTAAGTGAAGACGAAATGCAGAACGAACTGAAGACAATTCGTCACGAATTATCCAGGAACGGGTACCCCAAGAAGTTTAATAACAAAATAGGAGCTCGTGTCCTCCATCCCAAGCCGTCTCAAGGCAAGTCGTTGACGAAACGCGCTGGCTTCCCACTTGTGCCTGGCGTCAGTGAAGCTCTTAGCCGCGTATTCTCAAGATGCAATCTTAGAATAGCACACATGCCATCCAACAAACTGAAAAGTCAGCTTGTCAATGTAAAGGATAGGCTTGAAAGCAAGAATTATCCCGGTGTCATCTACAAGGTACCATGTGCAGACTGCAGCTGCAGTTGCATCGGCGAAACCGGCAAATTCACAAGGATATTAAAGGAGCACCAAAGGGACGTCTCCAACAAGAAAAAAGCCTCGAACGCCCTTGCCGAACACGCCGACAATCGAAGTCACCGCATCGATTGGGAAAACGTTGCTATAATAGCTAAGGAAAACAATCCGATGACGCGACTCTTGTTAGAATCTTTATTTATTCAAACTACAGACAACAGTATCAGCAGGACTGATGGAAATCTGCCTGCCAACTACACCCGTTCTGTACGTCACATTTTGGCATAAAAACGACTTGCGGCTCTTGCCCGCTTTTAGTGTGATCAAGGAATCCGTACGGGTCCCGAAACATATCTGTATTATTTTCAACTTGACTTGGTCAGTGACCGCAATTTCTTCATCAAAATATCCTCCTCATTATCACGGTCCCCTCTGAGTGATTGACATAGATAATCTCATTGAAATATTGTTCCCTGCCCAGACTATTGAACATTATCGTTGTTTTCTGCATATTACATTTCAAAAATACAAATATAGAAAAAGAAATATATAGATTTTACTTTTCATCGCATATAAATATTTCATGCCCGCATGAAGATGCTGTCAAAACGTATAATGTGTTGGTGCGTGAAATTCAAGACGAGCGTCGATACCCGTGTTTTGTTATTGCTCCCTCTCCAGTATATCGACGACTGTTCGCTAACGATAGCACTGACGTAACTCCGTGTAGTTAGAACATTGTAATCTCTCCGTCTAGGTTCGGGCAATTTTTGTGCAGTGCGTCACTTTAAGTCTCTGAGCGGTGTTGAACTCGCACTCTTTCCTAGGTGAACTTAAGGTACCTGGAGATGGCAGACCCTAAAGTAAACTTCCTTCTCGTTGGAGTAACCAGGGCTAAGGTAAGTATCCTCCAATTATACAGTTGAGGAAGAGGGATGCAGACGGTAGGACCATGCTGAGTATCTTGACGTGACTTTGTTCAATGCGGACAGAGCAACGAAAGGTGCAACCTTTATTCGTTATTTTTACAGCGTAATGCTGTTAAGCGCTCATTCCAATAGCCGTTTTCGGTTGGCGATGGTGTCCGCCGCCGATGGTGTCCGGTGTACGTAGCAGCTGAGAAAAAATGTCACAGGCCTGCGCGCCACACGCAGCACAGTCACAGCGTAAGCTGGTGGAGCGGCTGAAAAGTAGCTCCAATTTCGGCACCATGCTCAACAAGGTCTTCGCGGCAATCGCCTTGTTTGACCAGAACGATCTCAACTGTCCGCCCGGCGTCGACGGCGAGCTGCGGCTTGTAATGCTCTCTGCACAGCAGTCTGCTGAGCCGGATGATGCCTGGTTGTAGCCGCGCACGTAGCACTCTGATTCGCTTCTTCAGCAGCGGTTCGTTCCTTGCGAGGAGACGCCATAACTTGTACCGAAGAGGTATCCAGAATACGTGGCACGGTACGTTGTTGTTGATGATTGTTTATTGGAATCGTCAAAACGGGCTGGTGACAAATAGTCACCTAGCCTAATTGAGTTAACCAGGTCCAATTACATGCAGCATGCAACTGCTATATGCAACTTAGTTGTCAGGCACGCTGTGGCCTTAACTAGATGGCACCACCATACTGGCGGAGGCTCGTGATCGCGTTCATTGCGCGCCTCGTCTGAATAGCATCTTGTCGTCTGCGGCTGCGCACCTGCCTACGGCGCGTTTATAGGGCTGTTTCCCGCTACCTGATAGCAAGCGCTTGCGTGGTTCAGTGGTAGAGTATCTGAGTTCCGCACAGCGGGCCCGGGTTCTATCTCGGCGGGAACCGGGTACTTTTTTTTCGCATTTTCGGCGATAGCGGTTGCGGTCACCGGACAACGTCAGCGGAGGCGGGGACAGACACCATCTCGAACCGAAACCGAAACGGCTATTGGAATGAGCCCATAATAGCTTACGCTGTAAAAATACACAATTCCCGACAGAACCGAATGCGGGCCGGGCGTCATATACTCTACCACTGAGCCATACCCACGATTCCTAGCTTGCGGCGGGAAAATACGTTATGAACGTGGCCTAGCCCACGATTAAAGCCCCTCTATACGAGTATAAAAAGTAGCGCCATTAGATCTTGCCGCCACCGCGCTCACCCCGGCGTTTCCTCCTCGCCGCCTTCTATCGCCCCAGCCTCCTCCGCTCCCCCATTGGCCAATCCTCATCACGTGGAAGCACGCGCTGCGCTTTTGTATATTCTTTTCTCTCCAGCGCGCTCCGACCGCCATTCTCGGACCTGTGCGACGAAAGTGCTGTACGCACAAACGGATCAAACGAGTTAGGGACAAGAACTTCGTTGTGATAACGTGCTGCTGAGCCTTCCGTTGCCGCAACCGACAAGGCGAGGGCAAAATGCTTTTTTTTTAACCATCCGGCGAGCGCAAACGCTTGCTGCACACTTGGTAATGCGCCGTCTCGCATCGTCGCGTTGCTGCTTCCAAAACGGCATTATTAAGGTCAGTTACTGACTGACGAAGCAAAATCGCGCCTCAAAAAATTAGCAGTGGCTTAGCTCCGCTTTGCCAGGATATAGGTAGCGTGAGCGAAGGTTCAGCTGGTTATTGTTAGCTTTCCTGGTTGTCTAGGGATTAGCTTGATTATCATGCTTACTGCTACTTCAATGACGGTATACGCATTACGTGACACATGTATATATATATTTTTGCTCAACGTTTGGTTGCTTATCTATTGCCGCAAAGACAGCTCGGTGGTCAGTGTAGTAACACGCTGCCGTCTCTATGGCCCCAACGCAGTATTTTGAATTTATTGTCTGTCTGCGATACACAACATCAATGGTGGTTCCCCATTGGGTCGTCTGTATAGTTGGAACACTGGCTAAGTCCAGGTTAAACGTGTCCTTCAAAGGAACACCACGAGAGTCTGGAGCACGATTGAAGTCACCAGCCACCACACACAGTTGTCTTGCCGCACGACTTGGTATAGACGTAGCCACTACGTCTATAGTGTCTTTACCTGAATTGTTCGGCGACACGTACACCGCTTCGATGACCACACCACTTTCGTCAAGCTGAACGGCACAGGCTTCAGCCTTGGGCACCGCTACGTTTGGTAGTTCACTGGCAGCACTACGGATCTGAACGACGGGAATCCGAGGCGAAAGTAAACGTTCGGCCACATCGTTCAGAACCGGTAGACCTGGTGGCATCGGCGGGTAACGATACCCATGGGTAACGCTAAAGAGTGGAATCTTCTGCTTAACGAGAAAGTTCTTGCACGTTGTACAAACCCGCGCCACGGTTTCACCCCACTCAGGCGGCGCCGCTAAACTCAACGTTTCACGCATGGCACTACTTACCGGCGTCAAGTCTTTCATGTGCCACAGTCTTTCACACACGTCGCACACATACCCAAACGGATTGTTTACGAAGTCCGTCTCGAAGGTCCGAGTCGCACTGGCGCTTTCGCTAAGTTCCACCGTACAGTCAGTCAATCGGCGAGCCTTGACGTCATCGACGGCGTCTTGTTGCTGCTGCTGCTGAGATGGTCGGGCACGTCGCTCAGCCTCCTGGCGACGCCGCTTTGCTAGGCGTTCCTCCCTTTGCTCCGGTGTCTCCGCAGCACGTTTAATGTAAATGTAATGTAAATTATAAGACACAAGGCACATACGTTTTGCACATGAATGTCTTTAAATCTTTACTCTGATGTTTTAAATTCCACTCTAAAACACGATGTGAGTACCGGGCCCTTCAGACTAAATAATTGTTGGGTTCTGATGAAAAGTCGTCTTGCGATCGAGAAACGTATTTATCTTACTAAGCGTGGATGCCTTAGTTCCTATTATTGAAGAAGCTTTTGCTCGCTATTTTTTTATTTTCTTTTTAAAGGGCAAGTGTGCACAGTTTTCTGCGTTCAGGCGTTATCAATTCCTCACCGAGAAAGAAATGTATGGTGATACATTTGGCTTATTCCTATAGCGGGTACTCGTGATTGTAGGCACCTAACGTACCTCTAGTTTATGCGCAATTAAAAAATTCGTTTAGTACCTGTCTTGATATAAAATATTGCGGTCACCAGCACTCGGTCTAGGTTGAGCGGCCGTTCTCTTTTTTCTTTCGGGACACACTCAGTGACTTTCCGGGGATTGAAAACAATAATGTCCCTTTAAGGCTTATCAACCAGCAAATAATTGGTGTGATCGATTGTCGTACTATGTCCGCCGTAATAATACGCCATGACGACGACACCCTAGTAGTCTTTAAAAAAAGTACTCCACGTTATCTTGTAAAATATTCTCTAGCACAGAGGTTGCCAGAGACAAATTTTATTCAAATCTGGATAACGCGAACCACTTGAGACAGTAAACAAACAGAGAACAAGCTCTAACACAAACATGTTTCAGTCGGTAGGACAGAAACTAAATAAATGAGGGATATCTGATTTATTCGTTTTAATCAATACATGATTCTCAGTAAAAGCGAAAGAAAAAAAAACAATAAACGTATTATTGGTAGTCAAAATTACATAACCTAAATGTCGAGCAGGCAAGGGGACTGAGGCACTTTACTCGTTCTTTTAATTGCGCAGCACTATTTGCCTACTTCGCTGAATCTGGTGTTTCACATCTGGGACGATTTCTTTGAGTCCCTGTAGGCGAACGAGTACATAGAGCTAAGACTGCATCAGAAACGTGAAGACAATTGACAGTGTACTGGCACCTTGAGCAGCGAGTCAATGCAATGCAATGCATTAGTGTCGGCTAAATAAATCCTCCATTTAGTTCTCGTTTGGCGTCAGTAATTCTTATTGGGTATTTACAATTCTGTCTCATTTTTAATATAAGAATAAAAACAATAATAATGGTATCGGCTCTCTACTATTTCATGGCATCAGTTTCATAGACATTCGCGCAAATCGAATATCGCGGTTATTCCTTCTGCATAACCCTAAAAAAATTTATTTATTCTTTCTTGTGTAAAAGAATCACGACTTCGCTGGAGTTAAGGAAGATAAGATTGAGGCAGGGGAAATGTTGAGCGGGCTACAAAATTACAAAAATGAAGGAAAAATACCAGGGAAACATGACGTTGTGTACCTTATGACCGGGTAAGTAAACAACGAACCTTATTTTTGTCTGTGTGTATATTTGCATTCTACGATCCAAAAAATGAGGAAGTTTCCGAAGCGGCGCATGCCTTCGGATTTATTCGAGATACAAGAAGAAAAGCAGTTATGACTTATAGTATTGAGCCTAGAATATCTATATGTCAAGATTTCAATTACATATTTTTACAGAAATTTTGCAATTATATTGCAGGTTTGACATGATCAAGTATGTTGATGGAAAAATGGATAGGGGTATTTCAGGTGAGTGGAGCGACCTTGGTTAAACGAGAATTGCACGGTGAAGGCGTTTTTATTTCATATTTAGGGCATTACCAAATAAAAAAAAAACTTGAGCTTTGGCATCGATCTGGAGCTGATGAGTATTTTCACGTGTAACCGCGGTACGGCAAATATTGAATTACAGATTAAATACTATCAATAATTTTAACAGGCTACCCCGTAAGTTAATAAAAACAGTGGCTAATGGTTTCCGCTCCCAAATTATAGAAACTTGATTGTTTCGCGTGCCTCGCGACTGGCCGCTCGGGGCACTTTGCGTGTATTTACGGGCTTGTTTCGCGCTGGGAAAAACACTTTCATGTAGCCTGTATTGAGCCACAGAAAGCTGTATCAGTAGTTTCTGATGTTGCTATACAATTTTCTTCTTGACACTTTTATCTAATTATAATATTTGAGATGTTGAATAATAAATCAACACTAATTATGCAATTAGGCGGAATGCAAAAAAAATAATAGGATTACCTCCAAGCGACGGCAAACAACATTATCTTGGTTCTGTCCAGCTACGTGGCATTTGTATAGTTTAATGCGAACGCCTTAAGTGGCTCGCTGCGCGATGGCCTTGAAAAAACGCGGTGTCTAGCCAACACCAGCTAGATAGCACAGGCCTACGCATTCCGATCTATGACGTTGTGGCGCCGAGCGACCACGTAGACCGGTAAAGTCTCAGGCTCTCGCGGGAGAGGAAAAACCGACATCCGATCTCTTAGCGTAGCACTTTTAATCTCATTCGGAACGCTAGCCTGCGCCGGTGCGCGCCAGCCGCTCGTGCCTCGTGTAGACGCGAGCGTCTACGTAATTCTCGTGCGACGCCGATGCTGCTGCCGCTACAACGTCATGCTACCTGGCCCGAAATTTACATTGCCAAGGCCGGCGTGACGAAAGCGGTGACGTCAAAATCACTGTTGCTTACGCGGGAGCATCATCATTAGATTCTATGGCAGTCGTGCCAGGTAGGATGACGTCATGGAGCGGAGTGCGTAGGCCTTGTGCTACCTGAGTGGTGTTGATCTAGCCCAGTGGTTACCAAAGATCACGTGACCTTCCGCGAGCGAGCGCAGGGTGGAGATGGGAACGAGCGGCGCGCGCACACAGGAAAAATTGGCTGTGGTTTAGCTTTGGTTAAACCTAGTCGAGTAGTGATAGCTACAGACCCCCAGCTGCGCTTAATCTTCGCTTGTAGTTAGACATGTTTCGGCACGTTCCTCTTGAGTCTCTTCAGCCTGCTGTCTCCTCTTCATTTCTACGGCAATCCCTGGCCTCCTTCAGGCTGGCCGACTTCTCACCCTCCATACTGCGGCCTCAGCTATGGCTGCGGCGACGCGAGCTATCACAGCTGCGGAGCCCAGGGCGTGACTTCATACAGAGGGCGCAGCGAGCGCCCCCAACGGCTAAAGCTTTACTATAGAGGCTACAAGGGTTCTATAGCTTTACCAACGGCAGGAGCCGTTGCCGCGCGGCGTCCGCGACGAGCCGAGTTGCCGGAGAATCGAGGCCCGTGGTGTGACGTCACACACAGGCCGCGGCGAGCTCGCCAGCTGTGGTGGTTGCCAGACAACGGCGGACGCGCGAATGTAGGAGCGGTGACCGCTATTGGATCTGCTTCGGTCGAAGGTTCATCCTTATCGCTGACACCAGTTATTATATCTGGTTGGCGTTGGTTGCGGGAGTTGGGGGGCGTTGAGACGGACTTGGGAGAAACAGGAGGGATTTATTTACATTATGTACAGTGATTAAAATACAAAGTAAGGAACAGTCATAAAGTGATCGACGGCCGGCAGCATCTCGGACGCTGTGGCCCGTGGCAAGAAGAGGTCGGTCTCATCTCCTCGATTTGTCGCTCTTTTTAACCCCTTCGGTCTCTCGGGGTCCCGTCATTTTTGGCCAATCGTCGAGCCAGCTCAGGTGTCGTCATTTTCCTCCCCTGGTATTGGCCCGTGCAAGTGTCGTCATATTCGGCCAATGGGGACGCCCCGAGGGCTTCATTGTCCGATGGCTGATTTACCTCCGGCTTTGCCTGCTCGCCTGGAAGCGCTCGGCTGAAGGAGACGGGATGTTCTCGGAACGGCCCAACAGAGCCGCAAAACCGCTTTGCACTTGACCAAGGCTTCCTTCCTGGAACCGTGCCAGCCTCCCGTTCCACTTTTGGGAAGAGTCAAGCAGGGGGAGAGACCATAGCTCGACGTGCGGTGCGTGAGGTAGGAGTCGCCAACCTGTCTGACGGGTCCGGTAGCGTGGTTGACGCGTCTCGGTGCACCATAATTGGAATGCGAAGACCTTTTTAAGGTGGTGGGGAAACTTGGGTGATTCCGGGAAAGGGTCCGTATCTAACACCGCGCGGCGACCGCGACGAGCGGTCACCACGCGGCGAAAACCTGGCGTAATGTAGCTATCACTACAAAACAGGTGTTGCGTCGCTGAGGTCCCACGGCGGCCGTTGTGGCGACAGTTGACTGCGAAGCGAGAGAGACGCCGATGGAGGACGCTCGCCCGGGGCCTAGCCGATTGCGCGGTAAGCCTCGGAAGTACGCTGGGGCCTCGGATGCTCGCCAAGCGAGAAACGAGGTGCGACGTGCGAAGCGGCGGCAGCAAGGCGTTCGACCGCGACTGCTGCTTTCCCCTGCTGAGAGGAGGCAACGTAAAGAAGTCTGACCCCTCACATCGTATAATTTAATGCATTGCCAAGTGTGCAGCAGGCTTTCGCCTTCACATATGTTACAGGAGTGTAAAGGCTGTTTCACATGATGCGATTTTCATCGCGCCGGAAGTGCGATTTCCGTCGCATGCGAGGAAAATCGCAGTGCTGTCCCTGCGATTTTCAGCTGCGACCAATCGGTTCGTCGCAGCGTTACAACGTCGCAGCGTTCGCTGCGATTTTCCGTCGAATTTACGCTGAGAGCTATTTTGCGGTTTGGTTTGGGAATTGGCGTCAGTCGCTCAACACAGTCATTAGATACTTTTCTGTCTATAAATGTTGGCTCAACAAGCCTCGAACAGCGCAACTAATTGAGCGGAACTACTACGCCATAAACATCCTTGCCTTTCCTTGCTTCCCTCTCTCTACTTACTGTAAAAAATTTGCAACAATGTGAAAAGCAAGCAAACACCATGGGTGAAAAAGAAGGCCACTCATAGTCAAATGTCACTGCATTGCATTGAATGCGGCCGCGAGCCGTATTTCGAAAATCTCATTTTCTTATCAAAGTACTGAGATGAACGTGCTCGTCTCGTGTCATAGGCCTATGACATCCGCAATAGTGGAGAGGCATGTGTCAGCGTACGCTCCATTTCCCTTCTTTCGATGGATATATCGTACCTGAGTTGCTAATTTGAAGTTAGATTCTGCACATGCTCCTTGTGATAGTGGCTGTCTACTTATGTACGACGACTGAAGCAATAAACACGCATGGTTGTTAGTCAGCACCCCTGCCTATGCTCTCCCTTCGTCCTGTTGTTCAGCGTGGTTTCGTTTTCTCGCAAACACCTTGTTTTTATAAGCAGTAGATAACACATTGAACAAAAGCACATCAAAACTGCGCAGTGAAGTCAGCCGGTTGCATCCCTTCCTGTGAATGATAGCATCTTTTCATGTGTAGGTGGTTCTTCCATGTCCACAGCTCATAAAGTGTGCAGACGCATCACGAGGCATAGGCCGTGCCCAACAAGGTGGATGCAATGTTGTTAATGAGTTTGCGATTACATGTGTTACTGCATAAACTCGTATAACCATATCTCATCATTCCTCAGCCGACCTTTCTCTGACTCATATTCATCACAATTTTACTCAGCCCAACTTGCTGTGATTCATATTCACCAAAATTATACTCAGCCGAGCTTTCTCTGACTCATATTCATCAAAATTCTACTCAGCCGAGCTTGCTCGGACTCATGTTAATGAAAATTATACTCAGCTGAGCTTGCCCAGACTACCACTTGACAATATTCACCAAATGTTTACTCAGCCTAGCTAGCCCTGACTCATATTCACCAAAATTCTACTCTGCCAGGCTCATACGAACTCAGCCTCATGGTTAGGTCCAAGTCTTATTAACCTGACGTTTGAGTGAGTTCACCGAGCTATGTATGCATTACATTACGTGACCTGTGCGGTGCACAAGCAAACATTGCATGAGTACGTGTTGCATCGGATGAAATAACGACAACTGAGCTTGCATTGTAGTTACTTTTAAAGAATTTATATGACCCTTGCGTGAAAGGTTCTTCTCATGTCGATTCCAGCAAGTGCATTGGATCTGCATCATATTTCTTGCCAATGCTGCTGGCTCTCTTGGTCATTACTGGGTGGCAACATTTTGTGCATTTCAACAAAGTTGAATAAATAACTGTGGTGCAATATATTAAAAAAATGCTTGCATCATTGCAAGTACAACAACCAGAACATGATACAAACACATGCTCATAATAAGATGCATAGCAATGCTAAATACATGAACCGACAGAACCAGCTGGCCGCCACCTATTGCAGAAAAAGGCACAGGACAACACTGCAGTGGGACCACGTATATAATCATTCCACTTGCCAGGTGCATGGACTATAGGTGAAACTAACGTGGAACTTAGCATTTACCTTGAGGTAGCAGCTATGGACGCTGTTCCATTCCGCAGCTGGCCACTCAATCACTTAAGTGTGTTCAGTCTGTACTTGTAATTAGCCATACTATTTATTCTCTATATCTTGTAAATTTAATTAGGTCTCCTAAAACATTTGACATTGTTTGGATTTCGAGACTTGCGAAGATAACAGTTTGTTCCATTCATGTTCATGATGCAAGCTCATACAAAAGCTTAGAGATATTGTCAGTACCCCTCACTTTCTCTCAGAACAAGTGTAGTATGTTATTGTCATTCAAGCAGCTTTTCGACAGCAAGAAAGGGAATCAGCTTCCCCTATTTTCAGCATTGGGTTAATGCAGGTAATTCAGGGAGGCATAAAGCCTTGCTAATGCAATCCGTTCGGGAATACCATATTATATTGTACCTACACCCTTTCCTAGCACTTTCTTATTTTGGTCAAATAATCTAGTTTGGAATGGCTCCCGTTAGCATGCTCTAACATTGATCTAACGCAGTTTAAGTACATGACTAGCTTAACAGATTGGGATGCTGGCTTTGATTTCCAGGAAAGGAACCATAGCACTTGCTCCTGTCGCATATGGTTTTGATTATCTGGGGTTTTCAGCCCCACTCTTAATATAATGTGCTGAAGCAGGTACAAGCGCGCGCATGCCATTGGCAGGTAGTTTCAACAGCTTCTTACTTTACGCTTGCCACTACGAATACAAAATTTTAGCGTTCTATTTTGTTATTAAATAAACAAACAAACGTACTCCTAACAAAGTATTTATTGTCTGCCGTGGGGGTACGCAGCTGCTTTACGTACTGCAGCATACTGACTTATACTTGTTGATACACACATCCTACACACATCCTATGATGAACACATCCTATGTGAAGACAGAAAAAATTATTACTATTATTTTTAGGGCAATATGTGTTGTAATCAAGGCACAAATAACAAAACGGAGCATGATATGAAAAAACTATGTCAACGCGTTGTCAGCAGCGCAAAAAAATTACGAATAGTCATTGACAACCTCTACGATTGTTAACTCCTTAAAAAATGACTAAATGCTGCAATAATCAAATAACGACGCTCAATGACGCATGGTACATTTTTCTTGCTTCTGTGACGTTTGCCTGAGCAGCAGGGCGTCTAAGAGAATCAGGAACCTGATTATATCACGGCCAAACCTAAACCTAAAATGTGGCCTTCATATGTAGATCGCGTAATTATTTTTCTTGCGAAGCACTGTAGTGTACGAACCGTATATTGCAACCGAGTTTTGTACGAGCAGTATTATCGTAAATTTTAGGACGTGCATATATAGCAGCAGTCTGCCTTGGAAATGGAATCGGCGAGGGTGAAGACACGGCCCCTACCTACTCCGGAGTCAATACGCTGGCCCACGAGCTAGCCCATTCGTAAGTATATTTTGCCGCGGCAGCAGTGAGAACATCAGTTGCTATTTAAAATTGTCATGTCATTTCTTTCTGCAGGTTAGGGTCACCTCATGACGAAACCCCAGAGTGTCCGTGGGCCGAGGGATATCTTATGAGTTACGTGGACGGAGGACTAAAGAAGTACAAGCTTTCCCGGTGCAGCCAACAGAAGATAAGACAAAATGCCAAGTAAGCAGCGGTACATGAATATTTTTCAAATGATATGTGACCTGTAGTAGGCAAGCGAGATGCTCATTATATGTAAATGCGCTGCTTGTGTAAATAAATAACAGAAGGAATCAACCACTGTCAAAGTTAATTTGTCAAAAGCAATATTGTCAATATTCTTGAGAGTTGCCAATAAATTAACGGACTGAAAGGAGCTGCTGTGGCATCACATTTATTATAAAGCTCTTTGGTAGATGATACCTCAATTCGCATATTCATGAGACACAAGACAAAGGGAAATCCGCGGCAGATGCAACGCGCTTGTTGGCATCAAAATTAGTCAAACCTTTCTTCAAACGTTTAAAAAAAGTCGCAGTTTCGCCCGAAAGGCGAGGCGTCGATTGCGATAGCAAATTAGTGGACAGCTATACGAAGTAAGGATAGTAGTTTTATCTGCCGTAAAAATTTTTAAACATACACATACTAACTAAATGAAGAAGCATGCTGCACAAGCAAACAGCAAGAGTGCCCAGCACAGTACACACAAATTAACACCACGACCCTCTCGTCGAGGTTGCGTGAGGCTCTGCGGAGCTCCGCCCTCGACGACCAAACCTGGGCGACCCAACACGCCTGTTAGGCGGCGGCGAAGCAAGCCCTCGACCTCCCCTCATGGGAGGCTTAGGCCCGGCCATCATAAAGTGCTGGTTCCACAATAAAAGTTTATTTCTCCTCCTCCTCCTCCTCGAATGCTGGGAGTCTTCGAGCATTTATTAAGATAACTTAGTCGCCATATTCAATCTATCTCTTCTGTCTTATTGTAGGTGTGGATATAGATGGAGATCTTTTGCAAATACTGGCTTCTTCCCTTCCTTCATAGCCCTGGTATCCTTCTCCATCACCCGCCGCGGTGGCTCAGTCAGCTAAGGCGTTTCGCTGCTGAGCACGAGATCGCGGGATCGAATCCCGGCCGCGGCGGCCGCATTTCGATGGAGGCGAAATGCAAAAATGCCCGTGTACTTGCGTTGTAGTGCACGTTAAAGAACCCCACGTGGTCGAAATTAATCCGGAGCCCTCCACTACGGCGTGCCTCATAATCAGAACTGGTTTTGGCACGTAAAACCCCAGAAAGAAGTGATGTTCAATAATCCCTGTCTTGCGATAGCTGATGCCAACTTGCGCCTGCAAATTTCCTAATTTCATGACCCTTCTTAATTTTCTGCCGTCCTCGACTCCGCTTCCCTTCTTGGCACCCATGTTGTAACACTAGTGGTCAATCGGTGATCGGTGCTACGCGTAACTTTGCCTCCCCAGCACCATTTTTTCTCTTAATGCCAACAATAATATCGGCTATCCCTGTTTGCTCTCTGATCCACACCGCTCCCTTCCTGTCTCTTAGCTTTACCTTGCGTGATGATAATGATGGTGGTGATAGTGACATGCTCTAGGAAGAAAGCTAAAGCCTTAGAGGAAAGACATATGTGAGTCATAGTTTCGCAAAATTTGCGGTGTATCATTATGTCATTTGGCGCATGCGTCTGGATTAAACATACATGAGCTCTCGCTACGAACTTATGCATATTGTTACTCCGTGAAGCGTTTATTTAAATCTGCAGGGCAGATAAATCGGAACGCTTGGCGTGTTTCAAGCCCGGTACAAAAGCAACCAGCCGAACTTCGTCTTCCTTCTCCACCGACAGTCCCCGTGGTCATTCGCGCTCTTTCTGCCCTCTGTTATGAGAGCTCGTGACATTTCCCCGTTGGCAGACGAAGCCCGCCGGGCAAGGCAGTCAGTCGTTCGTGGATTGCAAGGCTTCAGGCGGGCAACGTGAGTGACTTCGGTTTTGGCCGAGTGTCGTCCAGTGCCCGTGAGGCGTGCAATGCGATAGTTGACCTCGCTGAGGCGTTCAAGTATAACGTAAGGCCCAACATAGTGGTCCAAGAACTTCTGGCACAAGCCACGCTTCCGTAAAGGCGTCCAGAGCCACACAAGGTCTCCAGGATCGAAATATACATGTAGGCGACGACCGTCGTAGCGGATATTTGACCGGTCCTGCAAGGCCAAGGTGCGTAGCCGAGCAATGCGTCGCGCTTCTTCTGCTCGACAGAGGACCTTGGTAATAGAGTCATTGTCATGAGCGAAGTAGGGAAACATGGTGTCGAGTGTGTAACGAGGCGGACGAGCATAAAGGAGGAAGAATGGTGAGTAACCAGTGGTCTCGTGTCTCGCAGTGTTGAAGGCATAGGTGACAAAAGGTAGGATACTGTCGCAGTTCTTATGTGCGGAATCGAAATACATCGACAGCATGTTGGCAAGCGCTCTGTTGGTACGTTCGACCAGACCATTGGTTTGTGGATGGTATGGCGTCGAGTGGCGGAAGCTAGATGAGCACAGACGAAGGGTCTCTTCGACAACGTCTGCAGTAAATTGTCTCGTACGATCGCTGATTATAATGCAAGGAGGCCCATGTCGGAGAATAACGGAATATAACAAGAAAATAGAAACTCCTGTTGCTGTTGCCGATGTCAGCGCTGTCGTCTCACAATAATGGGTGAGGTGGTCTACACACACAATAACCCAACGATTGCCATTGGAGGATCGCGGGAAGGGGCCCAGGAGATCTATGCCGACTTGTTCAAAAGGGGCGCTGGAAGGCGGAACTGGCTGAAGTCGACCATGCGGTGTGTTTGTAGGTCGCTTGTAACGCTGGCATTCGGTGCAACTGGCGACGTACCGCTCGGTATCGTGGCGCATCTTGGACCAGTAAAAACGTTCTTGAGCACGGTAGAGTGTTCGTGTGGATCCCAGATGACCTGAAGTGGGATCGTCGTGCATGCCACATAGCACTTGAACGCGGAGACTCTTGGGCACAACTAAAAGGTAGCGCGCGCCAGTGGTCGAGTAGCTCTTCTTGTACAGGACGCCGTCATGTAGGCGAAAACGGCTATTTCCAAAAGGCTCGTGTGCGGCCGCGAAGAGTGGCTGCAAGCTCTTGTCCCTCTGCTGTTCGGATATGAAGGTACCCATATCAGGAAATTCGGGAGATACAAAAGCGATGTATTGGTCGAAGTTGTCAGCGTCGCATTCAGTCGTCGGCAGTGGCATCCGAGAGAGACAGTCAGCATCAGCGTGTCGTCGACCGCTCTTGTAGGAAACAACAAAATTGTACTCTTGTAGGAGGAGAGCACAACGCGCAAGTCGACCAGACGGGTCCCGCAGATTCACAAGCCAGCACAGTGAATGATGATCCGTGACTACTGTGGTGCCCGTAGAGGTATGAACGAAACCGTTGCACCGCGAAGATGACCGCCAAGCACTCTTGCTCGATAACTGTATAATTGCGCTCAGAGCGACTCAAGGAGCGGCTAGCGTACGAGATCTCGTGCTCAATTTCACCGATGCACTGAACAAGCACAGAGCCGATGCCAACACCACTCGCATCGGTGTGAACCTCTGTTGGTGCTGAGGGGTCGAAGTGGCGAAGAATAGGCTGCGACGTCAAGAGGAACTTTAATTGACGAAACGATGAGTCGCACTCTATGGTCCATTCAAAAGGAACGCCTTTCTGGAGAAGGCGCGTGAGAGGATGGGCCACGTCAGCAAATCTGGGAATGAATCGGCGAGAGTAGGAGCATAAGCCTAAAAAACTTCGCCATTGATTGACACTGTGAGGTTCCCTAAATGCCTCTACAGCCGCAGTTTTTTGTGGATCTGGTCGGATGCCTTCTTTATCGACCTGATGTCCCAGCACAATAGATTGTCGCTCCCCAAAATGACACTTCTTGATATTGAGGACCAGGCCAGCCTTCTCCAAGCAGTTCAGCACCAACTCCAGACGCTTGTTATGCTCACTAAATGTTCGGCCGAAGATCACAACGTCGTCCAGGTAGCACATGCAAACTTCCCATTTCAAGCCATGCAGTATAGTGTCCATGAACCGTTCGAACGTTGCGGGCGCGTTGCACAGCCCGAAAGGCATGGCGTTAAATTCAAACAATCTGTCGGGCGTTACAAATGTAGTTTTTTTCCTTATCCTCAATGTGCATAGGAATCTGCCAGTAACCTGACCGCAGATCAGCACAGGAGAAGTACGAGGCCGCATAAAGGCAATCGATCGCGTCGTCTATTCGCGGAAGCGGGTACACGTCTTTTTTGGTAACGTTGTTTAGGCGTCGGTAATCAACACAGAATCGCCACGTACCATCTTTCTTTTTCACCAATATCACTGGGGCTGCCCAAGGGCTAGATGACTCTTGAATGACTCCTTTGGTTAGCATTTGTTCGACTTGATCACTGATTATCTTGCGCTCTGCGGGTGACACGCGATAGGTTTTTGTCGAATCGGTTGAGCAGATCCTGTGTTGATGCGGTGGCGAGTTCTAGACACAGGGATCGATGTCGGGCCGTCGTGCAGCGTGAAGTCGAATACTGAGGAGTGTTTCACAAGGAGCGCCACCAACGCATCACCACGCTTATGGTCACTGAGTGATTTAGCGACCATGGAAACGAATTTTGAGTCCACAGGGTGGATGTTACTGGTTTCTGCTATGTCCGGAAGTTCTGTAAGCACTGCCATGGGTATCGGCGAGTCTTCTTGAAATGTGGCCAGCTTTAAGCGTTGAGGCAGCACCGCCGCTTCAGTAGAACAATTTATCACCCATAGTCGTGTGCGTCTATTCAGCACCGATACCATGCAATGAGGAACCAACACGTTTTTCTTTAGGCAGTTCACATGTACAGGGTTCACTGCAGCATCGAACGGGTTGCGAGTAGAACAAACAACTGAAACACCCATCGCGGATAAAGCGGGCACAACGGTATCCTCGGAGACGCAAAACACACTCTCTTGGTTGGGTGAGTCTTCCAAGATCACAGATGAAGCACTTTCGCCCACACTGAGTTCTCAGTCAACAATGGCACCACACAACTGTAAAAAGTCGATCCCTAGAATCACATCGTGGGTGGAACGAGGAAGGACAATAAACTCAGTGTTAAAAACTCGACCGCCTAATGACACATCCACATTACAAACTCCGACCGGATATAATGAGTCACCACCCACTCCACGAAAACTTGTGCTCTGGTCCCAACGAAACATGACCTTGCGTCCCAGAAGACTTTTAAGCAGCACACTCATGACAGAAACAGTTGCACCCGTGTCGACTAAAGTCATGGTAGACACACCGTCAAAACAAACATGAACCCTATTTTTCAGCATGAAAATAGTTGGAGGTATCTCAGTCGGCAGCACAGATTTTCCAGCGACCTCATTACATCGGTCGCGCTGGCTAGTTTTCCGGCGGGGGTGACGGGAAGCGGCGCCGCGTTGAAGATGACAGGATGCGCCGCCCGGGAGATGGTGATCGATACGCTCGGAAAGCTGGTGGTGGTGTCAGGGTGCGGTCGGAAGCAAGCGAACGGTTTATTTAGATTGCAAACAAGCGCTCAGCAAGCATGTACATATGCAAGTGAGAACCAACGTTTAATTGCAATACTGTCAATTTCGTATACCTCAATCGAATATTACGTTGTAAGATTTATTACGGCAGGCAAATTTTTCGGAAGCATGTAACAGTCGAACTTAGTCAAATACCATCGTCAGAGCATTTCAGTACTGAGTGATGTGGCGAACCACATCGCCAGCGCAGTTATGAAGAAGAGAAGACGACGAAGAGGTTAGACAGAAGAATGTAGTAATAAATGGGTTCTACGTACAGTACCCTAGTGAAATCTTTACATTGGCGCAGTCGAAAGCAGGAACCTGTGAAGAAGAAGATGAACGTCGTGTTCAACGAGGGACGAACCACCAGCAAGGGCTACAGAGCAAGTGACGAACAACATGTCAGGCCACTGGAGGACATCACCACGCCTGATGTTCTGCGGAGCGTTCCAAGTGCCTCCGGGTTTACGGCTGACGACCCCGTCACTAAAGGTATCGTTCCTGCCTGCAATGAACAAGACAAGTCCGAAACTTGTTTTAAAGGAGCCATCTCAGCTCGTGAAACTGAACCAGCTGTAGTGCCGCTGGACAATGATATAACTGTTACGAACGCACTACTTGAGCTTCAGCAATGCCAGATGAGGCAACCACAGCGGCTGGTAGATCTTCTTGTTGCGCTATCAAGATCTAGAAGCAAGAGAGAACAGCTTTTCTTGAAACCAGACATATTTGATGGAAATTCGTCCGGTGTACATACCTGGCTTCATTTTTATGAGTACGCTTGCTCCAGGAACCAATGGTTAACTGACGAGGATCGCATACAGAACATGCGGATATTTCTGTGTGGCAATGCGCGGAAATGGTACGATCTTCGGTTCACTTCACAGTTGAGCGAATCGTGGGATGAGTGGAAAGAGAGTTTCTCTCGAGCATTTAAAAAGAATCCCGTGGAACTTTGGAATAACGCCATATTCTACAGACAGAAGGCAGTTAACATCAGAGAATATGTGTTGGAAAAATGGCATTTAATTTGTACAGCCGAGCCAAAACTTCCAGAATCGTCTGTTATCGCCCTCATTATACACGGTATGACAGAGAGTGCCAGAAACAAGTTCTAGCTAGGTCGCCAAGCACAATGGACCAATTGCTTGAGTCACTGGCGTACATTATGACCCCAGATGTTAATGTACCATCAAATAAGACAAGGGTCACAACTCGAGACCAAGCGATAACTACACATGATGCTCGGTACCCCTTCAGCAGTCATACCTCCGAAAGTCAAGGCACCACCGAACCTCACCATTACGCTGAAGAAACGGTGTTCCTTGTTAAATCAGGCGTTTTAATAGTGCCGATGCTTATAAACAGCAGAAACATGTCAGCATTGATTGACACTGGTGCTTCCGTAAGCCTAATTAATGAAAATATTGTGGATTCCTCCAGCATCATTTCCGGGAAGTCTATTCGTGTGTGTAGCTACGATGGTTCATCTCGGGAATATCATAAATGGACAAAAACAGCTCTTGAGTTCCAAGGTCAGAAGTTCAAGGTGGAAGCACTCGTCGTGTCAGCGGTGGACTTCGACTTTCTTTTATCGCGGCCCGATATGAGGATCATGAAGATTAACATATTATGGAATGACGAGGTGCCCATTGGAGAACCTGAGCAAGATACGTCTTGGACTGAAACACCCGACGAACGAAAGCTATCTTGCGCGGAAGACGTGCCGTTGAAGTTCCCCGAACTAATATGCATTGGGCCATATCCCGAAGCCACAACAGCGATTGAGGTGCCGTTCTTGTTGCACGGACAGCACAGTCGTCAGAAAAAAGCCATATAGCCTCAGCCATGAAAAGAAAGTATGGTTAAGGCAAGAACTTCAAGGCATGCTAGACGCAGGGATCATTAGGCCATCGACATCATCTTTTGCTTCCCCTATTACCATTGTACCGAAGGAAGATGGATCATTCCGACTGTGCACTGATTACCGAATGATAATCAAGCAGACTGATCTTTTTCCATACCCGATGCCTAGGATAGATGATATCATTGATGAGACTGGAGGATGCGAATGGTTTTCACGTATAGACTTATGCAAGGGGTACTGGCAAGTGCCATTAAAAGAAGAAACTAAGAAATTCACTGCCTTTGTCACACCATTCGACATCTACGAGTATAATCGGTTACCATTTGGCTGGAAGAATTCTGGGTCGTGGTTCCAAAAGATGATGAACGAAACACTGAGCAAATTCATTGGAAACTTTTGCAATGTGTGTGTGGATGATATCATCGTCTACTCCAGGACAAAGGAAAACCATGAGGAACATTTGTGTAAAGTACTTCAGGCTCTAGGCGCCGCAAGACTTAAAATTAACATGAAGAAAAGTGAGTTTTTTTGCAATAAGGTGGTTTTCCTCGGTAGGGTGTTTGACAGTAAAACGAAAAGCACCAAGGAAGAGAGTGTGCAACGCATCAAGAAGATGGTGAAGCCGTATGATGTTCATTCCCTCCGAGTGTTTTTGGGACTGGCGGGCCATTTCCGTGCATTCATAAGAGACTATGCCAGAAAGACGAAATGTCTCACTGCACTGACCCAAAAGGGTGTGCCATTTATGTGGTCAGAAGAATGCGAGAATTGCTACACCGAGCTTGTCCGCATCATTTCATCAGACCCTGTATTAATGCTCCCTGACTTTAAGTTGCCCTTTGAGCTATATACCGACGCATATTATTATGGAGCAGGTGCCATACCCTATCAGCGTGATGCGACAGAACGCCAAGGAAAAGAACTGAGGGTAGTAGGTTACTACTCTTGCACTTTTACGAAAACACAAGAAAATTATGCAACTACGGAGAAGGAAGCACTGGCAGTGGTGATGGCCTTGCGATATTTCAGAAGCTACTTGGAAGGAAACCACTTCAAGCTGTTCACAGACAACCAGGCGTTGACGTACCTGTTAGAGCTATCGCAGCCGAAGGGCAGAATAGCTCGATGGGTTAGCGAAGTACAACAATTCAGCTTTGACGTCATACGTCGCCCGGGACAGAAACATCAAGATGCCGATGCCCTATCTCCACTCCACGTGCCGCACGAAACCCCAACTAGAAATGTAAACCTGTTGCAGCTTTGGGAAGGCAGCCAGGAGATGGAAGTAAGAAATGGAAAATTGCACGTTCCGGAGACCAAAGTGCCGACAGTCCTGAAGCTTTACCACACCAGTCCAGAGTCAGGAGGGCACGACGGATTTTGGAAGACATACCACAAAATAGCCCAGCGATTCACTTGGAAAAACCATGAAAGAAGACATCACAAATTATGTGAAGACTTGTCATCAGTGCCAGCTTGTTAAAGCCAACTACAAGCCTAGAGGCAACAGGATGGTCTTGCCAGAGTATTCCGATATCCCATTCGAGGTTGTTCATCTTGATTTCGCTGAAGTCAAAAAGAAGGGGGAGGGAGTTAAGAAGACGCAAGCATTTCTTGTCGCCGTAGACGAGTGCACGCGTTTTGTCGCCGCCAAAGCTGGGAAAGAGGACGCAAACTGCGTGATATCATTGCTGGAACGAGAACTCTTCAAGAACGTCAGAGTCGTCGTCGCAGACAATGGCCCAGCCTTTAAAAGCGAGAAAGTAAGACTTTGGGCTGAGAAAAGAAATATCACCCTTCGTTTCCCAGCACCTTACCATCCGGAAGCGAATTCCCTTGCAGAGCGAATGATAAGGGACTTGAAGATGTACATACGATTATACCCCGAATTCAAAGGGGGCTGGAAATGCGCCTTAGAAGGAGCCGTAGCGCATCACAACAGATCGTATACAGCGGGCCTGGGATGCAGCCCACATTTTGCGGCGTTTGGCACGAGTTCATGGCTGCCAGCTGATCACGAATTGGGTTTAGTGAAACTAATTGATCTGAAGGAACATCCCAAGACTTCTCAGCAGCGACAAAGATATAGAGTGACAATGAAAAAGAATTTTGACCGCAGACACAGCACAAAAATGCCGGAGATTGAACCAGATTCGTGGGTTCTGGTTCGAAAGGGACTTGATTCGAAAACGCCCTTTACAGGACCTTACTATGTCGTCAAGACAGCCAGACAGCAAGGACTCCTGAAGACAATATACTACCAAGGACCCACTGAAAAAGTTGAAAAGGCTTCAATTGGGAATGTGCTGCCGTATTATCCTCGTGGGGACCAAGATAGCCGATTGGGAGTGTGTGGCGAACCACATCGCCAGCGCAGTTATGAAGAATAGAAGACGACGAAGAGGTTAGACGGAAGAATGTAGTAATAAATGGGTTCTACCTACAGTACCCTAGTGAAATCTTTACGAGTGATATAATTGAAATAATATTACGATGAGCCATATTTAAAGCGCAATCTGTAATGTGGTCAGCCATATGTATTTTAAGCACAATAGCATGCACATATGACAGAAATATGTGGACTTTTAACTTCTTACTTGGTGGGCAGTTTAGGGAAGAAAATGTGGATCTAGCTTCAAGAGACCACTACAATGGTGTTACGACTCAAAATGTGCTGATATAGCAGAAGCGCATTAAACCAGCCCTTTGTGGGAAGAGTAATCATTTGTAAATAATTGTCCACTCTAAAGTGACATGGGTTTTACTGTCAGACAACGACTGGTATTTTAACCTAAAACCAGATAATCTAGATTCATCTAGTCAAGTATTAACTGCCCCTTTTCTGTCAATTGGCAAAGTTGTTATCATGCATATGCCTACCCGGGCTGGAAATGACGTTGTTTCATCGGCCGGCGTTTCTTATGTTATTGCCAATATTCCTGAGAGTGGCTTCTTTTTTCTCGCAGAAAACTTTCCAAAGAATGCATTAGTGTGCTGAACGAGAAGAACTATATGACCGACCACAAGAAATTTCCAGGACAAACAGTACGAGTGGCGTATTTCTGCAAGAAGGCCATACGGAAACATGCAAACGGGAAAAAAATCTTCGTAAAAGACGTGAGATATCAAAAAGAGCATACTTTCTCTTGATAAAACGCTCATAGGTTGCAACCAATGGGTTTTGTTTGCACATCTATTAACTCTATTCTGGTGACGTCCTATTCCTTTAAAATCAGGCTGCTTTTAATGATTTAACAAACTCTCGCCAACCACAGCTAGATAAGAACCATGAGCTAACAAAGCCAAAAAAAAGAAAGTCTTTGCCATCAATTTAACCCTTTAGTGAATAGGCATATAAAAACCCAGAAAACAATATTTATTTTCTATCTAAATCTGCAAAACACATCAAGAAGAATCATAATGAACAAAAAGAAAAAAAAAATTATGAAAATACTTTCTGCAATGAGGGAAAAACCCCAGGCAGAAATCTGGAAGTCGGCTTCACCCCAAGCCACCTAAGGCTTCGTTTTTAAATTGTGTAGACAGCTGTCATCATATGTGAACCATAGGTACACACTTCAATTCCTTTACATCCATGTGTGACATCAGCGCAGTTGTATATCTTGCATCGGCCTGTCTCCTCTGACCTTGCTTGCAAAAGACAGTGAGTTGTGTGCCAAACTCCTTATTCCTGTTCCTGCCCTAAACCAACAAATGACGCTTGCTGCCTGTCATTCAGTGTTGGTCGAATACATTTAGCCGAAAATTTCGCACTCAATATTAAAACACTCCAAGAAAGAAATAAAAAATTACTCCATCTCCCGCTGAAGGGAACCATGTGTGGATGCGAAGCAGCGGGGAGATGGTTAGCTTGAGCGGGAGATGGTTTCGCGGCAGCGGCCCGAGCGCTCATCGCGGCGCTGCACAGGAGAGAGAATGAGGCGCGTGCGCTCCGTCATTTTCATACCGCGGAGCTACCGTGGCGCCCCCAGCGGAGTATGCACCTGTCGCACCACCTGTCGTGCGCGCCGCTCCGGATTCCTAGAGGAGAGAAAGGGGGAGCGCAGGAGAGGAGAGAGAAGGGGAGGGGACGCGCATGCGCTGTGGGGGTGTGGGACGCGGGCGCCGCTCCGTAGAGGATTCCTAGAGGAGAGAAAGGGGGAGCGTAGGTGAGGAGAGAGAGGGGGAGGATGCGCATGCGCTGTGGTGGTGTGGGACGCCGCGGGAGGGACGGACAAAGCCCCCGCCATAAGATGCTTCGCATCTAAAAATATCTGGCATGTTGCCTGAAGGCAACACTTGGCAGTAATAGGTTAAAGTAAACTTTGTACTCCAGTTATTTGACTTAAAAACAGCTCTCCATCAGCAGAACGCACACATCATCTCTTGTCTGTGCCTCATTGGTGGCGGAATTGCACTCTCACCTTTTATTTCTTAATTAAAAAGTACTGACACGTGTTTTATATGGTACTTAAATTCTTTTACATGCTTCTGTGACTGAAAATGATCACACTTTGCAAGTTTCAAAGTGGTATGCATTTATAAAGCATTGTTGTTTGATAAAATGTACTGTGATCAAGTTGTATGATTAATGCATGCAATGTAAATGTATTGGCAGGAGTCAATGGCAGTAGCACTCGGCTCCAAATTGTTTTTCTTCAAACTTCGTACAGATACACTCGAGGTGAAAACCAATGAAAGAAGGGTAGTGTTTGAACCATGGAGAACGCACTGTTTCGTATGTCGAAAACTTGAAACCATAGAGCCCGTCTTCCTGGAGTGGTGGAATTTTGAAAAACATATTTTCCTCTGGGCTTGGCGAAAGGGTCGCCAAGTTTCTGGAAAAGAGTATGAAGTAAGAGGCGCCATTCCCCGAGCGCCTGAGTAGTTTTGAGCCACTTATGCTCATGAAAGAGTTCTAGTCTTACGTCAGCCTAATAATGGCTGACGTTTGGCTAAACTTCTACAGTGACCGATCAGCATCTCTACTTGGCCATGTGTGCGTCGTACCATCACAGGTAGCCTGCAATGCAGGTAATAAAACTTCCTGCTGAACCCATCTCAAAATGAATGCCGACAATAATGCGAATAGCATAGGCAATGTAGCGACACAAGGCCGTGCCACTGCAAAGAGGCGTTATGTGTGCATCAGGCCTTCATGCAGCAGGGTTTCACTTGCGCGCCTCCCTCTGGACATGCAGCGCCATATAGTTGCGCCGCCACGAAATCCTCGCGTGGCGTGTTTATTGAATACGTATTTAGAGAATGTTGTCGTAGTATTGAAGTTTAGAGACATATGACGCGTTTTCGACTCAGCGCTGCACCGAATAATTTTTTTAGTGATTTTTTGCCATTGACATACCTACTGGTACATACCCCGTGACCCAAGTTGGCGTCAAAGAGGCTGAGCACTTTAAGTGAGCGCTTATTGGTTGGTTGAGCAAAATCGAAAGAGCTGATTGGCTGGTGAAGCACTACGTCACGTGAAAGGGATAGTATCGCCAAAAATGATCGTCGGAGAATGCGGCCAATGACACATGCCCAGTGCTGGGTACGCTGTGACCCAAGTTGGCTTCAAGAGGTTCATGGAAGGGCAACACATATCCAGAGTCATATAAACGGTGACCCAAGCTGGTCCGACGTTTGTTTCGAACCCGGTTTTCCCACTTCAGTGCAGCCCAATGCTCTGCCCACTGCGCAAGAGACTCGCCAGTAACCCAAGTTGGCGGGAAAAGGATTACATAGAACGACAGTCCCCTGAAAGTGTGTGAAGCCCCCCCCCCCCCCCCCCCCCCCCCAAGAAAAAAAGAAAAAACATGCTACTCGCATTAAAATTCATCCCTCCTTGCCTAGCCTGTGATTGCGATGGAGCGGATACCGAATCGGACAGCTATTCTTGGGGACCCAGCTTCTATACCGACAAGTACCGAAGTTTTTCAAGTCGTTCTCTCTAATGCGATTAGCATTCTTTGGGTACTTCCACGAACTTTTCGGAGGCTTTGTATCTATCGATATGTGGAACCGTTTTCCCTAGTGCTGCAATGCGGGCTTGTTGACGTGACATCTTAGACTACGATTGTAGGGCATACAGACGAGGCCGCAAGAAGGCACACGAAGATACAAACACAACGCTAACTTCCAACAATATGTTTTATTTCCGAGTAATATGCCTTACCGGTATCGTCGGCTTCCCGCACCTGCAAACACGTGCATTGGCGTAATCACTTATTCCTCAGAGAAATAATACACGAAATCTAACAATAAATCTAACAGACACCACTTGCAGAATGCTTATACTGACAGTTTCAGTTTAGGCGCAGAAATTCTAATTCTGTATTTGAAAATGTGAGAGAAGTCTTGCTAATGCATGCATCACCTTCCCTGGTGATCCAATCTGCTTCTATAATCAAGCGAGTTAATTTGCAAGTCCTCGCTGCAGTTCTTCCTCACTCCCTTACTCAAATGAGAACTACTATCATTCTAGGCAGTAACAAGTGCGAGTTAACTGGCCCCATTATAGAAGCAGATTGGATCGCCAGGAAATTTGATGCATGCGTTAGCAAGGCTTCTATCCCATTGTAAAATAAAGAATGATTATTTCTGCGCATGAACTGAAACTATCAGGGCCAGCATTCTGCAAGTGATGTCTGTCGGATTTATTGTTAGATTTATGGTTAGATTTTTTATTTTTTTTTGTGTGGAATAAGGAATTACTCTAATGCACGTGTTTTATGATGCGTGAGGCAGAGGGTATAGGT
The DNA here is from genome assembly GCF_013339745.2 of Dermacentor silvarum. Classification (NCBI taxonomy): domain Eukaryota; kingdom Metazoa; phylum Arthropoda; class Arachnida; order Ixodida; family Ixodidae; genus Dermacentor; species Dermacentor silvarum. The sequence goes on from NC_051162.1 coordinate 137,682,359, forward strand.
AAGGCATTGTACCCGGAAATGAAAAAAAAAATTATGGGGTTTTACGTGCCAAAACCACGATACGATTATGAGGCACGCCGTAGTGGGGGACTCCGGAAATTTAGACCACCTGGGGTTCTTTAACGTGCACCTAAATCTAAGTGCACGGGTGTTCTCGCATTTCGCCGTACCCGGAAATGAAACATATTGTTGCAAGTTAGGGCCGTGTGTGTTTCTTCCGTGTGCCTTCTTGCGTCCACTTGCGCATGCGCTACAATCGTACATCAAGATAACCATTCTCCAATCAGACTTGGTCATGGGAAGCCCATGATCGAATGAGTGGCACATGAAGCTGCTGTGCTGAGCGAACAAAGTTCGAAACCAGCCGTCAGTCCAACTTGGGTCAATGGGTATCTGATGTTCGGCACCTATGTGTTGCTCATCAACGCACCTTTTTGACGCCGACATGGGTATGGCAGCAGTGGAAGAAGTTCGTCGAGTCTGGCGGCACTAGACGCGGGATATGTACCCCTCTTCAATGAACCTCTTTGACGCCGACTTGGATCGTTGGGTATGTGCCATTCCGTCTGTGTTCCTCTTCAATGAACCGCTTTGATACCAACATGGGTAACTAGGTACGTTCCATATCATAGGAAGCCAACAAACATAGACACCAAGAACAACACAGGGGAAATTACTTGCACTTACTAAGCGAATTAGAGAAGGGATAGTTGAAATGATAGTTAATCATTTCTTTAATTCGCTTAGTAAGTACAAGTAATTTCTCCTGTGTTGTCCTTGGTTTTATGTTTGCTGGCTTCCTATGATATGATTAACAAAATCGGGCCCCTTGGTTCTCTTTCGTGAGGTATGTGCCGGTAATATTTAAATACCACAGGAGCGAAGAGACTAGAAACATGATAGAAACCACGAAGTAGGGCAAGTTGTAACCGCCATATTCTCAAAGAATTCTCGACTCATAGCTTTACTTGACGCCACTCAGTTAAGCACAATGCCCTCTCCCTACCCCTCATTTGAAGTGCACCTGGTTTAAGAGACCGCCTATAGTGTCCCTGTACATCGTCCCACGTGTACTCAGTGCTCATTCTCTCCCTATTTTTCCTTCTATCTCCCCTTTCCTTACCCATAGTGCAGGGTAGCAAACCGGATGCTCTTCTGGTTGACCTCCCTGCCTTTCCTCTCCTTGCTCTCTCTCTCATTCGAAGACGACAATACGCTTCTCAAAGATTATTATGAATTGTCTATGTAGCGCAGTGACTGTTCTTGTATGCGGCCAACGCCGCCATCAACTTTCTTCAGTCGTGGTGAAATGTTGAGTGGAGGAGCGGTTTTTACAATACGGGGGTAAGAATGCCAATCACATTAGGAAGCAAGAGCGCTGAGCGCGTTTCTCGTGACAACGTGCGAACAGGTATTGGTACAGCTGGCGGTTCTTCCGCGATGACAAAAACGTGTTAATCCAATGAGCCTATTTTTACCGTAAAATGGGAATTAAAAACTGGCAGCCCTTCCACTTGGGTGGAGACGGAAGACCAGCGAAGCTGAAATGTGGTGGGAATTATGTATTTCGAATTATGACTGTTAAGATGTGATGGTGTAATTGGTTATTTGAACTATTAAAGAATGAGAAAGATATATGATCCGGTGGTTTTCATTTATTTAGTGACCACAGGGACCATGGCCTCATAGTCGCTACGGTACACCGCCATAGGGTGTACGGCAAAGGTTTGCACGTTCTTCATAAACACGTCACCAACGCCGCGTGCGTTCGGTGCGAACGTGGGCAAAACGCCACCGTCGTCGACAACAGTTGTGCACGTCGACTCGAGAAAGGGGATGTCAGCGCCGCCCCACATCATAAGTGGTCACTGTGCTTCAATGACATTCCACTGCAATTCTTGAGACGCCATAGCGTGTTCTTCAGCAGACGAGTGGTGCTGTGCTCAACTATAGGCGGGCAGAGAAAGAGCTTCGCATCGAGGATGGTTTGACAATGCGGGGGCAAATAGTCCATCTTCTTCAGTACATCTGTCCTACACAACACTATATAACAGCTTATTATTCTCATCCCCCTTTTCCTCCAGGAAAATGATAGTAGTTAGAAGCTACAACCCTGATTAAGAGAAGTTCCATTGCCGAAGGTTGCTCCATCGATATTTTTTTTCTTCATTGCTCTGTTGTTTGTTTCAAGGCTTGTGAACGTATCCTCTACCAATGAACCTCTTCCTGTGAACGTTTAAGTTCTTGTGACATTCACCATTAATGCAAGTCTAATCAAAACAGTGTTTATTTTAGCCAATAGCGTGGTTTTATTCATGATCTTTCCTGTGAGACTGAATTGTATCAATTCATAACTGATTCCTATGAGGTAGTTCATGGTTCTGTTGGAGTAGGTGCGATATTCATCAATTTCGCGAAAACATTTGATAGATTCTCACAATCGCTAAATAAAAAGCAGGGCCTACCTTAATAAGCAGTAATATTTCAAAGAGGGCAAATAATTTACCAATAAATCAGTATCTCTACCTTTATCTCGCACTGTAGCATCTTGTTCGCCAACCGTTGTGTAACCCGCAGAAGATTAACATCTCTGATGATAACAATATGTTACAGTTATGCTGAGTAACTCTTCATATTTTTTTCGCCAATGACTATGGAAATTATAATTCCTAAAACAAACGCGCCTTGGCGCTAGCGAAAGAACCGAGGTACAGCGCGGAACAAGCCATTTTTATCCGAAGTATTTCTGTATTCAGGTATGCTGGAGTCCATATAACCTCTGATCTCACCTAGAATGAGCATACTTTTGCCTTAAGCAATATTACATTTCAGGTCATTTCAGTTCATTTATTACACATCAAAGGGCCCACAGATGGGGTATTACATGATGGATGGGCTGAGTTTAACAGAACAGTGACTCGAGAACAGCCTTGAAGTGATGTGGATCGGAGTGGTGCGTGGCGTTGGCAGACAGACCATTCCAGTCCCCTCCCGCCCTTGCAGTTCTCACAAAAAAAAAAAAAAAATAAAAAAAAGAAAAAAAAACTGCGTAGATGGGATGTAGTCTGCGCCGGGCGAGGACACGGGACTTTCCGGTGGTTAATGCGGCTGGACTCGCGATGAGATGGTAATATAGCTAAAATTTGAAGTGGCGCCTGATAGGGTTTTCGTAAAAGACAGTCTGGAAATGTGACGTCGTGGTTCCAAATTAATCAGACCGGCGCCGGCTTTTAGTTCACAAAGCTTGCATGACACGAATATTCTGAGTAAATAAACCGGGTTGCACGGCATTGAACTGATTCAGTTGTATTAAATAAGTTATGTTGAAGAGGATCACAGACAGAGCTTGCCTATTCTTACAAAGGGGGGACACGTGTAACGTAAGCTAATAATTTTACTGATGGGGAGTGAGTATTTGATTCCGGCGGAGAAAACTGAGGGCTCGATTCGCGGCATTGGCTATGTTAATGACGTTATCCGACCAATTTAGGGTAGATGGAAAGTGCTGCCGGTTAGTGAGAAAGCTATGTGTTCAGTCTAGTACAAATAATTAATTGTTGAGACGGGAAGTTTTAGGAGCAGCCGCTAATGTGGAACATTGTCAAATTCCATCTCAAAGTCTTAGAAAAAGGCATCTAGAGGTACGTTAAAGTCGAGGGTATAGAACTTGCGTCATGGAAAAATAAAGCTAGTTGAGTGTCACATGAAAGTCCGCTACGAAATCCATGTTGAGCAGGATCAATTATGATATTGGATGCTAAAACGCTTACGACCTGAGACTACATAACTTGTTCCATTAGTTTGCAACAAACACTGGTGAGTGAAATGGGACAATAACGACTGCACAACGAAGGAGGACTTTTTTTGGTGACTGAAACAACCATGTCTTCTCTCCAGTCTTCTGGCACCACTCCTGATAATAATGACTACTGAATGAAGCGCATAATATTGTGTTCACAGTATCTTTTGGCGTTTGTCAGCGTTGTTGAATTTGTTTCCTCGACACCAGATGATGACGTAAGCTTTAATGAATCAATTAGTTTCCCAATGCCGTAAGAACAAAAGATAATTTCAGGCATTAGTGCATGATCGAAAGAAGGGAAAAGAGGGAATATGTTATCAGGTTCAATTGAAAAGACGGAAGAAAAAGCACGGTTAAGTTGTGCGGCAGTTTCGTCATCATGAATACGGAGGGTTTCTTCATCAAACGGATCTAATCGCTGGGAGTTAGTAGGGTTAATAATATTCCAGAATTTTTGGGGTTATTTCGTAACATATAGTCAGCAGCGCTTGCGGAAAAGATTGCGCTGTGATTTGTTTGCGAGAGTTTCGAATTCTTTTTCTGCAGTGCAATATTTATACCATCCGCACGCTTTATGTAACCGTTTAGCAGAGCGACAAAGCCTTGTCTTTTTATTGTGCAGTTGATTTAGCATGACGTTAAACCACAAGGATGACTGTTTTTCTGTTCGAGTGATAACGAGTACATATTTTCCGAACACATCGAGCATTTGTTTTCGGAAAGCAGCCAGTTAGTGTCGACCGATCGCACCGAAAAATTGTTATTAAATCAAACAGCAACATCAGCCAGTTCCGAGTTAATTGACAAGTAATTCCCTTTGTCCTAGAGTGTGATCCTTTTGGTTATATTTGTAGGTTATGTAAACTGTCAGGAATACGATGCGTAGATTGTGGAATGGTCGCTGAGACCAGGCAAATGCGCCATTGCATATACTTTGTCAGGATCAGAGGCAGAAATGAGGTCGAGTATGTTAGAAGAACTAAAGCTTTGGCGTCTTGGTTCAGCTACAAGTTGCGGTAATTCCAAGAACAACTTCTTTTTGGGCGAGTTGGCTTTTACTTAACATAATAAATAGCATCATAAGCATCATGTTAAGTTAATTCGAAGGTTAGGCATGAGTTTACGCTTGACTTAATTAAAGGACAAATGTATTAGCCAAGTTTTGTGATAAGCTGCAAGGGTAGAGCATACATGTCTGATCAAAGACAGAATCTTCGATTCGGCGTGAGAGTTATCCAAGCAAGCAACTTGGAACTGTAACAAAAACTTAAAGAAGCACAGTTCATCGCGATATACCGTCGCATCTAGCAACTACAATACCACCGATGTCAAGGAATCTCTTTTGTTGCCCTTACATCTAAACTGTAGTGTACCCACTGGACTGGAAAAACTTTTATTTAGGTCCTGCAGGACGCGCTTAGCACGTAGCTGGCGGTTCCCACGTAGGGACCGACAGGGAATACCTGGCGGCCGATTCGTGGGCCTGCTCTGTTATATTTTAAAATGTTTAACAGCATTATTCCTTGTTCCACCATTCTTGCATTAGAACAGCTCGTAGTGTTTCTCAGCCTTTACATATCCTAGTTAATGTGCATCATATTTATCCGCGCACTAACATGTGTGCCATTCACAACTTTGTGTGGCAGCTTAACATTACAATGGCCAAAGAAAGTGTGTTGTACTTGTTCTTGACCAATGCATTTTTATTCGTGAGCGGAAGCTTACTATAAAGGTTTGATCATTGTTCTCTTGAGTAGATTTTGTTTTCTCCAAGATGTTTATACGTACTTAAAAGTTGAAGTTCAAGTACTTTCTACAGCAAAGCCACTTCGAACTAGAAGTACATTCATAATTGCTAATACACAGGGAACACCAAAGTTGGGAACTATAAGGGGGATCTTTTGCTTTTAGATGTTTCTGTGACCAAAAGATTACAAATTCTGCCGATCGTCATGCTGAATATTGTAAATACCCCCCCTCCCCCTTATGTAATGTTCGAAAAGGCTTTGAGGCTAAATAAATGCCTAAATAAACAAATTCAAAGAAACAGCCGACGGCAGGCATTTACGTGTAATTTGATTTTGGTGCAGACTCCAGATTGTAAACTGAACTGCTGCTATCAAAAAGACGTTCGTACTCACACTTGCTGGAACTACAAAAAACTGGATGGTATGTCATGCATGCCTGGCAAGGTGGGTATCTTTCTCTCCATAAATTTTGTACAACTCGTGACTATGCTTTATTGAGACACATAATCATTAGAGTCAGATGTCTCTATATTTTTTGTTTTCAAAAGTTAGTGTTCTTGATGAAACGTGTTTCTCGCGAGACTACGATACCAACATCACAAATCGAATTATTTCCCACAAGGATGCCAACTCTGACATCGCTTACAAAATGCTTACAGGTTATGTGACATTTTAATGATTTTGTAAGTAGTGGGGTCATTATTAAAGTTACAGCTGAGACAAGCAATAATTTCTCTCTCAAGAAAACAATGTCCCCCTGTGACGCCCACGTTCATTTCTATGTCTAATGTGAATGCTAATGCTACAGCACCCTCTCTATTACTACCGCCACAGCATAAAGGGGCTGACAACCAATTTTTTATGATACACATTTTTTTAGCGCAACGGAAAGCTTATTGGTCTGAATGTCCAATTATACAGTGATAACGCGGAAAACACCATGGCGCATTTTTTATCACAATTTTCTTATCTGTACTGAGGATGTATTCATGCTCAAGAAACGTGCTGGAAATAGGTATAGCTAAGCGCGATAGGGGTTATACGGCTGCACTGGTGGAAACAGGCAAGAAGTCCGGCTCTAGCTTAAGAAAGTTTATTTATCAAGCCGACGTTCGTGCAGTTTATATTTTATGAGACGTTGAAATACTTTTAGTATAATAGGTGGTGTCTGAATCTATGCCCCTACGACGGCTTCCTCCATCTAACAGAAACTAATCTCGAAGGCCATGCTTTTGCTCACCGCAAGCGGCAGGGTTTTCTTTAGCCAAGCCAAGTGGTACGATGTGTCAGCAGTGCAATTATTGCAATGCTGGCATCCATTTACGGCACAATTCGTCGATGGCATTTTGTATCTTGCAGAAACCAGATAAGTTGGGGTGCCAACTCGCAGTCTCGCTGGGCAGGTGGAGGCGCCGTACTTTACTGAGGCCGCGCGGTCCCACCGTATGGAAGGCTCCGGGGGAGGGGGGGGGGGGGGGAGGCGTGCTGCGGCGCGAGCACCCGCCCGCGCGGCTGTATCTTGAAAGGCATCTTCGGCTGCGGGGCAGAGTCCGCCCTCCCTGTGTTTTCGCGGCTAAGATCACGCTGATGCGAGCGCCGGCTTCGCTTGTTGCTACTGCTGTTTCCTGCGACAGCCAGTTTCCGGGGTCATCGAGTGAGATGGGTTCATGTTTGCTTGTGCGCGTGTGACACCATGCTTGTTATTTAGTTAGTGTGCCTATGTTTACAAGGTTGGTACGCTGGGTATGTTGGTATTCCATACTGAAACCATTCACAGCGTGAAACGACAAGAACGCACAGAAAAGATGCACGGAGAAGTGCTGACTGCTCTTGTCCGTGTATCTTTTCTCTGTGTTCTTAGGAAAGCACAGAAGAATCGACTTAAGAACCGAGAGAAGAACCGACTTAAGAACAGTAATCTAGTATACTATATATGAAGTACCAAGACTTCATCGCCAGGCCGCGTCACTTACTGGTTTTTGATACTTTCGCTGCGAATTCCTATTGAAATCGCTAACAGCCTGCTGGATTCTGTCACTATATGTCATGGTCATTTCATTTCCATCAACGTCTTACGACACGTTCTGGCCAGTTGTCAGTCCCTTCAACGTCATTATGAAATTGGTCGACAACATCCTCTTACGAAGCATCATACTGCGAGAAACGGTGATGATAACGCCGACCATGAGTCGTCATTGCAGAGCATTGGCACGAGCTCGTGCGAACGCTCCAGCTGTGGACGAAGACAACGAGGCTCGAACGCAATCATATGGTTCGCATAAATGCATGTTCTGCTAGCGTGGTGGCTGTGTAGCCTACTGGTTACGACGCTCGGCTTCGGAGCGTGGGTACGCGGGTTCGAATCCCGCCTCGGCAACAAAGTTTATTTCTTTCTTCATTGCTGATTATGTTATTTTCTTGATACGAACCACAAATTACGGCTCGCCTAAACAGCTTCACTGTTAAAACGTTGGCGGTGGGGCGTTTTCAACCTATGAGGCCATGCTTAGAAGTTTAGTGTCTTACCCACTGGGCTAAGCACGCACGCTTGGAGAAAGTGCATATATCTGAACCATGTGAATGTGTTGTATCAGCAGCAGAAAAGCAGCGTCAGATAAATGTTTCTATGAAGACATTGCTGAAACATTTTGTGATGGTGACAAAAACCATCTCTAGGACGACATGTAGAGCCGACCTGAAGCATTGTAGTAGACATAAAGAAAATCCCGATTTTACGAAAATGGCAATGCCAAAACAACGCATATCCCCGATGCGTTTCTGTGGTCGATGGATGTGCCTTCCGCAGGGGCGTTCCTTCACCGACCGGAATTCCACCGATTTCTGAGGGCTCATGCGCTTCACGTCGTGCAACACAGACAGATAAGCAGTCAACTATTTTAGAAGAATGATAAGGAGTGATGAGGGGTTATATGCGTCTCATCGCGGTGATAATGGATCGACGCGGTAGGATAAGGGTCGGAGCAATTTTGATAAAGTTGATAAGCTCCAATGAGGGTTGAAAAGGATAGGATCATGTTCGATAAGGTTGATAAGGACAGATAAGGGCTGATAGACATTGGTTAGATTGCGATAAGGTTGATACCGCCCGATAAGAGTCGGATCTAGTGCGATAAGGTTGATAACGGCCAATAAGCCTTGATAAGGGTTTTTACTGGTCTGGTCAAGTTTCATACCAGTAATAATGACACCGGGCTGCATGGATATGAGCAAGTGGCACAATTCCTGTGCATACTTTGGCAACTCACAGGGGAGTTTACGTGTGAATATTTTTATGCGACTCGATGACAATTTTCTTATTTCTTTCAGACTTGCAAGAGAGGAGTTTGTGGAGAACACCAATGGGCTGGTTAAAGAACACTGCTTTTCCTAATACTTAAGTACAAACTGGTGTTTCGGAAAGAAAATAAAGAAGGTGCACTACACTATTATATTTTTGCGTATTTCATTAAGGCTCGTCTGAAACAAGCATAAGGACTGTTTCATATAGCTTATTTCTAGCGGCGTTAGAAGTTCTCAGGCTTTCGCGATTTTGGTAACGTAATGATGTTATGTGACTTACCACAGGCCAAAACCGTAAAGGAGTGTTTTACTATTTACTCAATTTCTAGATGTAGCCAGGTAGCAGAATCGGAAAGAGAAGCAATAAAAATAATTATTTGGACCTTGAGCTGGTTTTGTGCACAACTGACCGACTTCTATTTGCAGTCTTCGGCTGTTTCCTTATGACATGAACGCAATAACAGCACATCCCCAGGAATAGAATATGCCGCCAATGGCGTCCTTCTTGTTCAGTCGCAAATGGCAAAGCACAATTATTTTACTGCTCTGTTTACAGACCCGGGCACGAAAGGAACATTTCCTTTTCACCTTCATTTCACACTCGTAATATGCTAAGGCAAAACATGTCGAATTCGACGTTCCTCGTCCAACACTGAACCGAACGATACGTCACGTTACGTAGGGAAACTACTAAGTAAAACTTAGTATGTAAAACTAAATTAGCTACGGAGTCTATTGGGCAAAAGCTCAGTAAGCATGTCTCTAAGAGGTTTTCGCACTTTACTTAAACCGTAGAGGTCAATCTCTTATGATTTGTGAAAGACGCAATTTTTTAGTCCCCGCTAGCCAAGAAACAGGCTGCTACGCTTGGCGCACGGCCGCTGGGAAAAGAAAAAAAAAAAAAAACACCTTTTTTTTTTTTTATCCAGTGCCGTGCTTGGTCCATCTACAATTCGATGCTTTTATGTGTTTATTGCGGGTGCATTCACGCACCGAGATTTCTTCAGTTAAAACAAAATATGATCGCTTCCTTCCATACACAATAACGTGTATCTGTGAGAAATTACGCGTAGAGAACTGCGTTCTTCTTGAAACGTGAATGTTCCGGCAGCCTCGCCATAATCTCAACGTCTGTTATTATGAATATACTGCCCCACCGCCTACACATGGTGTTTCAGGGAACACTTTTAAAAAAATGTTTAAAAATTGCCTACGGCAAATAGCACAATTCTAGTCTACGAGCTGGTCTACTCAAAGAGACGGACATTGCTTGCACAAGAAATTTAAATGCATAATCGACTAACTAACTTCATAACCCCAGACAGAATCTTCTTCTGTCTGGGGTTTTACGTGCCAAAACCAGTTCTGATTATGAGGCACGCCATAGTGAAGGTCTCCGGATTAAATTTTGACCACATGAGGTTCTTTAACGTGCACTACAACGCAAGCACACGGGTATTTTTGCATTTCGCCTGCATTGAAATGCGGCCGCCGCGGCCGGGATTCGTTTTAAGACTAATTACCCTATGGCGCATATTGCAATTGATAAATTCTAGTGGCTGAGACTGCAAAGCACATCAACTTGAAAATAATTGTGTAGATGACAGCATTTACGAGACATGGCTGTCAATCTTGCAGTAAAGATGCGCTGTCGTTTCACTTTCTTAACAAAACGTAGTTTTACGCATCATCATCAGCCTATATTTATGTCCACTGCAGGACGAAAGCCTCCCATTGTGATCTCCAAGTACCCCTGTATTGCGCTCGCTGATTCCAGCTTGCACCTGCAAATCTCCTAACTTCATCACCCCACCTAGTTTTCTGCCGTCCTCGACTGCGCTTCCCTTCGCTTGGTACCCCTTCTGTAACTCTAATGGTCCACCGGTTATCCGTCCTACGCATTACATGGCCTGCCCAGCTCCATTTCTTCCACTTAATGTCAACTGGAATATTGGCTATCCCCGTTTGTTCTCTGATCCACAACGCTCTCTTCCTGTCTCTTAACGTTAGGCCTAACATTTTTCGTTCCATCGCTTTGTGCGGTCCTTAACTTGTTCTCGAGCTTCTTTGTTAACCTCCAAGTTTCTGTCCCATATGTTAGCACTGGTAGAATGCAATTATTGCACACTTTTCTTTTCAACGACAGTGGTAAGCTCCTAGTCGGTATTTGGCAATGCCTGCCGTATGCACTCCAACCCAATTTTATTATTCTGTAAATTTCTTTCTCATGATCAGGGTCCCCTGTGAGTAATTGACCTAGATAAACGTATTCCTTCATAAACTCTAGAGGCTGATTGGCGATCCCGAATTCTGGTTCCCTTGCCAGGCAATTGACCATTATTTTTGTCTTCTGCATATTAATCCTCAACTTACACTTTCTCGGTTAAAGTCGCAATCATTTGCTGTAATTCGGCCCCACTGTTGCTGAATAGGACAATGTCACCTGCTAACCGAAGGTTGCTGAGATAATCGCCGTTGATCCTTAGTCCTAAGCCTTCCCAGTCTAAGAGCTCGATTAATTCGGCTAATCATGCATTGTTTATGCATCAATAGATTTTAAGTAATTAATTATCTAACTCTAGAAGTACTGTCCTAATTGTGAAAGTGTCAATGAGAAAATTGTAGAGCAGCATGAAATACTCCCGATAAAGCTAACTGTTGCTCAATACGTGCTACATAGATCTGTTTTTCCGAGCGTGAAAAAAATGCCCGCGAATACGCCTCGAACGGCCAGTCGCGCGGCACTTCTGCGTGTATTCGCGGGCTGCTTTCACACTCGGAAAAACACATTTATGTGGCACGTATTGAGCAACAGAAAGCTGTATCGGGAGTTTCTCATGTTGCTCTGCCACTTTCGCATTCAAACTTTGACAATTAGGGCAGTACTTCTCGAGTTATATAATTAATTACAATTAGCTAATTAAATCTCAGTAACGAAACAATTACTGGCGGCTACTCCACTGCACTGGAAACGATACGCACTAGGTTTGCTTCGCGTAACGCCGTTCCTTTTTTTTAAATCGTGCTGCGTGATAGCTGGGACACCCTGTATATATATAATGCGGTTACCCGAATGATCCCTCGGTGCTTCGCCCACTCATCATCATTCACTTCGTGGATATGCAGTGTTTTTGAGTGTCAATATTTTTTCTCTTAGTCACGGTCATGGCTATGACTTCGACCAACAACCTTAGCCTTTTCCTTCACCTATATATAGTACCCATCCGAACCCATTCCAGTGATTTTGGGTGTTAATATTTTTTCCATGAGTCATTGTCATTTTTTCTGAGTCATGCTCATGATTATGACTTACTGGTGCACTGGTGCTTTCATTTGGAACACATAAAGTTTGTATCATCGTCAGCGTATATTTATGCCCACTGCAGGGCGAAGGCCTCTCCCTGCGGTCTCCAGTTACCCCTGTCTCGCGCTAGCTGATTGCAACTTGCACCTGCAAATTTCCTACCTTCATCGCTCCACCTAGTTTTCTGCCGTACTCGACTGTGCTTCCTTTCTCTTGGTACCCATTCTGTAATTTGGTCCACCGGTTATTCATCCTGCGCATTACATGGCCTGCCCAGCTCCATTTTTATTGCGATAGCAATTATAAGGACACTCCAAGCACATTCGTGCCGTCGCCATCGTCGTCGTCGTTGCCGTGAGGCTCCGTATAATGTCCAACGGCGAATCACTCGTCGCCGCGCGCCTTATGCTGCATGTGCGAGCGAAAGCGCGCGAGGCACGCGCGCTTTCACGGAGAGTGAACGCGCGGCGGAGAGCAAACACGACGTCTCCGGTTGTGCAAAAGGCCGTGGGGGATGGGAGGAGGGAGGGAGGGAGGCGATGCGACGTTTTGCTGTGGCACTAAATGCGTATCTTGCGACCGGGCGCTACGGGAACTGGCTACTCAATCTCCCACGCGAAAGGAGGAAAGCGGGAAGGCAGCGTGGTTTCTATCCTGCCAGGAACTGCGTACTTGTAATTTGCGCGGCTGAGGGCTGTCGCCCGCACCGTATCTTGAAAGCGATCTCCACAAGGCTCTCACTTTTTTCTGCGCTGTGCTTTCGCCACTCAGTTTCCATTGAAGCGATAGACCACACGAACCTTCGGTCACCGCTCCAGCAGCGCTTGCTCACGCCAGCGTCTTGAAAGTGCTTGTCTGCGGTCATCGAGTGTGATCTATTCATGTATGCTTGAACGCGCTGACACCATGCTTGTTAATTCAGTTAGTAAGCGAATGTGTCCATGTTTATGCAGCCCATAAAACTACTATCCTTACTCCGTATACTCTACTAGTAAATTTGCTATCGCAATTGATGCTACGCCTTTCGGACGAAACTGCGACTTTCTTTCTCTTAATGTCAATTAGGATGTCGGCTATCCCCATTTCTGTCTCATCCACACCAATACAGTTACCTGACCCCTGCAATAATATTTTATATAAATCCACAAATATATCCGTCAAGATAGCGACGGATATATTTCTGGATAGCAGCCAGGGAGCCTCGCCAAACTTAGAAAAGTTAGGCAAAGACTGCATCGCTTTAAAAGCCGGGGCTCGTGCAGTCAACGTGACGTGGTCCTTCAACTCAGGCAGCGAAAGATAACCAAGGCAGGAAGTGGCAGCGCCTTCGCTAGTAGTGACGCTCGCCTTCTGGTAGCATGGCAACGCGACATTGCAATTTGTCCTACACTCTACTGTAATAAGCAACTGGAAAATTTTCTCCTCCGAAACGCTCTCTATAGGCAGCGCCCTACAACTTCCACTGTATAATCAAAATTTGCACTAAGTCCTGGTGAGGTATTCTTTAACGTCACACCGAGAGGGAGATATCTAATGACCAAACAAAGAAAACCAAGGAAAGCAACGCATCCTTTGAACATACATGACCACACAACTTGCCCAAAAAGTATTATTAAGCTACTCTCTCTACTTTGCCGACCAGCTTACAATGATTACATAACTCTGTTTGGTAGTACTTGCAATTGGCGCAGATACAACCTTTGTATAATGTATAGACAAATATATATGATGCCGAGTTACCAACCGACACCACAGAATACTTGGAAGCCGCCAAGCCGTGGAAGGCAGGTAAATAAAAGGTTCGGTTCAAGACGCATGCCAAGGTGCATGCACTACTCGCTTTCTGCAGAAAACAGCCGAGATTGCGCTGATGATGCTATGACGTGTTTACGATTGTCATGCGCGCTACTGTAGTGTATCCAGGCTGACGTAGACTAGTGACACGTAAGACATGTGTAAGCTGCAAAGACCCTTCTCGGACTGCCGATGCTAGAGTGCGCCTTTCATCACCACGGGAGAGGTTTGCATCTCGTTTATTTCGCACTATGCTCGTCTGTCTTAGGCACTAGCTTCAAGCCACCGGCTACACGCCACTACTGAATCTAATAGCGTCATACAGTTGCGGTGTATGTACTCAACTGAAAACTGTTAAAAGACGCAGCATTGATAGAAGGCAACTCATTGTCGCAAACACAGATGGCCTCCCTTATGCATCTTTTCCTATGACAAGCCTGTGAGGATATCTTCGTCTCAATGAATATCTCTCAGTTTACGCACTAATTTCCTCGTCGTTTTTATGTTCTGAAAACTTAAGAATGCAATAGCGTGTTCTCGCGGAGTTATGAAGGTGACACGACTCCCTTTCTGCGCGCTTTTGTGGCAGCCGGGTACACAGCACGTTCACCCACCCCACCTTCCTTCTTCTGTGGCATGCTGAAAGTGATACCACGGGCGCTGGATAAAAAAAAAACTATTTTTTATCGAGTGGCCGTGGTAATACGATGTTTTGCGGAGAGTTACGCGGTATGCGTCATTTGAGCTCGCAACAAACAATCAAAAAGAAAAAAAGAAAAAAAAATGTTGAGAAAAAAATTTGAAGACTACCTTCAAAGAATTGTTCGACTCCAATATTTTCAGAACGACAGTACATCTTTTCAAGCGAAGCTTGTATTGGCTCACAAGTTTCGGTGGCGTTGTAGTCACGCAAAATATCACGTGTGGCGCATTCCCGCATTACATATGCGGGTATGAACCAGGGACAAGAACGAAAGAAAGGAAAGAAGCAAGAAAGAAAGCAAGTGCGGGGAAATCTGCACCGGCGCCGGATCACGTGACGCGCGCGCCCAATCAGAGTTGTTTGGTGGGTCGCGGGGAGGGAAAGGGAAAGAAAGAAGGTTGACGCGCGCTCCGCCGGGATTCCCTCGAATCAAATCAGTTTCGGCACCCGGATGGGAAGCCGTGTCTGTTGCGTTCCACAGAGTAGCAGGCTGCGTTTGAGCAACGGCGCCGCGAACTCGCTCGGGAAAGGGCTCGTCGTCGACGTGCCGATTCTACCGTGAGGGTTCCCGAAGCCCAGGCGAAACGTTAGCGAAGAGCCGCGGACCCTGAGTTGCGGGAGCGCAATGTTGAGGCTAAACATCAGCGAAGAGCCGCCGACCCCGAGTTGCGGGAGCGCAATGTTGAGGCCAAACGACAACGTCGTCTTGCCCTCCAGGAACCCGACAACGGTGGTGCACGCCTCGGTAACGCTAGCGCCAATTTGCCCGGTGCGACGGCCAGGTTTGAACGGGAGTTTCTCAACTGGAACTTTGCAGCCAGCTGCAGTACGTGTGACCGTTTGTGGTTTGAGCACAACGTGATACTCGCCAGTGCCATTCGTTCCAAGGAACGCCGAAGAAACACACGACAAGCTTCGCTTACACCATTTCCTCGACAGTGGAGGGGCTGCGGATTTTTTGTTGTTGTTTCAGATGTTAATTGGCTGCTGCAAAAAAAAAAAATGATAAACACACCAGTATCTACCGTATTTTACGTCACAACTCAAAGAACTTCCATAAATCACTGCCGACGTGCATTTGGTATTTTTCCCTACAATTTTGGTAATAATTGTTCTAGGCACGAGCTTTCTGTGGTTATCGCGCTGACTTTCGGAAAGTTACATGGGGCACAAAACGCAATATCTGTTTCTATTTGCTGACTAATTACAGCGAAGCTATTAAGGGCTAGGTTCCCGAGGATCGCGTCCACGTGTAGAAAAAAGCTATCATCATCAGCATTGGCTCAAGCGTCGTCGTCTTTTTGAGTGCACGGCCCTTCCTCCCTCCCGACCGGCGGAGCCCCCGCTCTCCTGCGCCAATAGACCTTCTTTTATGCCACCTTCCCCCTTGAGTAGAGTTGGGCCCGGCTGCGATGCTAGCGCGGCAAGCCTGCTGGAAGCTGCGGTCGACTAGAGTTGAGTCCTGCTGGGACGCTAGCGAGGCTAGGCCGGCGGCGGTCCGTCTTTGCATCTCTCCGCCTCGGCTGCTGACGAGAGCTCTTTCTTTCGCCCCTCCGGCTGCTCCGTTTGCGTCTATTGACAGGGCCGCTGATAAATGGAAGCAAGGCGAGGAGGCTGCGGCGCGGCGGCCCGAAGGCGGGGGAGAGATAGACGACAGCCACGCATGAATGTGCGTGCGTGTGCCCGCTCTCAAAATGTGGCCCATGCGCGCAGCCCTGCCGGCCTCGGCCGCCCGTGCTGCTGGCTCTCTCCGGGCTCCCGTCTGTCTACCAAAAAGTAGGTCAACAGAGGAGTGGGGTGTGAGAGGAGTTCGCGTTAGTGTTGGTTGCATATACGCAGCTTTGGGCGGCAATCTGTAAGAGTCTACCTAGTGGGCTGTCCATTTCGGCTGTCGCGAATAGCTCCAGCTGCACGAGCAAGGAGGAGTCTGGCTGGCTCCTTCTCGCTCGTGCTGCTGGCGCCAATCGTGCAGCCGAAGTGGACAGTCAACTTGGTGAACTCTTACAGAATACGCATGTTGTTCAAGGTCTCTTGTCTGGAAACGTCGTACAAAAACGTGAGGAACGCGCTAGGAACGCCGTCGCCCCTGGACGCCGACCTAGTTCTTTCAGAGCCGGGCATTGTATAGCCCATCGTCTAAGTGTTAAAAAAACTGTGGCTCCAATCCCCGCTGTGAAGGTGCTTGGACAGCGAAGCTGTAAACGATGCTCACAACGATTACCAATTCTGACATCACATGGATTAACACACGTGGCTCTACAAAGAGTGAAATCAGACACAAGTGAAATGTACTTAACCACACCCTTTATTACTTCACAAAAACATTATATTCACGCTGTTCTTCTGGCGTCTTTACTTTCCGTGGTCTACCCATGGTAGCCTGGAATGAACTGAATGAGTTGCTGCACCGTGGTGACGTCACTACGTGATTTCTAGGCTGTTGGGTCGTTGTCCACTCGGGGTAGCTTACGCAACCGTAATCTTTACCGGGAGACACACGCGGGAGAAGTAACATGTTTCGCATTATTCGCAGACGTCATCAGCACACATTATACGGTTTGCACTTCACACGAGGGTTTTGAATGACGTCAACCCCTTTCGAAGTAGCTGCAAACCTAATCTTTACCGGAACGCGTCGGAGTGTGTTCCCATTGTTCACACGCGCCTTATCATCCATCATTTGGTTTGGATGCTTGTTTTGTGGTTTTATTGCGATAGCAATTATATGGACACTTCCAACGGATTTCTGCCGTCGGCGTCGCCGTCGTCGTCGCCGTCGCCGTGAGGTTCCGTATAGATAAAATCTTCGACGCGCGCCGTATGCCCGAGCGGAAGCGTGCGGGGACGCACGCTGTCACGGAGAGCAAACGCACTCAATCTTCCACGCGCAAGCAAGGAAGCGGGAAGCGAGCGCCGGAGGGAGCGGGGGGGGGGGGGGGCGCATTTCTACTCTGCCAACAACCGCGCTCGTCGCTCGCTCGCACCGTCTCTTATCTCCACACGGCTCTGACCTTTATGCGCCATGCATTCGCCGCTCAGTTTCCGTTGAAGCGATAGACCGCACGTACCTTCGCCGCTGCGGCGTATCCACTTGCTGCCAGAGTTGTGACGGTCGTTGTCTGCAGTCATTCAGTGTGATCTATTCATGTTTGTTTGTGCGCGCTCACACCACGCTTGTTCATTCAGTTAGTAATAGTCGGGCCACATTTTCCAACGCACGCTACACATGCAATGCTGCCCGGGTCGGCAGTGCAGCGCTACAGTTGTGTCCCTTCGCACGCGCTGCCCACGGGAAGCGCTTCTCATCAACACCACCGTTTCACACGCGCCTTCTTGTGGTCATCGAGTCTCTCTTCACGTCGGTCTACTTACGCCGCAGCACACCTGCTTACTTAATCAGCTCATGTTTGCTACAATTCATATTGCTACCAAAGCCGCTCACCTTACTTCGTATGACATTGCTGTGTTGCTATCGCATTCATTGCTTCGCCCTTAGGGCGAAACTGTGACATTTTTCTTTTGAAAACGACTGCTGAGCTGTATGCTGCATGCCTGATTTCAAAGGAGATATGCTGGTTGTATTCAATTTTTAGCCTGGCGTTTTTTGCCTACGGCAACGACACGAAAATTTCCTTGGCTGGTAGAGGTATACTGCTTCGCTGTTAATACCCCATTGTGCTACTCGGAGCCGGCATCGAAGCATCTTTGCCGAGTACTTAGCGAAGGGGTCGGTTTACCATTTTGTAGCCAAATTCAATATAGCAAATGCCACCAGAGCGCCAGCTTCGCTGAACTTCCCTCTTCACAGGGTGGAAGGGCTCTGACGTTTTTTTTTTTTATGCGATGGCATTTATTGACATGTCGGGGTTGCTTCTTGTAGCGCTTCGAGGGTAACCATACTTGTCTTCTGCATGTTGAAATAATTCACGCAGAAACTCCTCTGGTAGTTGTCTAAGTATGCGTAAGCATTGTTCCACTTGCTCATCTCCTCGCGGTCTGGTGTCATTATCGGTGTTATGACACTTGATCCGGCCAGTACAAACGACAACGCTGCGGCGACAAGAAATGGTGCGGACGGTGGCGCAAGGGGCATTGATAGCGCAAGCAAAGTACTGCAGGTGGCGGCGCCAGGTGCGGTGATGATGTACCGATCATAAACCGTTATCGCTGTTTTGCACCTTGTCCATCCGTGTCGAACCATTCTGAACCGTGATAAAAGGACTCCGACGTGGGCACGGACCGATCAAGCTTAGTCTGGCACGGCCGCGGGGGCCGTATCTTGAAAGCGATCTGCGATGCGGACAGGGAGTGCCGACTGCTGATAGCTCCGCACGCTGTGTTTTCGCTGCTTCGCGTTGAAGAGATACGCGTGGGCCAATATTTTGAAAGCTATCGTATTACGGGGTGGCCGAATGAATGGACAGTTTTCTCATTGATTAAGCATAGAAATGCTTACGCAGTTAAAAGCACCTACATCAGAAATGAACCCGCTTGCCTAATAGAAGCTACTTCTGACGGCTTATGTCAACGAGTCACCTACATCTTTTGAATGAGCTTGCCGTGTCAATCGGCAGGAAATGCACCTTTAGTTCGGTTTGACGTCTGGTGACCCAACAAACCGACCATAGATATTGCCCTCGAGAGGCAACATGGAGTGCTTAGAAGGTGTTCTAGATACTCTTTCATCTCAGTGAAACCTTTGGTCAACAATAGAAACACGAACAGCGAAGACCTATGCCTCCATCAAGAGGAACGAAATACAACGCAAGTAAAATACGTCAGAACGAAACTTCATCCTACAGTTATACGAAGAAGTTGGTTCGCAGAAGGGCATAGGCAGTCTATAAACTTTTAATCCAGTTCCTGAAGTTCAACCAGATCCGTTTTTTAGCCACGGTCTTACTTTTGCGAGAAAATGTCATATGCAGCGGCATTTAATATCGTTGTTTTCTAGACTCCTGGCAGTTATAAATAAATATTCCACAAATATGCCACAAATATGTAATTACGAATTTTAAGCCTATTTTGAAAGAATAATACTTGACTTCTCCTTACCTAAGATTACGGTTCATTGTTCTGATTATTTATTTTTCAAAATCTGAGTTACTTTTCCCCTGTTTTTATTTCCGCCGGCCATTAAATCCGTGTGTCTTTGTGTGTTTTCTCCGAACATTATACACTGCATAAACTAGCGCAAGGTTCTTTCAGTGAATAATTTATTGCTTCCTTTTTTAGCACATATCTGGTTTATTGTCAACACTGAAGGGGGAAACGTAATGAGATGCGAAAGACGGGGAAGTCAATTTCAAGACAAAAATTTAGTTTCCTTCCCCACGCTGGGGAAGGATCAAGGGGAGACAGAAAAATGAAAAGCCAAATTCGAAACAGAAACGTAGTGCATGTTAGAGCATGTCATCTTATTAATTAGCGATTCTAGTTGCTCTCAATAAACAGAACAAGGAAGTTTCCGTTAACTAAGCTACATGGTATGCACAAAGCCATAAGGCGTTGTGCGTATGCACGAATTGAGAGTTATTTCATTTAATATTCTAGCGTAAATGGAATGAGACTTTACTAGTAACACCCTTCAAGTACACAGCTGCAACGAATAATACAGAAATAATTAAGCAGATTCAAATCAATTTTCGAATCTCACTGACACGCGTCTTGGTTGAGGTAGAGAGGTCGCCGCAGTAGCGAATGACGTGAGCACAGCTTCGTCGCCTGTAGCTGTTCGCTGTCGTCGTCATGAGGATTAAGGGATGTCCGAGGCTTGTCGAGGGGGAAATGTGGTGATTTTTCTCATTTTCTCATTTCCGTCTCATAACCAAATGTGTCCTAGTGGCACAACCATTCAGGAGGATTGGCCAAGAATGGGCACAAAGCAGGTGGCAGAAACTCAGTGCTGAAGTTGCTTGTTCAGGAACACGCCCAGTGGCACATACGCAGTATTCCAAGTTGTCCACTCAGCATGACAGAAGCCTGCACACACATATTCCAGAGAGTCAGGTTGTCTAGATATATTTCCACAAATACAATCAGCGAGGAACCGAAGACGAACGCCAAACCCCGGGGAAGAGACAAATAATGCTTCGGTTTAAAACGACGGTCGATACGACCCTGCACTACAATCATGGAAGTAGCTAAGTTCATCCACAAGAGTGGTTCTATGATTCCAAGAGCCCGGGACAGCGCTCAACCATCTGAAATTCCTTCTGGCCAACGCAGTTCCGCCATCTAGCCTACATTGCGGCAATATAGTTACAGAGTGACTACCAAGAGAAGGGAAGCGCAGTCGAGGACGGCCGAAAACTAGGTGGGGTGATGAAGTTAGGAAATTTTCAGGCGCAAATTGGAATAAGCAAGCGCAAGAAAAGGGTAATTGGAGACCGCACGGAGAGGCCGTCGTCCTGCAGTGGACATAAATATAGGGTGGTGGTGGTGGTGGTGATGATGATGATGATGATGATGATGATGATGATGATGATGATGATTGCGACTTTGCAGGCAGCACGACACACAGACTCTTGGAGCAGACGAAGACGCAATTAAAGGTTTTATAGATCATGCACAAATAACAGAAACTAGCGTACTTGTAGCGGTAAGGGCGCACCAGACTGATCGAGTGTCCGGTAGTGACTCTCTCTTCTAACAATGGGCAGGTTCTGCCTTAAATGCCCTTTCCGACTCATCGTCGGGAGGACGAGGCGCGGCGGGTGCAGACGTCAACCGCGTCACATTCCTTCTCGTCAGGGGAGAAATCTTGAGGTTTTGGAACCTTTGCTCTTTTCACGTTGAACAAGGCTCTTTCGAGTCTTTAGTGCTGGGTCCCTCACCCGTCTTGCGAACGAAGCTGGGCATCAGCATCATGCGGTGAAGCTCGAGTAACTACAATGAATGCTCGTTCAAAGATGTGGGGCGCAACAGTACAACGTTTTTGTCAACGTCACTCAAGACCTATGGTCCCGGGCTGCCTTGGCCGAATACATTTTCTGAAAGGTGAAGAGCACCTGTGTTATTCCTTCTGTCCGTGTTTTTAGCCCTGTTATTTACACCACGATTAAACCACCCGCGCCACGAAACTCGGACAGACGTCGACAAGCAAAACAACACAACGTGTGAGGGGAGTGCATTGCAACAGGTTAACTTTACGAGCGCATCTTTCTGCAGACTTCCAAGAGCCATATTACATTGCAAGTGATAGCGGCGTCCTTATAGTGGGCGCTGAAAAATGGTATTAGACAGGAGACAGTTTTAGTTTAACGTTAGCGTAATAGCGGGGTTAAGGGAAATTGCGTTACCGCTCCGCAAACGAACTTTGCAGAAAGAGAGTTTTATAGTATAGCGTGATAGCGTAGTTTACGTGCGGGATGCTATTCCATTACGCTTTGAATTTCGCATACATAGGGCACCTAATTATTTGCATGTGTTTGTACGTCCGGAAAGTGCGAGAGGCAGCGCAATAGAAGCCAGGAGCACGTTGTATTTCTACTTCCCATGTCCACCGATCTGCAGCGAAACAGACAAGCAGTACAAGCTGTCTACCATAGCCTCCGAAATTTTCCCATCTCAGAGGCCATATGCCGTCGTCGCGCCTATCTCCCAACTTTACCGATAGGTGGACGCTTGCATCTCAGAAAAACTTTTTTTGTTAGGTTTAGGTGCGTTCTAAACGGGAAGCGATCTCGAAAATTCCTGAAAGGTTACCCATAACACTTTCTCGTCGAAGCGCCATAAGACTAAGCAAAATGCGTTTACGCAGTCATTTACTACGAACGAAATGAATTCGACAAAAACAACGGCAAATTCAGTTCGCAGCGGGCAACCGGGACCGTCGCCATGTTTTGCGTAAACTACGTAAACCACGCAAAGACGGTAACGTTAAATCTGAGAAATAGCGTGCGTACGCTAAACGGTACGGGTCGGTTAGCGTTCTGCGCATGCGCATTTCGATCCCGCTATTCCGGTAAGCCCACTATAACGGTAAACACGCTAAACTAAAACTAGGCAGTTTTAGTTCTTGTAGAATTCACTTCGTTCACCCTAACAACAATTCACCATACCAACATCGGCGCCCTCAGGTAGGGTACTTGCGAAATTCATATCCAGATGGCGCTCGAATCTTCGGCAGGTCAAATTGGCACTTGGCCTGCCTAATGCGTTTTGGACACGCACGCGTCGGGGCAATAGCAAACAATTAGCAAAACAATAACAAGAAAGCCGCTAGGGCCTTCACATTTTAATATAAGACCACTTATATGGCCCCTGAAAGAACGTCTTCCTAGTAATGCATTCCTGTTTAAAAGTGAAGCCGACTTTAAGTGGATCGGTGTAAGCTTGGTCTTTGTAAGCAGGCTTTCCCGCGTTCTGTGTTGCAGTGAAGCCCACTGAAGAAAAATGCGATGCGAACGGGGCCCGATAACGCTGTCGCGTTCCACTCTATAGGCGAAGCTTAAGCGTCCTACAATTTTTTATTGATAATGAGAAAGTAAAATAGAGTTGTCCTTTATTTCCTCGCCACGCGTATACATATTTAAAAATTATTAGGAATTTTAGTTTCGTGGTATGAATCAAACTGTATCTCGTTTTAATTTTAAAAAACGCGTTTTTCTTTCGTAATGTTTGTCCCCTTCTCACATAGTCGAGCTTCAATCGCTACTACCATAACCACCCTTGCTGATGTCGGTAGCAATTTGATCTGAGCCGCTTTTCGCCCGAAGCTTCGCGACCTGTTTGGATAGACCGTGCCAATGCTCCACCCTCAAAGACAGCATGTATAAATAGAGGTCTCTGTGCTTCCAATCTCATTATTGATAAAGGCTGGTCCCGGTCATAACGTCGAGTTAAATGTTTGTTGTTATGACGTGGGCGTGATATATAATCATATCAAAGAAGCAAAAAAAAATGATGACACGAAGGATAACACAGGGGAAATTACTTGTACTTACTACTTGAATTAATGAAATGATAGAATAATGAAAATTGTTGCCGAATCAATGTTGCCGGATTGAATCCGCCAACATTGATTCCTTCAGGTAGCATATGTGGGCTTATTGACCAGTTGCCATCATCCAAAATGATCACGTGCTCGTGACGCCTGCGGCAGAAAGGATGTGCCACATCCGCCGCCATGGTTTGTGAGTGGTGGCGCGGGCTAACACTCCCAGTGTTAGTTCTAGTTGCAAAACATATATACCCCAGAAAGCGAATGGGAGAACGGCTCCGCGGTAGCTCAATGGTGAGAGCATCGCACGCGTAATGCGAAGACGTGGGATCGTTCCCCACCCGCGGACAGTTGTTTTTTCATCCATTTTCATTTCCATTAATTTGTCATTTCTTTAATTCAATTAGTAAGTAGAAGTAATTTCCTTTATGTTGTCCTTGGTGTCACTGTTTGTTGGCTTGTTATGATATGATTAATAATATCGGGCCCCTCGTTCCCCTTCTTCTCGTTCATGATATATATATATTATATATATATATATGCGGTGAGAAATATTAAGGTACTTTATTGTTTTCATATGTCACATAGCTCATCATCATCCCTGATCTTGTTTTTTACGTACTCGGCGGTAGAACGACAAACGGTAGTAAAGAGAAAGAAAAAAAAAAAAAACAGAAACGGAGGACCAGCCCCGAAACCAGGAAGAAAAATCTACATTTATTTTTGTGAAACGTGCTTTTTCTGCATTTCCTGGCCAATTACGAGTATATATGAGCAAACAAAAACAAGAACGAGTATCGGCGGGCGTGGCACGCCATCGTAGAAGATGGAAGCGTGAACAAAAGTTAAGCACTGCCGACATAATAGCGCATTTGCTGGAACGTTTCCATTTTGGCACGTTTCCATAAAAAGCAGTGGGGTGACAGCTCGGCTAGTTTCGGTATCTGGCAAATAGCGTCGCCATGTTTCTGGTTGCCAACGGAAAATTAAATACATTTTGTATATTTGGCTGTATCTTTGGAACCTACGATTAATGAAAGTAAGATGACGGCATTGTGTGTTGGAAAGGAAATGTGTTGCCTCGTATTTTCTTTCCGGCATGCTCTTTTGTGTTTGTTGTTTCATTCGTTTGTGCCAACGGGCGGTGCTGTCGCGGTTATCGCTACGGCTACTATCCCGTTGGTCGGCTCCTGGCGCTCTCTGCACCCATGCTCGCTTTTGCCTTCTGCAGTGCGCTGCATGATTTTGTTTCTGAACTGGCCAGTGTACCAGCGATGTAAGAAAGCAGAAGGAAGGCCACAAAACGTTCTGCGCGGCTTTATGATGGGCGAACAGAAATAAATTTGATTTGAGTTTACTTTATGCGAAGAAGTCTTGGATGTATTAGGTGCTGTTTGTGACAGGTGCCGCTATAGGAATGAAATACATGGACAGATTGTGGATAAGTTGTTTGCCGGCGAAAGTGTGATTAAAGGCAAAAGGCGGTAATACGTACTGAGGAGACTAAGACGAAGAATGTTCCTGATGCACTGCAATCCGGGCGGACAAGTAAAATAATCGTTTTCCCGCTGGTGTTTATATTGGCAACACGAGCTAGAGGAAACGCAATACAGAAATGAAATAAAATGGCGATGAAAATTTTTCGGTACTCCGTGGCGCGTGAAGAGGGTAACGACTGAGTTTATCTAATAGGTCTAGGTGCAATATAGCCTGAAGCATTTCATGACGGCTGATACATCTGCATAGGAAACAGGTGACTTTTTAAAGGAAACTTGTGTTTGTTTCACCATCTAAAAAAATTACGACAGAACCCATCTCACCATGACTGTCGACGGTAATGCGATTAGCAATCAGCAAATGCAGCGACACATC